>NC_141218.1:28087259-28654759 GCF_054856515.1 Filicampus tigris | reverse complement strand
TCCTGCCAATAGTTTCAGCCAATTTTGGAGTTCAGTGGCGGTGTCAATTGAGGCGTTCAGGTCGGCTTAATGAATGTGCTTGTGCGTGAAAAGATAACGCTTACATACTAGAGGCAGGTTACGGTTCAGATGCTGCTGCAGTTGTCCACACTCTTTGTGAAAGAGGACCGTTTCTCGTCCGTTCCAGCTCTCTTTCACACGGACTCTGCAAAAATTGCCAAATCATAAAATCTAGCATTCAAACCTTTTGCTGGGTCCTGTGTAAAAAGGTGAGGACCACTTTATGCGAGACAGGCTATAGCTGCAGTTTTGCAGTGTCTCTGTACGAAGTCTGTTCCGGCTTTTGCAGACAAGAGACACTGCAAAAATCACTGCAGCAGAAGAGCCTATATTCACCACTTTCTAATGTACACTGTGAAATGTTAAATGCTGGACAAGGCTCCTGCACTCATGCCACTTCCGGTTGGGCAGTCTCTGCATGAAAGAGGACTATTTCTAGTCTGTTCCAGCTCTTTCACACAGGCATCATGCAAACTTGTCACATCAGAAGATCAGACAATCATCCCATTTGCTGAATTCTGTGTAAAAAGTTAAAGACAACTACATGCCGGGAGCGGGTCTTCCTTTTTATGTTGTGTTTTGGACATTTTTACTGTGGACAGCACTTTGAGTTGCATTCTTTTTGTATGAAAAGTGCTATATAAATAAATTTGATTTCATTTGATTTGATACATGCCGAACAGGTTACAGCTCTCATACCACTGGAATTTTGCAGGTTTTCCACTTGAAAGATAGACTGGCCTAAAAATATGTTGCAGCTTTTTCATACAAGACGCTGCCAATTCACAGAATCAGAAGCTCTGGCATTCAAGCCTTCACTGCGTTTTGTAGTAAAAAAAAAATGGTGAATACTGCTTAATGCTGCCTGGACAGACTAAAGCTCTCGCATTGTTCTATTTATGATGGGTCTTTGTCTGAAAGTGGACTACTAATCTGTTTCAGATTTTTTCCCCCGGAGATGCTGTAAAATCAGCGCAGAGCCAGCCTTCACTGCTTTTGCTGGGATCTGTAAAATTTATAGACCGCTAAATACTAGACATAGCTATAGCATTCCTAAGAGCTGGCAATCACTTCCTTTGCTGTGTTCTGTACGAAAGAGAACAGAGCATGGAGCAGCAGATGACTTTTAAAAGGCATTTATTGATTAAATACACAGTAAAGTTTGGACAAAAGCTTCTGTGTTGTTTTTGTTTTTAAAATAACATAAGAAATTGGGGACCCACTCTCAACCAAACGCCCCTCCAAAAGGTCGGGACGCCATGGAAAGCACTTTCATTACACAGCCGCAATAAATAATACAAAAAGTAGGCAGAGGGGAGAGTAGGGTGGAGTGGCGTGGTTTTTTTCGGGGTACGAGGGTGAACGCTGAGAAGGCATTTTGTGACCTGAGGACCTGACTGGAAACACACATGAAAAGCCATATTGCACATTTGTCCTTCATTCTTAAAACCTGAAAAAGAACACACGCGTCATGGTGTTGCCGTCACACAGACGTGAACATCAGGAATTCAGAATGCAAAAAAAAAAAAAGGAAATTGAAAAAGGAAACATTAACTCATTCATTGCCATTGACAAATTTACTTGTCTTTTCACAGTCCAGCCATTCAATCCGAGAAACTTTTTTAGATTTTTTTCAAATGTTAGGGTAAAAGTGGGTCTGAAAATGTCTGGCAGTGAATGAGTTACAAATGCTTGCAAAAGTCTGCATGACAATGACCTAAAAAGTGGATTATTATGCAGCATTGATTGATTGACGGGTCTTCTTCAACTGTTTTCACACACTGACCCCAAATCGCTGCATCAAATCCGTAACAAAAGAACAGAGATAATCTTTTGCTGAGTTCTGCGGAAAAAGGTAAAGACCATATAAAAAAGGATCTCCTGTTATGGCTCTGATTCTGCAACTTCCCCTTTTACACAGACATGACAAAATTGTCACATCAGTGTCATTAAAGATCTGGCATTAATACCTTTTGCTGGATTTTGGGTCAAATGATACAGATCGTAAAAAAGCCAGATAGATATTCTGTCACAGAAACTTCCTCTTTTGTACAGAGACATTGCAAAATAATCATAATGATGCCAAAACAAAAGAAATGGAATGTATCCCCTTTGCAGGGATCTGTGTTAAAAGGTAAATACCATATAAACGCTGAATCTTGCATTATGACAACTATTAATTTCACACAGAGAGCCTGCAAATTGTGGCAATCTTGCAGGCTATGGGTAAGAGAACATTAATCTTATACACCAATTTTGGCTTTCATACATAGATCCTGCAAAACTGTCACATGAGGACCATAACAGAAGATATGGACTATTTCCCCTTACATCACTTCTGTGGTGAAAGGGGAAAGCCCAGATTGTAACATGAGATTTTCTGTTATGGCACTGGTGCAGCAATTTTGCAGGGGGTCTGTGTGAAAGAGAAACTTAAACATCAATCCTTAACAGAAGATACAACATTTATGCCCTTGGCTGGGCTCTGTGGCAAAAGGTAAAGATGCTTTCATACAGAGACCCTGCTAAATCTGTGCCACAACAGAAGATCCGGCATTTCTTCCCTTGGCCAAATTGTGTTATCTGTAACCATTGTGATGTTTCAACGGTCACTTTCACACAATGACCTGCAAAAACATCACACTGGAGCCGTAAGAGAAGACCTGGTATCCACTTTGCAGGGTTCTGCGCCAAAGGATAAAGACGGACCTTCTGCTCCGGTAATTTTTGCAGTGTCTCCAGGTGAAAGGGCTGCAGATGACTTGTCAATCAAGTAGCAAACCTAAACTCAGAGCCAATGGGGATGAAGTTCAAGGGGTGAGGAATGTAATACTCAGTCCAACAGGGTTTAGTGTTAGCACCAGAGAAAGCACCAGATGAACACGTAGTTGTTTTCTAGAAGGTTCAACGATAACAACAACAACAAAAATTAGCATCTGCCGTTGTCAGCGGCGGTCAGACAGACTGATTTGGAGCACCTTGTTTGACATTTCAGTGTCCAACTCTGCCGCTTGGCTGGGACGCGTCTTGCCCACAAGATCGACTAGATGTCAACGTGGTTTGTAAACACAAACTAAAAAAACAGTATCAGGACACACATCCCTACTTAAAGCTCAAATTGAGCATTTTGTTATTTGTATCCATTTTTGTCTTCACAAAGAATGTCCAGTTATTTGATTGAAAAAAATCTTGACAGGACAGGTCAACCTGATGACAGTCTGATTTTAAGAGGACTGTTTGAGATGGTGAAAAGAGTCATTAAATGGACTTCTGTGGCAACGGGTAAACATGGTTTTGATTGGCGGGCCATCATGGGCTATTTCACACAGAGACCCTGCAAAATGACCATATCGGAGCCACAACACAAGATCTGGTATTTATCCTCTCAACCGGGCCCGGTGTTAAAAGATGGTGGGACAGCACGAGCGAGCCAGCGAGCGACGGCGGGACAGTACGAGCGGTCCAGCAAGTCCTTCCTGGGGTCGAGCAGCAGAAGTGAGGAGTAAAACTCCATTGAGAGCCCGATTCACCGGTCTCAGCGGTGGTAGGCAAGTGACCCTTGGGTCCGGCACTAGCTGCTAGCTCCACCGCCAGCTCCTAGCCCCGACACTAGTTTCTAGCCTAACCACCCGTTGCTAGCCAAACCGCCACTACCACCAGCGGCGTCCAGGACCAAGCCTCGAACGGTGAAGCTAGCAACAAAAGTGAGGGACGCAAAATGCAGCAGAAAAAAGCAGAGGCTAAAGCTGATGAGGAGCTTGTGTCGCTGACACAAGTGAGCGAACTGCTTCAGCGGCAAAAGGATATGTAAATAACTCTTTTACGACAGCAACAGGACAATTTAAAAAGTTTTGTCACAACAATCATGGACTCAACAAACAATAGGCTGGATGCACTGACAAGAGAGCTACAGGAAAATAAAACAAGTTTACATTAGGGTAGACATCAATTCTGGGTCTTGATGCGGCTATTTTGCAGGGTCTCTGTGTCAAAAAGCTGAAGCTGTTTTATATTAAATAACGGTACGCTCTTTCACGCAGAGACCCTGCAAAATAGCTGCATCACGACTAAAAATTGATCTATGCCCTCACAGAAAATCCAGCATTTACAGTATCCACTTTGCCGGGATCTATGGCAAAAGATAAAAGTCGGATACACGCAGGATCTTTCGTTGCAGCTCTGTTGATTTTCTCTTTCACACAGTGAACCAGCAAAATATTCAAAGACATTTGGAATGCGTAGCCTTCGTTACGTTCTGTGGCAAAAGGTAAATAAATGCCTGATCTTGTGTTGTGGTTCTAAATGAGGCATAGATTCCCTGTTGCTGGGCTCTGTGTCAAAACAGACGAATCATCTTCTACAGGTCTTAAACGGAGCCCAGCAAAAGGGTTACATTTTGGCTCGTGTCAAAAGGTAGAGCTAGATAAATGCCGGGATCTTCTTATCCAGCTTTGATGCGGTGATTTTGCAGAATCACTGAGTGAAAGAGGAGCACAAGGACGGAATTCTGAACCATTCCTTGTTTTCTATTTATTTTTTTAAAGGACAGAAATATGTCTTTTTTGACATTTCACAGGGAATTTTAATGACACAGAATTGTGTCGCATTCTGAAGGAATGGGACGAAAGACGGGCGGCGGGAGCTTTTATGCCGCAGATCTGCTTTCTCAAAGAATAACAAAACAAAAACTTTTTTTAAAAAGAAGATATATTCTGATATAGATAGCACTTCTGGACGCGCTCTGTTTTTAACAGTCTAAAAGTCTCTCTTACTCTCTGCTGCTTGCTCCCTATAAGCACATTGTATGTACAATATATAGAACATAAATTACTACACAAAGCCTATTCACAATGGACAATCATCAATAGCAAATTAGATGGAAAACAGGGCGGGGCTTGGGCCAAAAAGACACATTCAGAGACGTTTTACTCCATAGCCATATTAAGATGGACACACGTAGAAAATCTTTGTCCCCAAAAACAAAACAAGTCAATATAAAACTTTTCATCCTCCACTGCGATTGGCCAAAAGACGGTCATGTGAAACCCCCGCCCGCCCCCGACATCTCATTTGCATGTAAACAGAGCACCAGTGTAGTGTCTTTTTAAGTTTGTGTCTCTTCTTAAACTGTACAAAAGTATAAATATATGATTTATCTCCATTTCTTTTTTGTCTTTCTTCTTCTTCACATATCTCGGATGTAGAGCACAAAAATGAGGAAAAGAAAAAAAAAAAAAGAAAGAAACAACAGCCAGTGTTGCGGTACCTCCCCGAGCTGCTGGCTTTTTGTGTCGAGTGTGGTTTTGTTGTGGCGTTTGCTTGTTTGCTCGCTGCTGCTGGTTGATCGTCTTTGCATACGCTGTTTGAAAACAGCACGCCGGGACAGGAACGACAACGACAACAACTGAATACAAAATTTAAAAAAAGGAAATTGTGTGTCCGTTTCAGCTACAGCAGATCCATCTTGGGTCTGTAATGGAGCAGGAGGGGCGATTTCTGGAAGCAAACAAAACAATATGGTTAGCGTGTGTCCCCCATTGAAATGAATTGATTTGCCATTAACCCCCCCCCCCCCAAAAGATTTTTAATCTTTAATAATGGGTTAGATTTTTAATAGGGCCGTCTTTCGATTCAAATTTTTAATGTTAATCGTATGATTTACGTTAACTCACAATTAATTGCACATTGATCAGACTTTATATCTGTTCTAAATGTACAATAAAATATTTTTTAATACAACTTGTTCAATGTTACTCAACCCCTTGCGTTGCACTTGGCTGCACTGCTTCCAGTACAAGCATGTGGAAGTTTTTTTTTTGTCCAATCAAAATTTCAGCTACAGGTGTCAAAATTAAATCGATTGATCGACTATTAATCAATAATCAAAGGAATCATCAACTATTTTGATAATCAATTAATTGTTTAGAGCCACTGTTTACCTTTTAAAATGGTCAAAATCCTCTGATTTGAGCCTCTCAATAGTAAATTTTCTCTTCTGTAATCCATGAAAGCAGACTGACTATGTTCTGTGTTCAATCAAAATAAGACAATTGCAAACATCAGCTTTTAATTAGGAAAACGACAAAAAAAATTCCCTTTTTTCTGACATGCTATGGAACAAAAGAGTAACTGATAGGGATATCACGATATCCAAATGTCAGGATACGATAATATTACGATATGATCCTCACGATACAATAATCATCACGATATTGTGGGGAGGTTGGCGATATATAAAAACCTCACGATACTGTATAAAAGCTCACAAAAAAAAAATGAGGGGAGCTCATACTTTTAAAAAAACATCACAATATTCTGTTTTTGTACATAAAAACTGCCCACTCTGCATCCTTTGCAGCCTGATCATACTGGAAGGGGGATTCCCCCATCTGTGGTCCCTTCTCAAGATTTCTCACTTTTCCCCAGATGGGGTTTTTTGAGTTTTTCCTTGCCCTACTGGGGGTTAAGATCAGGGGATGTTGTGTATATGATCTGGTGCATATGTGAAGCCCTTTGAGACTTTCCTGTAATTAAGGGCTATATAAATAACTTTGACTTGACTTAAGAGCATTCACAAAGAAATAGGCTTGGCCAGTCATGCTCTCCTATTGGTGATGAGCATGAGTAATTAACATAGGTGGCATCAAATTAAATTGCACTAATAAACTAACCACCATAGGGTGCTAGGGCTTAGGCTTTTAAACAGATTTGCTGCTTTTAATATCGTGACGTGACTGACAATTTTAATATCGCAATATCACGATATTGCCGATATTGTGACATCCCTGGAAAGTGAATCATAATAAATTTATGAAAAAATATTATTGTCAGTTTAATCTATTACGAGAATAATCATTATTTGCAATCATAGTATGAATAACCTGAAATTGACACTGACAAATGAGTAACCCTTTGCATTAACCAGTATCCTTTCCTGTGATATTGCTTAATTTTTTATTTGGCTTCATCATTAAACAATACCAAATAAACAATCATTGTTTAATATACACTAATGTAAAAAATAATTTTCAATGCAAAATATATATATTTTTTATATGATCATTCAATGGAATAATCGACTCTAAAAATAACCGAAAGTGACAGCCTTAATTTCAGCCTCTCTGTTTGCCATGTGAATCTAATCTGCCCAGGAATCGGTAGCACTGGCCTAAAGTATATTAGCGACGGGAAAGTTCTTTTAACCAATCAGATTCCAAATTTGCATCAGCTGACCTCTAATACCGCCAGCAGTTTTCCATCCTTTTGATGGGTTGGTTGGAGCAAAACTGCTACAGCTAAGTTTGATTTAGAAAACACGTCAGCAGTGACGACCACGGAGGTTGTTGACAGTTCCAGGTCTTGTGTTTGTGAATTATCCTACTTCTGATGTCCTCAGACATCTCCTTTGTCTTTGCCGTTGTGGCAAAGGAAAAGGGGAGAACGTGTGGCTTTTTAAAACATGAAAGTCATCATTCAGTGGTTAATTCACGTCGCATGGGCAGAGACAATTTAGAACAAAGGATTCTCATTTGCGATCTACCAAGTGTGAGTCACAATGTGTTTCCATGCTGATTTACAGGAAAGTGTGCCAATACCAGTGACAGCACACTTTAAGTTTTCAATTTTCTTTACCAATTGTTTATTGTTTAAAATTATTGTTTATCATTTGCTCTTGTGTATAAAATATGCGTTCTGAGTCATGACTGTAGACAACCAAGAATGCCACAAGATGGTTACCTTAAATCTCCATCTTGTTACGACGACAAATTTCAGAGTGTGATCCTTGCCCAGGATTTCCTCGTTGCATAAAATGTCCAACTGTGTGGGAAGAAAAAGAAAGAAAACATGATCTTTTTTCCAAATCACATTTGCGAGAGAAGCGCTGAGAGTAAGAGAAGGACCGTTTTCAAACAGCATTTGTGTTTCTCTTTCAACAAATGAGGCTTTCCCTGTGTGAAGTCTCTCGGCCCGCCTGCCTGCCAATCACGGCAGCACCCCGCTGCTCTCTGTGGAGAGCCACGAATAATTTAGCAATCTCAGGGGCCTTTAGGTTTGTTTTCCAACATTGAGTATTTTTATATTATAAATGAAATTAACGAAAAAATATTTACAAATTTCCACTAACTCAGCATTTTAATTGAAATCAATTATTTTGTTTTAATTGAAAATCTACGCCTTTTAAAATTTCAATGATTTATTCATCTTTTTTTGTTATTTATCCCTGTAATATCTCCACTAAAATATAATTCAAATTCAAATGATTTTTTTTGCTATTTTTAAATGTGATCATTTTTTCAAGTTTATATTTCTAGTGTATTTTTTTAAAATCTCCATTGAATTATCAAACTTTTTTTTTAACCAATTTATCATATTGGACAGGCTGAAAATAATAATAATGATAAGAAACAATGAAAATTGCATTATACAGTATTTTCAATGCTTTATCCCAATTTATTTATTAAATTAAAAAAAAAAAAAAAAAAAAATATTTAATTTATTTTATAATTGCCACAAAAGGCTCAAAATATTAGCAACAGTTTTTCAGCATGATGCATACTGTGAAATACAAGCACAATAACACGTTGGTGCATTCACTTTCGACTACTAATAATGATGATAATAATAATAACAACAACAATAACATTGTATCACTGATTTTACCTCGTTAAAGGAGGTCAGGTTGAGCTTTTTGGCGATGAACTTCTTGAGGTGTAGAACGGTGGCCTGCGCCGAGCAGCGGATCCACTTGCGCTTGAGGCCTCTGAGTTTGCTGCTGTTGCACTCCAGACAGATGCTCACCTGCCAAGGCACACCAGGCAACATGTCACGAGAACGGTCATGCGATTGCCCCTTGCCAGTCGTTCATGATAATCGCCACCGTGCGAAATAAAATGTGACCAATATAAATGACCCACAAAGTTGGTCATTTTGCTATGAAACAGAGTTGGTTGGGACTAAATCTGTACCTGCTCGTCGCTACGGTGATAGTCGTTGTCCTCCTCTGCTTTCTCCTCACTGGCTTCCTTATTGGGCGTGTCCTCTGACTTAGTGTCTCCTGTTTCAAACATAAATAAAACAGAGGAACTCATTTCGATTTTTTTTTGCAGCCATTTTCATTTTGGTAAGAAGGTAAGCCTGATCGGGGTTGTTAATAAGAAGCCCCCAAAATCGTCTCAGTCGCGCCCCTCAGAATTTACTGAAGCCAAGCCCAAAAAGACAGGAAACCAGCTAATTTGGTTCGAAACTGCCATTGTAGAGGCTTGTGAAGTTAAAAATTCAGCCACCAAAACCAGTTTCACTTAGCAGCACGACATTTTCTGTACATGTCAATTAGGGGTGTAACGGTACGCTAAATCACATTTCGGTTCGGTTCGGTTTTTTGGAAACTTTGGTTTGGTATATTTTCGGTACAAAAAAACAGATTTTATTTTATTTTTTAAATATGTTTATTTTGAAAAGATGTCAAGTAAATGGTACATTTTTTCAGAAAAAATTAATAAAAGCGAACCATCCGGGTGATATTCTAAAAAATTACAGCAGAATAAAAAATAAATGCAAGAGACTGATCAAAGATGACACCAAGGTTACGGATATGGTTAGAAGCGGGGGTGGTGGAGCCGTCAATACAAAGTGAGAAGTCAGGGCAGGAGGTGCGAAGTGTTTTGGGGCAGATAATGAGGATTTCTGACTTGTCACTATTGAGTTTGAGGAAGTTGGTGAGCATCCAGTTTTTTTATATCAAGCAGGCGGTTGATGATAGTGGAGTGGGTGGCAATAGTAATAGATTTGGTGGGGATATAGAGCTGGGTGTCATCGGCATAGCAGTGGAAATTGAGACCATGGAGGCGTATTATGTGACCAAGGGGAATCATGTAAAGGATAAAGAGGAGGGGCCCAAGCACCAAGCCTTGCGGGACACCTTGGGGGACTGGGGCAGTGTTGGACTGAGATTTATAGATGGTAATGAAGTGGTGGCGGTCAGTGAGGTATGATTTTCACCGGGAGAGGGCAGTGCCGGTGATGTTAAGTCGAGACGGGTGAAGAGAATGGAGTGATTTATGGTGTCAAAAGCAGCACTAAGGTCAAGTAGGATGAGAATATTAAGGGAGTGGCTATCGGAGGGGAGTAGGAGGTCGTTTGTGACTAAGGCTGTTTCTGTGCTGTGATGGGATCTGAAGCCGGATTGAAATGGTTCATAGAGGGTGTTGGAGTCAAGGTGGCTTTTGAGTTGTGAGGCGCCAACTCGCTCAAGTATTTTAGACAGAAAGGGAAGATTAGAAATGGGACGGTAATTTTGTGGGATGTCGGGGTCAAGGCCAGTTTCTACAGGTGTAACAGAGGCGAGTTTGAGGGCAGGGGCGACAGGGCCAGTGTACAGGGAGGGGTTAATTACAGAGAGAATAAGTGGCGTGAGAACAGGGAGACAAGCTTTGACTAGTGTGGAGGGGATAGGGTCCAGGGTGCAGGTGGTGGTCTCTATGCCAGAGAGTAATGTACCGAGTTCAGAGGGGGGTGATCGGGGAGAAATGGGTGAGTGACCGGTCGGTTAATGGAGCAGTGACGGATTGTGAGTTGAGGGTGGAGGAGGTGGAAGTGGCCAGTTGGTTATAGATAATGTCGATTTTTTTTCCTGGAAGAATGATAGAAAGGAGTTGCATTTGTCAGGTGAGAAGGAGTGGGAGGGTGATGTCCATGGGTTTGAGTAGTTTGTTAATTGTGGAAAAGAGGGTCTTGGGGTTGTTGGAGTCAGAGTGGATGAGGCTGGACTAGTAGGAGGAGCGTGCAGTGATGAGGGCATCTTTACATTGCTGAATGTAGTCCTTGTATGCTATGGTGTGAACTGGGAGTCCGGTTTTGTTGGAGAGTCGTTCCAGTTGACGTTTCCTGGTTTTCATGTGATGGAGTTCGGGGGAAATTAAGAAAAACGTGATAATTAAAATACGTCTGACCTTCCTGGAAGACGCTACAATATCATAAATCTCGCTACTTGTACTTTGTTTTTGGCAAAAAAGAAAGGTTGCTTCCTCGTCTAAAAACATTCACAGTCGGATGATGCCGTGCATGTTAGATGTGCTACTTGCAACATAGCCGCCCATCTCATGTAGCAATGTCGGCACACAACTTTCGGACTTATCCACGTACCTTTCCCCATCAGCGATTTTAACAGGAAAGCCAGAATGTTCCCAAACAGGAGACCGCAGTGTACGGGGGGACCTTCGAGCTCTGGTTTGTTTGCGTATGCCATAATAAGCCATTTATCCATGCATATATGATTTATCTCGGCTTCTGGCGTACTGGCTCTTTTGTGCCGCCACCCTCCTCTCCCGCATGCAACAGTCAATAGCGCCCGTGCGTAAGCTCGCGCTAATAATAAAAACTGATCAGAAACGGTGCGCAACATGCCATACCGAAACATATTAATACACCCACGTATACCGTTACACCCCTAATGTCAATCATGAGGAGATCCGCAAAAAGTCCCAAAAAGCCATGCTCAAAAAGAGACAGGAAGTCTGCCAGTTCATCTGTAGCGCACATTTTAAAGACATTTTTGCCATTCATGCCAATGGAAAAATGCTGCCTCCAAAGCCAGTTTTATTTGGCAACATGAAATTTGGTGTGTCTGTCATGAAAACCCCCCAACAAAGTCTTAGAAGCCACGCCTAAAAAGACATGCACAGTCTGACAGTTCGGCTCAAAACAGCCATTTTAGGGGCATTTTGGCCATTTAAGCGAATTGAAAAATTCAGCCCCCAAAGCCAGTTTCACATATAGCAGTGTAAAAAATTGTCGAAGTGTCTACCATGAGGAGACCCACAAAAAAGTCTCTAGAAGTCAAAAAGAAATAGTAAAACATTTCAATGTTACATATCTTGCAATATTGCACACCACAACAGTAGAGCAGATGGTGTAATGTGGGTTCTACAAAAACAAATATGTTAGACCGTCCATTGGGAAACCTGTTTCTATTTTTTATCTCACCTGCAACACATTTAATGTCTATAAAAAAAAGACTGACGACAAAGAGGCTCACAAGAGAGACATTTCTTTGTGTATTGCACACACATTGAATGTTTAGATATGAGACTTTACACTGCCGCAATTGAGTGTTACGTTCCCATGACCTCGAAAACAAAGAAATTTGTTCCCTTCACTCTTAATTCAGTGCAAGTAATAGCAATATGTGTGTGCGTGTGTGTATGTGTAAGTAACCATGTGTGTGTGTGTGTGTGTAGATTGGTATCCTAAACTAGGGGCCTTTTTCCATTTGGGCAAACTGTCACCGATCTCAGAGAGAATTGCCTCACGGTGTGTTTGTGTGTGCGTGTGTGTGTCGTGCGGTCTCCACGGCGACCGTCTCCAGAGTCAACGATTGCGGATCAAGAGGCTCTTGTTGTTGTTGCAGCAGCGAAATCACCTTCATACGACCTCAAAGCTGCTCTGCCCCAGTTTAAGGAGGCAGCGTCAGGTCATGGATCGATTGCTTTGGTCTACACAACACTAGGGCTGGTTGAATATGGAAAAAAACATTTGGAGTGAGATTGAAATCAGTATTAATATAACGATTATTCATTGATTTCCAAACATTATTTCTTCAACGACTAAAACTCAACTACTCCAAACAATCATTATAGACTCATTCCCTTTAAACACACTTTAAAGCCTGGTTGTTTTATTGAACCGGGAAAAGACTAAATTTAGCAAAGTAGCACAAACTTCATATTCTTAACAGATAGAGTGGGGACGAAGTCTAGCAATGTGATGATAATGAGAGCCAGCTGGCTTTACATTATTTTAATGGACAGCGAATCAACAACCACTGCTAAAACGACGAAAATAAGAACTGATCGCCCTTGGTTTAACTTATTGAACACAGCGTCGACAATCTCTAGCAACGCAGCAAAAGTAATAGCCCGTCTGCCTTACTTTGTTTTAATTAACCATGTCAGCGTCCGCTATCAAACCACCAAAACGAGAAATGACTCTCATTAGCTTCTGTTAATGAAACTACTGTCGACAACCTCTGGTGAAGTGGGGAAAAAAGGTAATCGGCCGCTTTGCTTTTTTTTTTTTTTAATCGGAGAATTGTACACCTTTAGCAACGCAGCCGGCATACATTGCTTCGTTTAACCGAACAGTCTTGACAACCTGTATTGAAGAGCCAAAAAACAAGGACCGACCACCCTTACTTTGTATGAATGAACCAAAAACAAGATCTGTCCACCCTTACTTTGTTATCATGAGCCAAGTGTGAGTGACCGCTAGCAATGTGGCAAATATGAGTCGACAGCCCTTATTTTATTTTAATGATCACGGTGTCGAAAAAACCCCATAAAAAAATAACAGACCCCTCGGTTTTACTTGGTTTTATTTAACCACGTCGGGTACGTCTATCAAACTAGCAAAAACAAGAACAGACTGCCTTTACTTTGTTTTAATAAACTGACAATCGACAACCTCTATCAAAATGGGGGGAAAGAACAGACCACCCTTCCTTTATTTAAAACTAACATGTCGACAACCTCCTGCAATGCAGCAAAAAAGCAAGTCGCAATCTCTGGCAACGGGAAAAGAGCTGACCGCCTTGACTTTGTTTTGATTAATCAAATGTCGTCCATCTCTGCTCAGCTGCGAAAAACATGAACCGATCACAATTGCTTTGTTTTAATGAACCTCTAAGAAAGCGGCAAAAATAAGAGCCGGGAGTGTTCAGAGCTGACTCGTTCAATGGAAACGTCACTCTGCGGCTCGTTCGACAATGCTTCTGTTTTCCAGCTTCCACAGAGTGACTCTCAGAGGACTTGTGGAGCGCTGCACCGTGAGCAATAGTTGAATTAGCTTTCCAACAGCTGCTCTTGTGGTAGCCCAGAGGAAGTTTATGTGCTTCTTTTGAGGGCTTCGGGTGGTGGTGCGGGTCTTTAATTATGTGCAGTGCTGCGCTGCTGGGCTGTTCCTTGCAGTTAGCACGGTGTGATCTCTGCTTTAGCAAGCGTTCCCTTTGCTGGGCCCTCCTCAAATAAGAGCTAATGAGGGGCATCGTTTCTCCCGCAAGAGACATACGGACTCAAAGAAAGAGACATTTAAAGAGGAAAACCTGTTCTGGTATTGTATGTGACAAAATACTTTAACATAAACTCAACAACACACCACCTTTATTTTGTCTGAATAAACCACGTCTCAACGACCTCTGAAAATGAGAGATGATTACCTACATTTTGTTTCAATTAACAGAGAGCCTTCAGCAAAGCAGCAAAATTGAGAATCGACCGCCCCTATTTTGGTTAAATAAACTGAATTGCTATCTTTCAGCAAAGTGAAGAAAAAAAAGAACCGACCGCCTTTACTTTATATTAATGAACCATGAGTCAACTACCTTTAGCAAGGCGTCAAAAAATGAGAAATGACCACCTTTGTTTTAATAAATAGTGTTGATAATCTCTTGTAGAGTGGAGAACTTTGTTTTAATGAACCAAGTATTAATGAGTTCTGGCGAAGCGATGAAAACAAGGGCCTAACACCCTTATTTTGTTTCAATGGACCGAGAGCTGACCTCAAGGATTTGTTTTAATGATTCCCTTGTTTTAATTTACACTGTATCAACAACCTCTATACAAGGGGTGAAAACGAGAACTGCCCCTCCTAGTAAAGTAAACTAAAACAAAGGTCCATAATGAACCAGATGCTGCCAACCCCTGGAAAAGTGGCAAAAACAAGAATTGACCAAGCTTTCTTTGTCTTACGGCACCAAGCTTCGACAAGCGAAGCAGCAAAAATAAGAATCGCCGATCTTTTAACAAACTCTGCGTCGTTGGAATCTAACAAAGCAACGAAAAACAAAGGCCAATCGCTCATACTTTGCATAAACTAACCAAGATTCAATGACCTCCTTTGTTTTTTTTTTTTTTGTTTTTTTTAATGAACCACATGTCTACAACCTTTGGGAAAGCGACAAAAAAGAGAACTCAATGCCCTTACTTTGTTTTATAGCCGAGTGTTGCCGACTTTTACATAGCAAAGGGATGAAAAAAAGAACCGTCTTTCCTGACTTTGTTTTAATGAAAAGAGCGTCTACAACCTGTGGGAAAGTAGTGAAAACAAGAAGCGACCACATTTCCTTTGTTTTAAGGAACAGTGTCATCAACCTCTAGCGTAGGGGGGAAAAATAAGAGCAGACTGCCAGACCAACTTTTTTTTTTTTAATAAACACGAACATTAACGACTGAGCAAAGTGGCAAAAACAAGAGCTGACTGTCCTCTACCTTACTTTAACTCATTCAGTGCAAGATACTTTCATACACTCTTTTACCCTAACGTTTGAAAAAATTTGAAAAAAATATAAATAAATAAGACATAAATATGTCTTAGTGCAAGGGCAACCAGCTCTTTTTGTCAAAATCCCAGTTACAATTAACCAAGCAAGTATTGCCAACCAGAGCTAGTTGCCCTTACTTTGTCTTTATTCATCAAGCGTCAACTTCCTCGAGGAAGGTGGAGAAAACACGAACTGGGTGCACTTACTTTAGCGTCAGCGAACTATAGCGCCGTGGCGGAACCAAAAATGGACAGATTATAAATCCCAAGAGAAATTCAGGCAGCCTTTGGTTTGTTTTAATGACTGGTGCTGCTATTATTCTAATATTACTGGGGACACAACGGTAGATTTGTGTTGGCGTTGCTTAAAGTGTTAACAATTATTGATGGTGTATTTTAAAGCTTAGCTGTAAAAGGCTTTTTGTTGATCCTGGAATGGAAATAGGGGTTTGTCATAGGGCCGCAATGTCAAATAAAAGTGTCTTAAAAGACAAATGGGAATTACAGAAGGCTTTGGGCGTTTATGTAAGTATTTTTGCAGTGTGAACGTGCTTGGATCAAGCGGTAGATTAGCATAGCGACTGCGAGAGTACCACATTATAGTTGTTAAAAAATAAAATTTTAAATATTGTTCTCAACTGTGTTGATGTGTTGAGATGTGTGTTTGTGTGTGCGACGCAGCAAGGATGAGAGATTGCGCCTTAATTAGCGCAAGGGATTAAGTGAGCGATTAGGCCCCAAGAAACGAAGCCACCACCACTCCTGCGGATAGGCTTTAAAAAAATGAAATAAAAATGAATTCAAGTGCTTTGATGTTAGTGCTATTGCATGTACACATCTGCTGTGTTTACATTTTATTATTATACATTATTGAGACTCGCTTCGCCCACATGCAAAGGCAAAAACTAAAACACTTTGCATCACTCTAGTATACAAGTTTCAAATTTAACAGCAAATTGGATGAAATAGTGAATAAGAGAATGTCTTTTATGGACAGTAGGAAAAATGGCCAAAATTACATGAATATGCTTGTTCAAACCAAAATCGCATACTTCCTGGGTCTTTTACGGCATGGCTTCTAGAGACTTTTTTGTTGCTCTATTCATGATAGACATTGCAATTAAATGTCATGTTGCTCAGTTTAAGTGGCTTTAGGAGTGGGATATTTTAATTTATGCGAATGGGCAAAATGAAAACAATCAAAAATGTCTATTTTGAACCAAACTGGCAGCTTCAAATGCTGGGTTTTTAAAACATTCCAGAGGGCGCTACCAAGCCAAATTTGGGAGTGGGGGTGGGGGGCTCGTTCAATACTGCAGTGAAGATGAGGATGATGATGATGATGATGTTGGACTGTACCATTACGCTGGTCTAAATGCGTCTTCATGTTGCAGAGCTCCCCTTTAATGTCACCAGGCACCTCCATGCCCAATTTCTGGTAGAAGTCCCGCTGCTTCTTTATCTCCGCTGGAGAACCAACAGGAGGAAACATAGTGGTCATTATCTCTCTCTCTCCCTATCAATATATATATATATATATATATAACAAATATTTTATTTCTTGAAAAGACCAAACATACCCTCTTGAAGTCCGGGTACCAACTTGTACACAATGTCTTGCATTGTTCTGTCATGGCTGCCAAGAAGACGACAATGTGTGTTCATAGGAAAAAAGTACACAGATGCATATAATGAGCTGAAAGACATGAAAACCGGCAAAAACGACAGCTTACAACTAGTGTTGTTCCGATACCACTTTTTGGGCCCCGATACCGATTCCGCTACCTGGCTGTGCAGTATCGGCCGATGGCGTATGTGCGAATGTGTCATTTCATAGACGCAATCCATTTACATTAGAAGTCACATTAGTTTTTGAAACATGAACAAAACATAAAAACATCAAATAAAATTGAAAAAAAATCTAAAATGGGCATCATGCCCTGCAGTGAAAAACGAGCCTTAGTTTTACAAATCAGTGTCGACTGGTAAGCCTTAAATTAAAATGTTACTTGTGAATAAACGTTTTACAAAGTGGCATTTAGGAACAGATTATCTACCTTTATCTCAACGAGGAACATTTTCACTCCAATATTTTTTAACAGTGTTTGATATAAGCATTTGTCTCTTTGCTGTGTATAATGTTTGACCTGTGTGTGTGTGTGTGTGTGTGTGTGTGTGTGTGTGTGTGTGTCACTCACCCAATGTACTGCAGTGGATGGCTCTGATGAATAACAATCCTGCAAGTGGGACACGTGTTGTTCTCCTCTAGATACTTCACAAGGCAGCTTCGACAGACTGCACGCATGCACACACAAAAACAAACAAACACACACACCTAAACTTAGTACATATCTCTGTATGTTTACATATCTCTGTATGTTTACAATGCTTTCAACATAAATGATCATGTCTGTCCACTGACTTTACAAATTAAAAATGCGTGTACACACGCGCATATATATATATATATATATATATATATATATATATATATATATATATATATACACATATTTATAATAGTGGGGTCAGTTAAACGCATTATTAAGAGCGTTAACGCAACCCCTTTTTGACGCCGTCAATTTTTTTATTGCATAATTAAGGTTTCCATAGCAACCAGCGGGTGAATTGACAAACGCTGCTGAGCACCGTGATCTATATAAAAAAAAAGAACATTTTTAGAGTAGAGGACGCGTTACATCTGCTTCAAAATATTTACGAGTCTGAGGATGAATTGCTCATCTGACACACAGAGAGTCCCCCTGCCCCAATGATAGTCGCGACGTACATTTTTGGTAGTGTAACACTTAAAAGTTATTCTACCTTATCTTCAGAGGCCATGGTATGGCGGGTTACAATAAAGGTTTGAGTTTATGTATTTCCTCTGCCGTCTTCCTCGCTAAAGACAACCGACATGGCAGGACAGTGTTTTTGTTGCGTTTTTATTCAGACACGAACAGCCTCGCTCTAATTCACCTCTCTCTCTTTTCTTCTTTGCTCAGGAAATGCACCGTACCAAACCAACTCAAAAAGGAACAAATACTTAGGCAGAATAAAAATAGATATATACTCACGTTAGAAAAATAATAAATACCGTATTTTCCGGACTATAAGTCCGGGGGTGCGACTTATACTCTGGAACGACTTATGTGCGAAATTATTAACACATTGTATCTCTTTCCTTTTCAATGTCAGAAAGCAATACACCAAACAACCACAGGAGGGCGTTCTAAGGCTGCATATAAACCTGCATTACATATTGACTTTACAACGGGCAGAATAACATGTATAGTGTATATCATTTCAAATCTTATTGTAACCCACATAAAGAAACAAAGATAAATCCTAAAAGCTATTAAAATGCAGGAATAATTTAAACGGTTAAAATCTTTTTAATATTTTTTAAAACATTTTGATGAATAAGTCATTAAAATAGTATATTAAAGACAATTTGACTGTATATCAATATACATCTATACAAAATAGTGTACTGTTGCTTTAAGACACTGGTTGAGGTCTTGCATCAGCCACACTCCTGAGCTGAGAGCGGGGAAGAGAACAAAGAGAACTACGACCGAATACATAAATACTTTTGGAGACTTGGAAACATTCTACACGGTCGGGGATAAATAAAAGACTTATTTAGTCGATCTCCAACCGTTTTGGTGAGTTTAAAGTTATCTTACCATAACTTTCTTGTATGATACATGTGTGAATGTTAGCTAAATGTTACCATCGTAGTTCGGTGGAAATGATGTGTACTAAGAGCACAATTCATTTCCTACAAAAATGCGACTTATACTCCAGTGCGACATATGTTTTTTCTTCTTTATTATGCATTTTATGGCTGGTGCAACTTGTACTCCGTACAAAATAATACTGTATATGTGATCCCAAAATCAATATAAAAAATGAAAATATCAACTAAATCATGTGTTACAGTCTACATTACGTGTTACAGTACTACATGCCAGACAGTCGAAATCAATCAAATAATTAGCTTATGTGATGCTTGTTGACATAATTACCCCATAGATAGAAAAGTCGACTTCCGGGTTGCCATTTGCTGTATTTTATAACAGCACGACAATGCATCGAGAGAGCCGCACGGGACAATCCTAGCGCGCCACCAACTGTTTCTCATTTATTTACATGGCATAATTGACATTAAAATATACCCACAACAGAATTTTAGTAAACAAAATACCTTTATTAGACACTCAAGCAGCGAGTAATAATATTTTTAGTCACTGCCAGAGCGCAACTAAGTGCCGTTCGTAAAAAATGAAAGCTCTCGTAGTTCTAATACATTCAAGTCCTGGTAGTCCTAGTTTAAGCACAGTCCAGAAAACCAAGCGGAGCTCGAGCAACAACAAGTCGCCCACAACCAGAAGAAGGAGTACTAAATATATCTGTCAGAACAACACCAATGTAAATAATAGTGTGTGTGTTTGAATGGGCTGAGGGGCTGTTTGTGTGAGTTGAATCCAATATTTGTTTTTTTCGATTAAAGATACCCAAACATTTTTTTTCCAAGAATATGTTCTATGCAGGCCCACTAGTTGAAACAATGCATTCTGATTAATATTTTGTGGAATATGTGCTAAGCAGCAACATCTAGCCATCTCAGGTGGCGGCCATTTTGTCACTTCTGTCGACTGAAAATTACATCACTTTTGCTCAGGGCTCAGATAACGACCAATCATGGCTCAGCTACAGAAAGAGGGTGAGATGTCGACCACCGTGCCACCCGAAAAAAAAACGTATGCATTACATTTTCTCCTACTATATTACATTAACGATCGATTCCTTACAACGGAAGTTCTGGTATCCGTAACCCATAGAGAAGCCTGCAGGAGCGCAGACTCAAACAGTTCCCGCTCTATAGTACGGAAAAACTTTGACCGCTTCGCCATCGTCGGAGCCAAAACAGCGACATGTAAGTTACTTCTTGGCATGCGTTTTACTGAACTTGCGAAAGATTTCAAATTTATTCATTTACATTTTCGTCTGTTGATCATGGCATCCAAATGAAGAAGAACGGCAATGGCCGTGGAAGAGAGTGAAATGCATCCGATTAAGCGAAGCTGGACACAAAGTAAAATACATCCAGGAGGAATCGGAAAAACTCAAATCAACAAGACTTTGAAAAACAAGGACTCGATTATGGCTCAGTACGATTCCGGCAGTTTGCCTGCTCAGAGGAAATTGCTTGTGGCTCGATGGACGAAGTACAGTGGCGTAATTTAACTTCCTTTTTTTAAATTTAATGTCCTTTTGTATGCACAAGAATCACCAGATATCAGTAATCATCAACGGGACAGTTTTCTTGCAATTAGCAAGAAAACTGTATGATACGCAGACAAACATTTTCATACAGCAAAGGACGATGCCAACACAACTCAAAATAGACACATTTTCTCCCAAGTCTGAGAAACATCAACATTCAAATACAGTACAGTTTACTGTAGTTAAGTACTGTACTGCATTGGTGTTCCAGTATTTGGACCACGTTTATTATACTGTACTGTATTTTGTTCATAGACCTGTACTTTAAAATAATATTTTGTGGAAAATATGTTTTTCGCATTATATTGCTTGTGTTGTTACACGTGTATTTTGTCGACATACTTCCTCGTTCATACAGGACATGTACCGTAGTCGTTTCCCACATAAGGAAATTCCGTAATAAGGAAAGATTGGACAATGCAAATATGATTCCTTACATACATATACACACACATACATAGGGATCATATACACGTGGGGGTACATCATTATCAAATTAACTTTTCCCTTTGTCAGCTTGGTTACAGATTTGAATGGCACAGTGATGATTTAGCACTCCTCCATCAAACCTCTCTACACTTGACCTGTCTTCCACAAGAGACGTACTCTTTCTCATGAGAGTTTTATTGCAGTCAGACAGCTGCAGTGAGCCGACGTGACCTGAATGTCTCTTTTGAAAAGACTCCACTGGGCCGCTCGGGGAGGCCGTTTCAAGTAGGAGGACCCTCTCTAGTGGACGCAAGAAGGACTTACACAAATGTGCATGAATCTGCGTGTGTACGTACACGTGTGCAGGCACTCTGTGACGGTGGTGGCGTCTATCAGGTAGCCGTCACACAGCCGACACGTGATGTGGGCGTTGATGTGACAGAGCTTGATCTTTCTCGTCAGCATGTCGGGGTTCTGCAGCAGAAACAAGTTCAAATAAAATGAGAGCGGATTAAATAAGATGCCCTCTTGTCGTCATGGCAACAGACTCCAGCAGCTCTCTGCATGCAAACAATGCAGCAATACTGCCATCTTGTGGAAGAGGACAGGCGGGGACACATGAAGCCAAGCCTGACTTAAAGAAGAAGCACTACATAAATTAAGAAAGGTCAGATAGGGTGGCCACTAAGTTGATCACTACGCAGACAGTTAGGTAGATAAACAGCAAAATAGATGTATGGTGTATCGACAGGTAGATAGCAGAGGTGGGTAGAGTAGCCCAAAATTGTAGTCAAGTAAGAGTACTGCTGTTTTTATGACTCAAGAAAACAGTTTTTTGTAGTAGTCCCCCAAATAATTGAATCAGTAAGAATAAATAAATACAACTCACGTACTGAGTATCCTCTAATTAATTTTGAAATAGCATATACATTTCAAATACACAAAAATTTCAGAGAGGGAAGTCCACCCAAACATATGTTTTTCCACAATACGTTCTATGCAGGCCCCCTCGTCTATACATGGTATTCTGCTTAATATTGCGTTTGTGGAATATGAGAGAAATCCACCTGTTTTTAGCCCATTTTGAGTATGGGTGACAGCGAGAGCGTGATGTGGACGCAGCGTTTGTTGTTGTTGAGTTGTGTTTTCTTTAAACCAGCTCAGAGCTGGTTAGTGTGAGCGTGGGGATAAGAGCCCTTTAAAAAATAGAAACGCAGCTTTGATGAACTCGAAATTGCGTTGTTTAAGGTTGATATTTCGGTCCTAACACGCTACACCTTTTTTTTAACACTTTAAAACAATGAAAATGACAAATTTTTAACCCTCAGTCTGTTGGGGCAGAGCAAACTTAACTGTTTGACGGAAGTGGTCGAAACGGCCATTTTGACGTCCATTCTGGGTGAACAGAGGGTTGTAGAGCCACGGAAGCTCGTTCAGCGTGTTCAGGGTCCTGAAAATGGGGGAGTTGATGTTGGTTCTGAGTGTCTAGGCCATTGAGTTCAAAAGTTGTGGTCAAAAGACCTCCACAGAGAAACGAGTGGGATGGGTGCAGTACCATATGGCCCGAGCTGTATGGCTGGGGTTAGTATTTGGGTTTCGGTCCGTCTATATTTTGTCATTTTCAAATGTTAAGTTAAGTGTTAAAAAAATAAGCCTGAGGTCTTAAGACGGTGCAGCATTATAGATGCCAAAGAAATAGTTTAGCAAAAAAAAAAAAAAAAGACAAAAGAAGGTTGATAATCCATGTGGGCGGAGTCAAACATTTAGGTCCACACTACGTTGAGCCACGCCTCAAGCCGCGCTCTGCAGCCGGGGCTTCGTCTTGCTCGGAGGACGTGAGAAGCACTGTATTCGCCGGAAGGCCTGCCGCCGGGGCGTCCGCCTCAAAGCTTCAAAAGCAAAGCAATGCGTTGAATTTAACCAATGGCCGCCATGGAATAAATAGGTTCAGTAAGTTTTATAACGCTTCATGTTGAACGCGTGCACAGGTGTATGGTGGCCATGGCATATACCTGGATTTTTGATTACTGTGTGTGCGTGCCGGGTGCGGGGTACGGGCTAGTGCAGTTTTCTTCATGATTAATTAATAAGTACTTTGGAAGTTATGATGTGGACAATTGGCATACATGGCATATTAGCTCTTTTATTAGGCTTAATGAGTGTGAGTGTGAGTGTGCGCAGTGCCGTGCGCACCATTTTTGACTGGTAAAAACCCGGGCCGACCAAATACCCTCCCGTCAGACGTGCTCTGGCACCAACACTGATCACAATTATTGGCGATGGGTGACTTTTTTTTTTGGCTTGGGCAGCTGCCCCCCAAAATGGCTGTGCATATGACTGGGTTCAGGCACCATTCAGGTGCTGGTTTTAAAACGATACATAAGCCAACTTTAATTATTATATGTGTATTCTGTGACCAAGGAAGAGAGTAGACGTTTTAAATCCTTGCAGTCGACTAGTCAACAAAGAATTATGCCTGTGTAGTCCTCCTCACCCCTAATACCGCCATGCGTGGGCTGTGGATGTCGCGGCGTCCACGTCTCTTCCTGCAGGTTGAGCAGCCGGTGGCGTTAGCTCCACATCATGGAGAGTCTCTCATCCGAGCCTGAGCAGGGGGGAAAAAAAAACGGCAATAGTTTCTGGAGTTGTCTCATCTGGCTTATTCAGGATGACCGCTGCGAAGCACTTTACAAACACAGTACACCCATTCATATTCAGCTGTTTTTTTTTAAAGAATTGTTTCAGCGAGAATCGACCCTCATTTTTCATAGAAAAGGCTTATTGGTGGTCTTTTTTTCCCCCAGTGCAATTATAACAGGCATCAATTTTTCACAGATTTTCAGTATTTGCAGTCGGGTGTCATCTATATCCCATGCGAATAGCGAAGGTCCACTGTTCTCCATAATCAAAAAAGGCCACAGCACACTCAGGCATGTGTCATACAATCACTAAAACATGATAGATCCTTTCAAGTTATTTGTGCCAACAGTCATCACACACAATAGAGAAAAAAAACAGAACAACCAGACGTAATACACAGTGTCAAAAAAAAAAAAAATTCTATTGGGCGCAATGGATGCTCAGCCATGCTAGGGTAAAAGTGTGGGCACAACATTGACATGTCATCAAATTATTGTAACATCATAATCCTTTGCCAGTTATTCATGATAAGTGCCAACTTGAACACTGAAATTAACAGTGAGTAGAAATAACCCATAGCATTAGGGCTGTCGGCTAACTTAATTAAGTTGACCACAAAAATGGTAGGCACAAAAATGTCTGCCTTAAAACGGTTTTCAATCATTTCAAATCCCATATTTGCGGGACCCGGAAACATTGATTGGGTCAATTTTGTGTTTCTGCACAGGCATTGTAGGATGCTCTTTTCTGGCAACAAATGTTCATGAAGATGAAGATGCCTAAGGCGTGTCGTCACTTAATACTGAGAAGGGCTACAAATATGATTTCATGTATTACAGCAAATCGGGGCTAGTGGCGATTGGAGACTTGAACAAGGGAATGTGCCCCGCGTGACGACGAGCCAACGGCTGCTTCGGTGGCCTGCCTAAGCGTTCCCTAAGCGCTGAGCAGTGATGAATGTGAATGTAACGTGAAGTGATTATTGTGGCAAATCTGAATGAAAAATAAATTCAAGAGCAGACGAGCGTGAGGGTGGTTCTAAGAAAACAGAGGGTCCAAGAGAGGGACATGAAAGCCCAAAAATAAACATGTTGAAATAAAACTATATATCAAAATGATATATGCTGTAAATCGAACCTTCTTTCATTGTAATCTGAACAAATAAAGATAGTTCACTCAGCCGTTTGTCCGCAAGAAATTTGTGAATGTTGTGGTCTACTCCATTGTGTCATATTGGAGCACTCAAATAAAAAAATTTAAGTCATTATTTTTTCACTTGAACAGCTTCACTACCTTCATACAAAGATATTCAGTTGAAAAACTGATACACATGACCAATTGTACGTTGAAAATGAACTCTGAATAGTGTACAATGGCCGTCAATTACATAGCGTTACATTAGCGCATGGGTGTCCATACTCAGTCCTCAAGGGCCGATGTCCTGCCTGTTTTCCATCGATCCCTGCTGCAACGCACCTGGTGATCGTTATCAAGCTTCTTCAGAGCTTGCTAATGAGCTGCTCAATTAAATCAGGTGTGTTGCAGCAAGGAGAGCTGGAAAACGGGCAGGAAATCGGCCCTTGAGGAATGGAGATGGACACCCCTGCATTAGAGGCACTATGTCAATCAGATTGACAGACTGCACAGCCAGTGAGATTCATGAAAAAATATGTATTTTGAATTATTATTAAATTATTTTTTAATTTGCATTTTGTTGTTTTTTGGTTTTTTTACATTTCATTTTTACATTGACTGAATATTAAGAGGCGGCATGGTGGTCGACTGGTTAGCACGTCCGCCTCACAGTTCAGAGGTCGTGGGTTCGATCCCGGCTCCGGCCTCACTGTGTGGAGTTTGCATGTTCTTCCCGTGCCTGCGTGGGTTTTCTCCGGGCACTCCGGTTTCCTCCCACATTCCAAAAACATGCTTGGTAGGTTGATTGGACACTCTAAATTGCCCCTAGGTGTGATTGTGAGTGCGGATGTTTGTCTCTGTGTGCCCTGCAATTGGCTGGCAACCAATTCAGGGTGTCCCCCGCCTTCTGCCCGAAGACAGCTGGGATAGGCTCCAGCACGCCCGCGACCCTTGTGAGGATAAGCGGTATCGATAATGGATGGATGGATGGATGAATATTAAGAATGGCATAATTGTGGTTGTCTAAGGAAGATCTGAGCTTCATATTATTCAGTGTCATTTTATTTGAATATACGATGTGCTGGGACAGGAGGATTGTTCTCAGTGAGAGGAATATTCAGGCCCACCCTGATTTTTCCAGGCCCCCCCATCAGCCACCTGGCTCCGCCAATGATTGGAGGCATGGTAGACAGCAACAAATGATCAGCGTTCCAGTCGCAAAATACGTAATGCCTGCAGCTGAACGGTGCGCCATTCAAATCCTGCAAAGTCCCGTGCAAGAATACACTAAAGAAATAGTGCCTGCAACTAGCTTGAAATAATTTATCTATTTGTGCGCGAAGGTGGCAGATTTCTCGACTAAACGATGGAATAATCGGTAGGATAATCGATTCTAAGAAGATTAGTTAGTGACAGCCCTACTTAAAAACAAAAAAACAAAAGTCTATCCATGGACACATTTGTGCACAACATAGACGTGTGACATAGTTATTCAAACTCTAGGGATAATTTCTTGCCTATTAGTCATGAAAATCGCCACTTTGCACAATTAAAATAAACAATAAATGTAGCATGTTTGACTAAAAAGTCTAATATGAAACGGGTCCCCACAGTGCCAAAAAACATATACACACACACACACACACACGCACACGCCCACACACGCACACACACACACACACCCACACAAACATCCCCACGCACGCACCCCCATCCTCCACACGCACACATCCACACCCGCACACACACAAAAGAGTTCTTGTTGGTCCACATGTGGCCATTGGAGTGTCTCGCCTCGCTGTAGTTTGGCATCCAGCTGGAGACACACAAACGCACACGCGCACACACAGAAGAAGGCCTTCTGTATGCTCTGCCATAGGCGGGAGGAGGAGGAAAGCTTCTTCTTGTAAGGAAGCTTTGGCTCGGCTTCAGAAACACACACGCACATTGACTCAGACCCAAGTGTAACTATTCACACGTTTGTGTTGGTAAAAGCAAATTGGTCAACACACACACAGGAACGCACGCACGCGCACGTACACAGTCTCATCTTACTTTCGTCTGAAGGCTAACATGCTAACAGCTGTTATGCCAACAGATATCAACCCTTAGCATTTTATGTTTTACCATGTAGCAGAGTAGTACCAATGAGATTTGATTCAATGCTACAATAGTAACAGTTGTCATGCTAACAAATAGTAATTCTCAATTTTTTGCTGCCCTTAGTCTTCATCACTCATTGTTAACGACTGATATGTTTTTCTCGGATTTGAAAAGGGAAGTGAATCTTAATTGACATTCTAGCAAAACTCCTCTCTGCCAGCTGTATGATAGCACTCGTGCTAAAAGCTACAGGGGATTCCCACCGGAGCCACACGCAGTGAAATGTTTCACTGATGAGGATGCGCTGTTACCATTTTGCTCTCCAAGCTATTGACCAATACAACAGACACATTGAAGCTAACTTGAGGCAAATGGACCGCATATCCATTGAAAAATGGCACTGCTACAGTGTAAACTCGGGTTACGAATTTAATTTTAACGATTTCTGTTCTTACACTGGCTATGGAACCTGAATTTCTGCGTATGTCGGATTTCACCGTTAAAGTCAAAGCGCACATCAAAATGCTTGGTATAAAAAAAAACAAAAAACGAAAATACATTAAAATAAAAACATAAAATGCTGTACTTAGCATTACTGCTGAGAAGTGGATGGAGAAGGAGGAGAGGCAAAGATACTGCCGGCGCGCAAACAGACACAATCAAGACATTCTGCGCATGCTCATTGCTCAGCCGCAAGGAATGCTGGTCTTTGTAGTACAGGAAGTGCTTGTATGCTGAAGTGCGTTATTTGGCGTGAAACCCATCGCAAATACATAAGAGGTAAACAAGCTCAGAGACGCAGCACAGAAGCACACTTTTGGAACGAGGAGGAAACCGCCGGCTTCATTCATGTGGTGAGTGACATGCCTATCAAGTGCTTTATTGACAGTTGAAAGTAACACGCGAAAATGACGTCCATTGCAGTCATTTCAGACGCCGTGTCTCGCTGTACACAGTGGGTTATTCAAATGCCAGAGCAATTCAGTCCACTCAATCATATAAATGGGATATTCAGAATGTTTCAGAAAACGGTTTGTTTGGGTGTATCCTGGCGTCAAAAGCGAGCTATATAACCGGTTGACTTCATGCTGCCATGGACGTCCTACTTCAGGATTCCCACGTCAACTAGCGTGATGACGACTTTAAATCCTGTCATGATGTGATTTAACGTCATTTCATGTTCATGTTCAGTTTCATGATGACTTTAAATCTCGTCTTGTCTTTTTTCTTTTCCTCGCTGGGTGACACCAATACGCCGTCATAGATTTGTGCCACATGGGTCACCCTAGAATACATGCATGTAATTTGTGGACGGTCCTTTACACAGACCGTATGAGAAATTCAGTGGCTGTTATTACTACAATCTCGTCGTTGTAGTGACCACAAACTCAGCCGTGATCTTTTGAAAAGACAGTTTCCGAAATTGTGATGTAGTCACAAATGTAGATATGTGGACCACAAGCGTGTACACTGAATGTTAAGCGAATATTGAACATCCTGGCTGACACATTTAACTTGCTCGCCTAAAGTACAGTGTGTGTTTGTGTGTGTGTGCTCAACTCGGCAAGGGTTTTCTGAGTGTGTGTGTGTGTTTACTTAGCTTTTGTTTAGCACGCTTGGGGAGTTGCAAAGTTTTCCTCCTGATCCATATGGTTCGTTGTGAACAGAATAGTTCTTCACGGTGACCGTTTTGGCACATCTAACAATGTTATTCTGACCGACGTCAGTCTTGTCAACCCCAAATCATTTACAAAATAGAGACATGGATTTGTGCCTTGCTATTAATTTACCTACTGAGACGGGACACTCCTCCACATTTGAAACACGTTTGCTCGGCTGCTAACAGAGTCGCGTGACTTGGTCTATTATCGTCCGGGCCGATTATCGGGGCCGGTATTTGGCATTTTGCCGATTAACGGGGCCGGTATTTGGCATTTTGGCGATTATCGGCATTTGACTTTTTATTAATTTGACGGCCGATATGCGATCACTTAAAAGCGGAATTATTTTGGCTCTGATAGCCGCAGCGCACGTCTCTGTCTCCTGAGTCCGTGGCTGTGACTGTCTCTGTCATTGACCCGCCCACAGCACCATCTGATTGGTTGCTCGCGCAGTGGGTAACAGCCAATCAGCAGTTCAAGCTGCTTGTTGCCCCGAGAGATTGACTGCTCTCAAGACTCACACACACGGAGAGGAGGAGAGAGGAGAAAATATTGTGAAATATTGTACTATTTGTACTTGTAACATTACTATGAGCCCATTAACGTTATATAAACACAAGTGAAGCGGAAGCTTTGCTTGCCCTCAGTCTGTCTACACATGCCTGTAGTGTTAATCACTTGAATTTACAGCAAGTGTACTTTCGTGAAAACACATCAAGTTACCTTGTGCATTAAATGTGCCATATAAACAAAGCTGCCTGCCCCCACTAGTAGTTAGCTCACAGGCTAACTCCCAACTAGCTGCTAATTTGCTGCGTCAACTCCATGGCTCAGGAGAAAGGTTTAACCACGCGAAACAAGGTTGCGGATAAAACATTGATAGGAAAATAGGACGTGAGTGAGTGCATGTGAGTTTATGTGTCTGCAAGCCCCCTTAAAACTGGTGCAGCGGTTCATAGGACACTATAAGTGAAAGTCAATACTGGCTGTGCCTGTTCTACTACTTTCTAACACAGAAAGCCAGTATGATCAAGGCGGCTGGGACATGCAAGAATCAAGTAAGCAACGGAGAGAAGACAGCTGCGTTGATGAGATGTTCATTTCGCTGCTGGCCAGTTGCAGAATTGAGGATGCACTTTTTTGTTTTTGAACTTTAAAACTGTTCAAAGATAATACGTTTGTGGAAGATGAACATTTGTTTTACAATATATTGAATTTATTACTGTTGTAAACTTAAAGAAGCTACTTAATTGTATGTTTTCATTAGCTTTATAAAACGTGCTGCTGAGCCTGGGAGCTCCCTGTACTTTTGGTTAGAATTTTAAAACTGAGTTTCTAAGATTTTAAATCACAAAAGCTGTTTAATAAACATGTGCTTAAAGGCATTTAAACAGTCAAAAGCTGGAGTTTTATTATTACAAAATTTGATGGTAAGTTTTTCTGCATATTAGTATCGGCTTCAAATATGGGTTATCAGCCTGCTTGACTACTAATAAACGGTAGCGGCCCTGAAGAAAACATATCGGTCTATCACTAGCTTGGCCCTGCCCGTTTATCACTTGCTCTTCCTTTGTCGTCTATGCACAATGATTTGAACTGACGAAATGTAAGGAGGGAAGTGCTTTAAAAGGCCAAGGACGGACAGGGTCGAAGGACAGTTATTTTTATGACGGAAGGGTGCCCAGTTGGCGGACGGAGGACGGATCAGCAAAATTGGATTAAGTGCCCGTTTGTAAACGAAAGTACCTCTCCTCAGTGCAAGACAAATAAAAGCCCGCACAGTTTGCCAAAAAAAACACATGAAGGACTCCCAGACTATGAGGAATAAGATTATCTGGTCTGATGAGACCAAGATTGAACTTTTTTGGTCTTAATTATAAGCGGTATGTGTGGAGAAACCCAGGCACTGCTCATCATCTGCCCAACACAATCCCTACAGTAAAACATGGTGGTGGGAGCATCATGTTGTGGGGCTGTTTTTCAGCTGCAGGGACAGGACGACTGGTTGCAATTGAAGGAAAGATGAATGCGGCTAAGTATAGAGATATCCTGGAGGAAAACCTCATCCAGAGTGCTCACCAGAGCCCTGGCCAAACCCCGATTGAGCATCTCTGGAGAGACCTGAAAATGGCTGAAAATGCAACCTGACAGAACTGGAATGGCAAGAACAATGGCAGGGGATCCCCAAATCCAGGTGTGAAAAACTTGTTTCATCATTCCCAAAAAGACTCATGGCTGTACTAGCTCTAAAGGGGGCTCCTACTCAATAAAATGCATCAGGGTATGGATACTTTTGACCGTATGATATTTCAGGTTTTCTTTTTCATACTTATGCAAACATTTCTACATTTCTCTGTCATTTTTCTGTCAAGATGTAGTGCTGACTGTACATTAATGAGAAATAAAATAAACATTTTTGATTTTAGGTCTGAAGACTTTCCGTACTCACTGTAGATAGCAGGACCTGCGTGGATTGTTGTTGCGTCTGTCAGGTGACGGAGGCAATGTCAACAATAGCGGGGCTGCCGAGATGGGCTACGCAGTTAGCCAAAGGTAAATGCTCACCACTCAAATTCCGCTCCCGAGGTGCCTCTCTACCTCCAACACCAGATCTGTAGCACACAACGGGTGATCTGAAGCAACGACAAGCGGGAAATCGCTCAGTTTGGAACTGTTGCATTTGTTAATCACAGAAACCTGGCAACACCCTCAGATTCCCCGCGCTTCAGTGCAACTGTACTTCACGTTTAACCGCGGCACAACGTGAAGCTTGATTGCCAGATTATGATGTCCAGTAATGCGCAGACTACAACTAACAACAACGAGGAAAAGTGGTTCAGAAAATGTATGGATGCATAGCAAACGCTATGTGACACTACACTTTGTCGTTACTGTCATCGTAGTAATTAACACTTGTTGGAATACAAGCGGCCATGGCTAGTTGAAGTGCAGCTATGGTATGTGATATTTTAATCATCTGTTTTCATTTTGGCCCCTGAAAAAGTCTTCACATGAAAATGGCCATTGGCACTAAACTGATTGGGGGGGCCTGCATTTATTTAAAAATATGTGTGTGCGGCGTGTGCACATGTGTGAAATGTGCATTGTTGAACGGTCACCGCTAAGTACATAATTCTGTGAGTGATTTATTCTTTGAGCATTAATATTTAGTGTTGTCACGAGACGAATTTTGACTTCGATACTATACCTGTATAAAGTACCTCGAACTGGCAGAAGAACTTCAAATTATTTTTATTAATTAATTCTAAATATTAGGATATACTTGATAAGAAAATATCATTTTAAACATTGTTAAACACTATTGAACACAAAAATAATGTCTGAGCTAACGTTTTGACAAGTTCTTTTGCGAGGAAAACAAGGGTATCGATATTTTCCTCAAGACAGCCTACTGCGACAAGAACTTTTCTGGCATCTTTTTGTGGGCCTGTGGGGGAGTGAGATAAATATATTACACCGTTTCTTTCTATACTTGCTTATTTATATTTTATATTCATTCAGGTCTCCTTCAGTCGTTGTCGACTATGGGTATTGTGCCAGTTTAAAGAGGGTCAGTATTGATCTTAACGGCAGCGTCGGCTGCGGCTCGTAAATCCAATGCGGGAGTGGCAGTCTCGGCCACAATTATTGCAGATGTGGCTAGTTGAAGTGGCTGCTGGGGCGCATGCTTTCTGTCAAACGTCACTAGTAGAAAATGCGCACAGAGGTTTATTGAGCCATTAGTGTGGCATCTACTGTAATGCAGTTTTGAGCAGATTATGATCATTTTCATGGCCAAATATGCTGCTGTATAGCCTTTATGCTTTTTGGACACAGAATTAGCCAATTCTGTATGTACTAAATGGGTTAAGTTGTTCATTGTACAACTTTTTTTTTTTTTTACAATATACATATTTATATTACTGATAGAAAAATCAGGGAGTTCCCAGGGTCATCAGCATGTCTTAAAAGTTCAATGAAAAATGTGCAAATATCTTGCCAAATAGAACAGCGATAACTTATTTTTTATACACAATGTTGTGTTTTTTTGTAGCGATGTAGTTAGTGTGACATGCGCACCCCCACAGACACGTCTCCTCCGGTGCGCGTAGTTCTCCTGCAGGCAGAGACAGAGTGGTGGGTTTGTCTTCATATCTTGTTTGGAGGGAGATGCAAGCCGAAAGATTAACTCCTTCAATAAGTCTGCCTTGCCTGATATAAAGAAGCATCCTCGCTCATCAAAGAATGGAGAGAGCAAACAGTAAGGTGAGCAATTGTGACACTCCTAACCACATAACTTCAAATAGAAGTTTAACGACTGTAAATTATTTGGTGACAAGCCAGCTTGTTCCCCACTGGTTGCATTTAACAGGTCATAAATCAATGGCGTCGTTTATAGATGACAGAAGGGACACACGTACCCAACACCTTCATAGCTGCGTGGAGGCCCTTCATTTTAGCCTTAACAAGCCTTTAAATAACGATGTAAATGTATTGTTGACCATTAAATCAAATATATCAAAACCTCATTCTATGGTATTGCTTCTATGGGCCCTTCAAGCAGATTTGTGCTATTTGCGTCCCCAGTCAATGACATGAAAATACATTTAGCGCCCTGCACATTGATATGTATTGTGTTTAAAGTTAACATTCAGTTATAGTGCCTGTATTTGCTCATTTTATGCTAAAACCACACACAGAGTTTCAGTACAGAAAACGGACATGATAAAACAAGTTCTGAGATGAACCAATACACATCTTGAGCTAATCAAATTTAGTACTTAAAAAAAGAGGGACAAAATACAGAACTTTGGGTTTATGTTGAGAGTATTACAAAAAGCAATTGGCACTGATTTGGTGGGATGGATCATATAATATAAATATAAATAACATATAACATGCACACATTCATGTAAGTATATTTCTATATTAATTTGAGCAAAATCAGATGCACACTCTTTTTTTCGTAACTCATTCACTGCCAGACATTATCAGACCCTCTTTTACCCTAACGTTTGAAAAAAAATTTGAAAAAATAAAAATAAAGTTCCTGGGATTGAATGGCTGGACTGTGTAAAGACAAGAAAATTCAGCAGTGGCAGTGAATGAGTTAAGCCAGGGGTGTCAAACTCCGGTCCTCGAGGGCCGCTGTCCTGCCTGTTTTCCACCCCTCCCTGCTGCAACACACCTGTTTCAAATGATCAGGTCATCAGCAAGATCTGCAGGAGCCTGATCCTGATCCCGATCGTTTGAATCAGGTGTGTTGGACGAGGAAACCTCTAAGACATGCAGGAGGGCGGACCCCGAGGACTGGAGTTTGACACCCCTGAGTTAAGCGTTTCCAATAGGGGAGGGGCTGGCAAGCGATTTACTGCTATTTTGGTGGACTTACAAGTGACGGCGTGAGGATAATGGAGGAAGCCTTGATAAATAAAGTGCATTTACTGTATTAACACTGAAAGACACAGCTTGCCTCCTCTTGATTTTCTTTTTTAAAAATGAGCAAAGACTGGGCTTTCTTTTGTAACAATGAAATATAATTTTTTTCCAAATCAATAGGAAAAGCCTCACTTTACTTCCTGATCGGCTGCTACATCAGCACTTCCAAATATGGGCACACTATTGTGCGTATGATTAAGGGCTTGTTTGAACACGGCGATTGAACAGATGACATTCGTCAAGCAAGGTACAAGCTACATGCATCTCGCGCATGCACTTCGATGTAAATGAGATAGAGGGAAAAAACGTAGAGTACTGCTGCCTACCAAGTTCACTCTCAAAATGGGAGGGGAAAACAAACAATATGTGAATTAACAAAAATATGAAGTTAACCACAGGACGTTTTAACACAGTTTTTGTTGAATATAGAGGTGGGCGATATATATCGTCATCGATATCATCGTGAATACTGCTTTCACGATGTGTAATTTTACATTATCAAGTATTAATACTGCCTCGACAATCATAACGAGTCAGTCAACGGCCGCGAAGTATGAGGAAATGCTGAGACTCATTCGGCAAATCAGGTCGCATTGACGGCAGAGGAGCAGGGAGTGATAATCATTCGACGAATCAGCGGGCAGGGCCCAGTCACGTGACTCCGTCCACCATGCAGCCGCTCTGTTTCAAGTTTGGGAGAGTGTCCAGCGGGGAATAATAGCAAGGCGCAAGTCCACGTCGTCCGTAGTCTGTAAATGGTTTGAGCTTGACAAAACTGACGTCGGTGGGAATAACATTGCCAAAACGGTCACCGTGAAGAGCAATTCTGTTGCACCACGAGCCATATGGATTACGAGGAAAATTTGGCGACCGCGCACGTACGCGAAACAAAAGCTTAAACACACACACTCAGGAAACAGTCGCCGAATTGAACCAACAAATATAAAAGCACGCACACACACACGCGCCCAGTAATTTAGCAAGAAAGTCAAACGTGACAGCCTGGATGTTCGGTTAACATTCAGTTCACACGCTTGTAGTCCGCATCATTCATAACTAGCCTGTATTCCCGAGGCATATTGCACAAACTACAGTGGCTTATTAGTATGACACCAGGGTACACCCAAACATAAATAAAATAAGATAAAGTCGACATATCACAGCGATGAATGAGTGGGAAAATGCACTTTTCTGTAAGTTGCAGCTTTGTTATTCAACTTTATTCTGAATATGGTGGCCAATGTATGAGAATGGGTGTTGTCATGACGCCGTCTTTTTTTTTTTCTCTCGCTAGGTGACACTTCTGTCACACAAATCACATATCAAATACATTTATTTCCCATTCTGATTGCTCTAGTAGGTGGCAGCGGTACACCAGTACTTACTGCAGCTCAAAATGTCATATCATTATGGAATAACAGCAGAGACATTTAAATGACATACATATTCCCAAAAATCAATGTAAGTTTATACATAATTCTTTGTTCTTTATTGTTAAATATTGTCCTAGAATACCATTGTTTGCCAGAAGATGTATTCAGAAATTTAAAAGAGATGTTGTTCACACATGCTGTCTATCCACAATTGGTCCGTGAAGCAAGTGCAGATTTAAAATATTTTTTGTAGAATATCGCCAAATTATTGTTATCGAGTTTTTTGAAAAAATATTGAGATTTTTTTTTTTGCCCATATCGCCCACCCCTAGTTGAATATAATGGCAACCTCACTTTAAAAAAAAAAAAAATGACAACACCAGCACACAGCAAAACTAGCATATCTTGTGAGCTCATAAATGCTGGTCTATGCTAGAAGGTTTTCTGCAGGGTCATTCTGCCTCATATGTTTGGCATCGTTTGAGCAAGACTTCACATCTTCAGCGGTACTTGAATTCTCTCCATGCAAACATCAATCGGGAATTTTCCAAAGGGGACTTGGACTTCACAAGCACAAGTTGCTCTCTTTGAAAGGTCAGGCAGAATAGACACAGTTGTTCCCCAAATTTATGAAGCACTTGTTTCAACTTGCTTGGGAGTTTGAACACTGCATGAACTAAAAAAACAAACAAAGAAGGGGAGTTTGACAAAATATGGAGTGAGCTAGGGAGTGAGGGGACGGGATGGGGGTTTATGTGGTAATATGGCTCTTTGCACTTAACACTTTAAAAATCATGGCTCTAGTTTTAATGAAGGCGGCACAGTGGTCGACTGGTTAGCACGTCCGCCTCACAGTTCGATCCCGGCCCCGGCCTTCCTGTTTGGAGTTTGCACGTTCTCGCCGTGCCTGCGTGGGTTTTCTCCGGGTACTTCGGTTTCCTCCCACATTCCAAAAACATGCATGGTAAGTTGATTGGACACTCTAAATTGCCCCTTGGTGTGATTGTGAGTGCGGATGTTTGTCTCTGTGTGCCCAGCAATTGGCTTGGCAACCAATTCAGGGTGTACCCCGCCTACTGCCCCGAGACAGCTGGGATAGGCTCCAGCATGCCCGCGACCCTTGTGTGGATAATGGATGGATGGATAGTTTTAATGAATGAATACTTCAATGTGATAATAGTCCTCCTTATTGGAACCCTCAACTTAAAGCAACTTACAAGTACGTTCCCTGTAGGCTGGATCAATAATTCAATATCAACATGTATGGCGATTGACACGTGATCGAAGTCAATAGAAAATGCCTTTGATAAAACGTTCGATAGAAAAAAAATTGAAAACATACCCGATCGCGGCATGGTGCGTTATGTGGGCAGCACGCATCCCCTCCAAACACGAAGAAGTTAAACTAACGAAGAAGAAGCCGCTAAACCAACGAAGAAGAAGAGCTAACCCATCAGAGCATGCGTGCGGGCTCGGCAGCCGTGCGCCATAATTGCATCGAGCGGCGTAATTTCGTTCAAATAAATGACCAGTCCACTCAGTACAACTCTTACAATAAAATGATATTTTGCATGAGATCCCGATTAAACACCTCCGGATGGAAGAATAGATACGAGGGAGGAGAGCACAGATCCATTGTTGTCGGATTTTATCTTAGGACTGTGTGCTTATTGAAAATAAAGTAAAAGGAACTACAAGCATGCTTCTTGGAACATAACAAATATAAGTTGGTGTGGCTTGCAGAACTGAATGAACGCAAGCTGCACACTACAACTAGTGTACATTTTTGTCCTTACTTGATGATGATGATTTGAACTGAATGGAATCAGGCAGGGATGCACAATCAGCACATTACCTGCTGATAGCAAGCCTTAAGTACACTTCTAAATGATCATCAGTCATGGTGGAGGATGGTACTGACTGGGACTTATCAAGGTTTTTATCAATGGCTCAAAATGCCGCTCCATATTTCACTTCTTTGGTGTCGCGATAGTGTACTGGCAGATGAGGCAAACGCTAGGGGTGTAACGGTACACGCGGGGGTATTAATACGTTTTGGTATGGCATGTTCGTTTCTGATCAGTTTTTATTATTAGCGCGAGCTTACGCACAGGCGCTATTAACTGTTGCATGCGGGAGAGGAGGGCGGCGGCGCTAAAGAGGAGCAAACGCATACGCAATCAAGTCAAGCCAGGAATCTCTCTTCAAAAAAGCTGTGAAAGTATTGGATAGAAAATCATTTTCCACCCATCACTTCCCTATTTTCCAGAAACATAATATTTAAAGTTTTGATCATTTAAAAAAACTGTGGTCTGGAATGAGATTTCTATTCAAATAAGAGACTGCACCACTTTTAAAGTCAACCTAAAAAAGTGGCTGAAAAGAAACCAAATTTGTGAGCACTAATTTTAAATCAAGCTTCTATGTACCCTCTTGTTAGTATTATAATTATAAATTTATTTTGGGGTTTTGTTTTGTATGTCACTGATGTGTCAGTTCTATGTGCTGATTTCTTTCTGTCCTTCTCTTTATTGGTGTTGTAATGTTACTTCTTTTGACCTGCTAGGGACTGCAGATGGAAAGTAGCCATTGGCTAATTCTGGCATATTTACATGTAAATGTTCATTAATATGCACTGTCCCTTTTAAATAAATAAAATTACAAAAAAATAAAATTACAAAGCTCGAAGTTCCCCCGTACACTGCGGTCTCCTGTTTGGGAACCTTCTTGCTTTCCTGTTAAAATCGCAGATGGATACGTGGATAAGTCCAAAAGTTGTGTGCTGACATTGCTACATGAGATCGGTGGCTATGATGCAGGTAGCACGTCTAACATAATAAGACTTAAAACGACATCATCCGACTTTGAATGTTTCTTAGACAAGGAAGCAAGCAGTCTTTTTAGCCAAAAACAAAGTACAACAGCTCTCCTTCGTTCTCCGCTGCTCCTCTCACTCGCCGTACAATGCATCCATGAACCTCGTAAACATCCCAACTCAGCAAAACACAAATTCGACCAATTCATTACAATATGCTGTTGAACATTCAAAGATTTCAATATAATTTCATAAAGACTTTCAAGTTACTGTATTTCATTATAAAAAGAGTTTTAATATAGTTAGCAATAATTGTAACTGTTATTGTATGCATATTTTTCATCACAAAAAGTGTATATATGTACGGTAATGAAAACTTGTCTTTAACTTGAATACTTAAATGTGGCATAGGCTGTTGCTGCTGAGTGTTTAAAGATTTCAGTCTCTTAATAATTTACAAAATTAAGAGATCTTTATTGTTAGTGAATTTTTATTCTGGTGTAATTTCTTAGAATATCACCCAAATGGTTGACTTTTATCTTTTCAGAAAATATACCATTTACCTGTCATCTTTTTAAAATATATTTTTGAAAAAAAATCTTGTTTTGTTTGTACCGAAAATATACCAAACCGAAGTTTCCAAGAGACCGAACCGAAATGTGATTTAGCGTACCGTTACACCCCTAGCAAACACACTTCAAAAATGACATTATGAAGGGAAAAAAAGTCCTCCTTCCAATATGTATGTAAGTTCTTGGCTTACTTGGTACTCCAACCATTTTTTATACTTTTCAGAGGAGACAAGTCAAACAGGAAGTTCATAAGGCAACTTGTTAGTTTGATCGAATTTTGTGGCAGGTAGCGCCATTGTATCCAGATAAGCAGTGATGCGTCTGACAGATCTACGTATGACTGGGTGCATGTACGTCAATCAAATTTGAAATTTTGTAACATGATGATGATGGGCTGACGTCTATGATAATAGGCCATCTTTTTTTTTTTTGAAATACAAGCCCTATAAGTATAAAAAAAAAAGTTTTGCATTATTAAGAGATGGCTTTAGCCGATTTTGGTGCTCAGCCAGGGGTGTTCAGCTCTGGTCCTCAAGGGCCGCTTTCCTGCCTATTTTCAAGCTCTCCTTGCTGCAACACACCTGATTCAAATGATCAGCTCATCAGCAAGCTCTGAAGAAGCTTGATATCATGATCCCTTGAATCAGGTGCGTTGCAGCAGGGATATATGGAAAACAGGCAGGACACCGGCTCTTGAGGACCAAGTTTGGACACCCCTGTGCTAAGCAGTATCAACGCGTAAACATTTGTGTCACCAATAAAAACCAAAGAAAAGGCCAAACTTGTTCATTCAAAAGGCTTTTCTTTACTGTCCTTTTTTTTTTACTGCTAAAAACGCTATCAGCCAAAACTATTAGATAAGCGACTAGTGACTTTTACTTTGATGACACACCTTCAAAGTAAAAGCCAAACCGCTTCATTACAGCTGTTAACTTGCTTTAAACACTTGAAAGAGGACTCTTGTAATAGTGCACTGTCATGTGATTTTCCCAACAAAACAGTTTCTTTTTAGCACTAGCGCTCACTTACAACCAAACGAGGCTGCTAAATGAAAACTCCACAAGTTTTTTTGCAACCCTTTTGTGCACGCACACACGTCAAGTTAGCACGGTTAGCATCACAAAAGCCTTCAAAACCGACAACACCAGAAAACTGTGTGTGTGCTCCCCCCACGCACAATTATGTCACAGTCTACACAACAGCAGCACATCCATGAAAAACAGACAGAAAAGACAAAAAAGAGAGGTGGTGATGGGGGGTGCAAACAACTAACCAGCCCCCCACCCCATCACGTTTAATCCAAACCTCAAGCAGAAGCTCCCCATAACAACTTCAGTGACTGGCCTACAGGCGAGAGGAGCACCGTTAGAGGAGCGAGAGAACAAGACGAGACAAGTCGGGCCAGACAAGCCTGAGCTCCGGGAGGACCACCGCGTGCATCCCGGCTGAGCCTCGAGTCTGTCTGCCTACCTTCTCCCCCAATTCCTCCCTGCTTCAAAGCAGGCGTGCAACTGCAGGGCCCGGCGCTGCCATACACCCCAAACACACACTCCCTCACACACACATTCTCACACACATTCGTGCATCACGTATGGATAGCATGCTTGGTAGCAGCCAGCGGAATGCCATGCTAAAAACGAGGAGGAGGTGGAGGAAGAAGAGGAGTGAGGAGGGCAAAAACCGGCACCCGAAACCGGCCACCGAGGCCGGGTTGGGGACAGGGGAACATGGAGGCCGGTGACGACGACGACAGGTACCCGAGTGCCGACTGACCTGGTAGAGGAGCGCCGAACTCGGCAGGATAGTGGGTCGGATCCGAGTGAATTTCACTCGCAGTACAACAAAGAAGCGAAAATGACCGAACGGCCGCGGAACAGGCCGAAGCAAAGCGCTCCCGGAGCAGCGCGCGCATGCGCACAGCGATGGAGGTAGGAAGAGAGAGAGAGAGAGAGAGAGAGAGAGAGAGAGAGAGAGAGAGAGAGAGAGAGAGAGAGAGAGAGAGAGAGAGAGAGAGAGAGAGAGAGAGAGAGAGAGAGAGAGGAGAGAGAGAGAGAGAGAGAGAGAGAGAGAGAGAGAGGAGAGAGAGAGAGAGAGAGAGAGAGAGAGAGAGAGAGAGAGAGGAAGAGGAGAGAGAGAGAGAGAGATGAGAGAGAGGAGAGAGAGAGAGAGAGAGAGGAGAGAGAGGTGAGAGAGAGAGAGGAGAGATGAGAGAGAGGAGAGGAGAGGAGAGAGAGAGAGAGAGGAGAGAGAGAGAGGAGGAGAGATGGAGAGAGGAGAGAGAGAGAGAGAGAGAGAGAGAGAGAGGGAGAGAGAGAGAGAGAGAGAGAGAGACAGACAGACAGACAGACAGACAGACAGACAGACAGACAGACAGACAGACAGACAGACAGACAGACAGACAGACAGACAGACAGACAGACAGACAGACAGACAGACAGACAGACAGACAGACAGACAGACAGACAGACAGACAGACAGACAGACAGACAGACAGAGTTTATAGTGCTCTTATAGTAAGAGGGAACCCTACCCCCAGGAAATACCTACAAAAATAATATACTTTTAAATAAATAGTTATCCTATTTGTTAATTTCATAGCTGCATTCTATTTTATCCTGTATTTTTAATTGCACCTTTGATGTTTAAAACAGGGCGGCACGGTGGTCGGACTGGTTAACACGTCCGCCTCACAGTTCAGAGGTCGCGGGTTCGATCCCGGCTCCGGCCTCCCTGTGTGGAGTTTGCATGTTCTGCCGTGCCTGCGTGGGTTTTTTCCTCCGGTCACTCCGGTTTCCTCCCACATTCCAAAAACATGCATGGTAAGTTGATTGGATACTCTAAATTGCCCCTAGGTGTGATTGTGAGTGCGGATGTTTGTCTCTGTGTGCCCTGCGATTGGCTGGCAACCACTTCAGGGTGTCCCCCGCCTACTGCCCAAAGACAGCTGGGATAGGCTCCAGCACGCCCCGCGACCCTTGTGAGGAGAAGCGGTACAGATAATGGATGGATGGATGGATCTTTAAAACATCATTCTGGTCGTCATTGCTCGTACTGTATTTCCTAAATGGCTGGGAGAAGTTAGATGGTTATTAGCCTCGTTATTCTAGATCTCTGTCCACATAAAAAGTAGCTATTCCAAAGTTAAATACAGTATTTATTAGAGATGTTCTTTTCCAGAGATGGGCACTTACGCTATTTTGCCGGTCTGCCCTGTGTCCGCGACCTGGACACCGTTCCGCCATCGTCCCTCCATCCTTCTTCATAAAAATAATCGTCCTCCGACCCCGACATTCCATCAGTCCGCCCCCCCCCCCCTTCCCCCAGATGCACAAAAACAAAACGTGTCTGTGCATGACACAAGGTAGAAGTTTCCTAATTCATAAACATTAAATCAAGCTCATTAGCTGGCTAATTTCATATTCACATCCATTTACCAGCTGGGAGTATCGTGAGTGGATTGAATTGTTTTAGCTGTCGCCCAAGATATCATTTAGCTGCCAACACAACCACCATCGGTCATCAGACTACTGAGAATCAGTGTGAGCTGTGCGCGGGAGCCCTCCTATCAGTGCAGTGATTGGATGGCCATTTTGCCCGCAGTGGGCCACCAACCAGAAAGAAGAGCTTCAAACGAGAGCTTTGAAGGCCGAAGTGGAGAAAGGTTCCATGTGAACAGCAACAGGGTCAGACAAGCTGGATGAAGAAGCACGAAGAGTTATACTCCCAGCAGCAGAGTCAAGCCGAGCGCAGTCAGACAAGCGGAGCGGTCATTGAAGACACACTATAAGGAACCCTCCACCCCCAAACACACCTTGCGAGGGTGGGGTGGTCGTCGTCGTTGTTGTTTTTTTTGTTTAATAGTTTTGAAACACTGCCGGGGGTGTGAGTGAAAGTTTAGTCAGAGTCGCCGACGGGCGGCCATTTAAAATTAGAGTCGGACCGGCCTACAGACGTGTACTATTTTTTTCCCCAGGGAAAAATGATGGACAACGGAATGGGGTACCCTCGCTGATGACATATGATGGACGCTCAAGTGAAATGCCCAGATCTGCAATTTATTGAAATCTGTTTTTATTTATGTTTAACACAATGTCCGAACTTCATTAGAATTAGGTTTGTATCTTTCTATGTCTTCTAGATCGACCTACATTTGTGAGTTTTCACAGCTGTTCTTTAAACTACTTTCACTTCCTAAAAGTCAAAGTTAGCGTGGAGTCGTCATTAAAATAAAGACCTCTTTCTATGGTCACTTTTGTCATGTACTATGAAGCAATCAGTGGATCATACCAGATTACCAGATGATATATATCCATCTAGGTATTCTTGATCATTCCATCCCTTCTAGATTGATCCGGCCTAGATTATCAGTCCATATACAGCAGCGTTGTAGTCATTTTCATTATAATGAGTGAAAAATACCATAATAAAATTGTAATGGAATTTATTTTTCATTATAATGGTAATAAAAATGATAATGAAGTCAAATAAAGAACATTTAATGAGTATCAAAATTTTAAAAATCATGACATTTTCATCACAGTTTTGGTTTTAAGTGAAATAATCTATTGTCTATTATAATCTATCTATCTCAGGTACGCATGCGCAACAGAAATCACTGATGCGCAGGGTCATTTGCATCACGACGCGCATTCGCGTACCTCTATACACTAGTGGTGCACTGCAACGAATCATCTTTGACCCGTGATCGGTAAGGATCAAGCATCACGGTTCAGGACGGGCACAATCCGCAGAATGGTTGGTGAAAAAAACTGCGCGCATTCACATTAAGGCAACATGATGAGTCTGCATTCAGCAAAGGAAGTTGAAAAACCTCAAGATAACACGTAAATCGCATGTATGAGAGCGTTTTACAAACATACTCAATGAACACACCGCCTCCGCATAGGCTAACTTCAAAATAAAGATTACCAAAGAGTACATTACATTGAGTCATTGATGCCAATGCCTTAGTGGACTTTTACTTTGAAATTGGCCCGCGTGGTGGTGTAACGGCTACATGACTTCCATTTTCGATGTTACGGCAGTTTTAACGCTTGCCACCAACACTAACGCAATGCCGTCCTGAAATCATATTCAGTGTCTAATATAGGACGTGAACATACCGCTGGTTAATTATGCCGTCATTGTATGATACGGCACAAGTCTCTGGCGTTAGTGGCTAGCAGCTGTTATCATTAGCTGGTAGTTCAACAGCTGTTCCTTGGCTTACAGTACTGTAGTTTTTTTTTTTAACTTTTTCAATATTGTTGACCAAGATTACTTTGTAATGGGCTGCTCATGTTGAAAGGAAGGTGCCTTAAATTGCACTTCATGGTCTTTTTCATTATGAAAAAAAAAAAAAAAAATCAAACTTTGTCTTCATTTATTTTATAAAAACACTTTTGCTCAATAAATAATTCAAAGAAAACATTCAGCTCAAAATGTCTGGCAGGATACCTTGGAATTTATACACTGTACCACATACAAAATAAGAATGTATCCTGCCTTATTTAGCACGTCCGCCTCACAGTTCAGAGGTTGTGGGTTCGATCCCGGCTCCGGCCTCCCTGTGTGGAGTTTGCATGTTCTCCCCGTGCCTGCGTGGGTTTTCTCCGGGCACTCCGGTTTCCTCCCACATTCCAAAAACATGCATGGTAAGTTGATTGGATACTCTAAATTGCCCCTAGGTGTGATTGTGAGTGCGGATGTTTGTCTCTGTGTGCCCTGCGATTGGCTGGCAACCAGTTCAGGGTGTCCCCAGCCTACTGCCCAAAGACAGCTGGGATAGGCTCCAGCACGCCCCGCGACCCTTGTGAGGAGAAGCGGTACAGATAATGGATGGATGGATGGATCCTGCCTTATTTTACGTTAAGTTCTTAAATCCTAAATAAACGTTTTAGACATTAGGAGTTTTTTTTAATGGGCAAAAACGTTTTATAAAATAAATGAAGACAAAATTCTATTTATCTTTTTTTTTCCTTTTTTCTGATCCAAACACGATCCGATACGTGACTCAAAATCCGTGACCGATCCGAACCGTGACTTATGTGATCCGTTGGACCACTTCAGGCGATCCCTGGTGGAGATTAGTTTAAAGTGTTGTAGAATATCACATGCTACGAATAGGCTGGGGGTTGGGTGGTAGTTGTCCCCAGTTTGGGAGGGGATACGATCTACATAGGTTTTTATCATTTATATATTTATATATATTTTTTTTCTTTTTGGTGTTTGCGGTTATTTTCTCACTGTTGTTGGCATAATTTGTTTTTCATGTGGATATGGCAACATCCCTTAGCTCAAATCATGTAATTAATCCCCATGACACTAAATTCATTACTTGGAATGTGAAGGGCCTGAATAATTTTTAGTATTTAGAGTTTTTAGAGTATTTGCCCATTTGTCAATCTTCAAACCGGACATTGTCTTTTTACAAGAGACACATCTACGCACCTCACAAAGTAATAGGCTGTCTCAAAGCTGGCTTCTTTATGTTTACCATTCTGGATTTAACTCAAGGTCTAGGGGAGTTGCAATTCTAATCAGGAAAAATTTCCCCGTTGTCTCTACCAGTGTAACAAACGACCTTAGTGGGCTGGATTTGTGATAGTTACTGGGAAACTGCATGACACCCCGGTAGTAATGGTGAATGTCTATGCCCCTAATTGTGACAACCCACAATTTTTCACCAGGTTGATCGGCACACTACCAGATTTGAACACACATTATTTGATTATGGGAGGAGACATGAATTTAGTTCTGGATCCAATGCTTGACAGGTCCAAATCACGTAAATCTGCTGAAACTTCTAAGGCAGCTTCTGTGCTTAGTACATTTCTCAAGAACTATGGTGTCTCAGACACGTTGCGTGTTGTCGAGCCTTCAGCAAAATGTTATTCTTTCTTTTCTCCTGTACACCACTCTTATTCGAGGATTGACTATTTTTTTGGACAATGCCTGCATTTCAAAGGTCACCATGTGTAAATGCTAGGGATGTAACGGTACGCTAAATCACATTTCGGTTCGTTTTTTTGGAAACTTCGGTTCGGTATATTTTCGGTACAAAAAAAGAGATTTTTTTTTTTAAATATGTTTTTTGAAAAGATGACAAGTAAACGGTACATTTTTTAGAAAAAATATGTAATCGCGAACCATTCGGGTGATATTCTAAGAAATTACACCAGAATACAAAATACACTAACAATAAAGATCTCTTAATTTTGTAAATCATTAAGACAATGAAGTCTTTAAACAAGGGCGGCACGGTGGTCGACTGGTTAGCACGTCCGCCTCACAGTTCAGAGGTCGTGGGTTTGATCCCGGCTCCGGCCTCCCTGTGTGGAGTTTGCATGTTCTCCCCGTGCCTGCGTGGGTTTTCTCCGGGCACTCCGGTTTCCTCCCACATTCCAAAAACATGCATGGTAAGTTGATTGGATACTCTAAATTGCCCCTAGGTGTGATTGTGAGTGCGGATGTTTGTCTCTGTGTGCCCTGCGATTGGCTGGCAACCAGTTCAGGGTGTCCCCCGCCTACTGCCCAAAGACAGCTGGGATAGGCTCCAGCATGCCCCGCGACCCTTGTGAGGAGAAGCGGTACAGATAATGGATGGATGGAAGTCTTTAAACACTCAGCAGCAACAGCCTATGACACACCTAAGTATTCAAGTTAAACACAAGTTGTCATTACAGTACATGTATACACTTTTTGTGATAAAGAAAATACATACAATAACAGTTACAATTATTGCTAACTATATTAAAACTCTTTTTATAATGAAAAAAATACAGTAACTTTAAAACGTTTTTATGAAATTGTATACACTTTTTAGGCATTGAAATCTTTGAATGTTCAACAGCATATTGTAACGAATTGGGTTATCTGTGTTGTGGTCGGATTTGTGTGTTGCTAAGCTGTGATGTTTCCGAGGTTCATGAATGCACTATACGGCACGCGAGTGGTGCAGCGGAGAAAGAAGAGCGTGAGCAGTTGTACTTGGATTAATAAAAACGTGATTATTAAACTACGTCTGACGGCATGTTCCTGGAAGACGCTACAATATGATCAGTCTCACTGTTTAAATTGAACGTTTTTGCGCCCTCGTCTAAGAAACATTCACAGTCGGATAATGCCGTGCATGTTTGACGTGCAACAGTATCTGCAACAGAGCCGCCAATCTCATATAGCAATGTCGGCACACAACTTTGGGACTCCTCCACGTACCTTTCCCCATCGGCGATTTTAACAGAAAAGTCATAATGTTCCCAAACAGGAGACCGCAGTGTACGCGGGGACCTTCGAGCTCTGGCTCTTTTCTGGCTATCTCTTTTGTGCCGCCACTCTCGTCTCCCGCACGCAACAGTCAGCGTCCGTGCGTAAGGTCGCGCTAATAAGGGGACCAAACCGAACATGCCATACCGAAACGTATTAATACACCCGAGTGTACCGTTACACCCCTAGTAAATACCATGCAATTGTAATATCTGACCATGCGTAAAAAATTTTTAAATATAGTCAATTGCTTTCTTCAGACAGGCGTCTTCCCTGCTGCCTTTAAAACGGCGGTGGTGAAGCCCCTTCTGAAGAAGAGCGGTTCTGACCCGAGCGTTTTTAATAACTACAGACCCGTATCCAACTTACCGTTTTTAAGTAAGATTTTAGAAAAACTGGTTTTCATCCAGTTGAATCATTTTTTAAATACAAATAATATTTTGGAGAAATATCAATCTGGTTTTAGGATGAACCACAGTACGGAGACTGCTCTTTTAAGGATCTTAAATGATATTAGGTGCACTGCAGACGTGAGAAAACTCACAGTCTTGGTGCTACTGGATCTAAGCGCTGCTTTTGATACAGTAGATCACCAAATTTTATTAAATAGACTTAAAAATCTAGTGGGCATCTCTGGTACTGTTTTTGACTGGTTTTATTCCTATCTCACAGACCGATATTTCTTTGTAAGTATGGATACTTGTTCCTCTAAAACTCATGAAATTAAATGTGGGGTTCCTCAAGGTTCGATTTTAGGCCCCCTACTTTTTAATCTTTATATGCTTCCCCTCGGGGATGTCATCAGGGGACACGGCATCAGCTTTCACAGCTATGCTGATGACACGCAGCTGTATATTGCCGTGTCTCCTGATGACACAGGACCCATTGATACCCTTTTAAATTGCATTTTAGATATCAAGTCATGGATGGCAGATAATTTCCTACAGCTCAATCAGGACAAGACTGAGGTTTTAGTTATCGGTCCCGAAGGTCAGAGAGAGAAGCTTTTACCAAAACTACACATTTTTAATCCCTCACACTGTGTGAAGAACCTTGGCGTCATTTTTGACTCTGAGCTCAGTTTTATTCCTCATATTAAAAATGTAACCAAGATTGGTTTTTATCACCTTAAGAATATCGCCAGAGTCCGCCCGTTTCTCTCTCAGGCTAACACGGAAGTGCTGATGCATGCCTTTATTTCCTGTCGTTTAGATTACTGTAATGCCCTGCTCTCTGGCCTCCCGAAAAAGAGCATTTCACCACTGCAACTACTGCAGAATTCAGCCGCTCGGGTGCTGACGAGAACCAGAGGGCGGGAGCACATTACGCCAGTTTTGAAATTGCTGCATTGGCTCCCTGTGTGTTTCAGGATCGATTTTAAAGTACTTTTATTAGTTTATAAATGTGTTAATGGTCTTGGGCCATCTTATTTATCTGATTTGCTTTTATCATACCAGCCCTCGCGGATCCTGAGGTCCTCTGGCGCCGGCCTTTTATTTATTCCAAGGGTGAGGACCAAAATGCATGGCGAGGCTGCATTCAGCCGTTTTGGTCCTCACCTTTGGAATAGCCTGCCAGAGGATGTCAGGTCTGCAGAGACTGTTGATATTTTTAAGAGGAAGCTCAAGACACACCTTTTTAGTTTGGCTTTCAACAACTTTTAAATAATTTATCTTTTCTTTTGATTGAAGATAATTCTATGTTTTGCTTTGAATGTTTTAAAGCACTTTGAGTTGCATTTTTATGTATGAAAAGTGCTATATAAATAAAATGTGATGTGATGATGTGATGATGCTCCAGTTCAGACTGGAATTTCATTTCCGAATGCGTCAGCACCGCAACGGACATGGAGATTTGATTCTTCGCTACTAGCAGATGAAGACTACTGTAAGTTTATCAACTATCACTATTATGTTGCTCCCTTATTTTGTCAATATGCAAACAATCTTACATTACATAGAGAGCTACGCAGACACATTGCTGGGTGTTTTTTGCTTCTTCTCTTGAAACTTGTTTATTATGAACAAGATGGGCTTTACAACGGATACCGCCTACTGGTACACAATGGTATAACATGTCTCTGTTACCATGCTATGTTTTTTTTAGTGTTTTTTCCATGGGTTGTTGAGTTTTAGGGGAAACGGTCATCTGAGGAACCTGATCTGCATCCCGTGTGTGTAGAGGTGTCCCACTGCTGACCGCTGTGGGGGCATCACTTGGAGGAAACAACGGAGGACTCTCCGAAATGTTCACTGTTGTCTGTTGAGGCACTGACTCAGGACGGGTCAGCATTTGGTCCACATGGCGTTTCCACGCTTCTTGTGTTCCCACATTTATCTTGTATGACACTGGTCCAGTCTTCTCCATGACCACACCTTGTGTCCATTTATCCTCCCCCTTCCTATAATCACGCACAAGGACTGACTCTCCAACAGCAATCTGCCTGTCCTTTGAGTGTTGCCCACGTCGTTGTTGCTGAGCATCCTGTGGTTGATGCACTGCATCAACAACAGTAGGTTTCCAAAAGTCCAGACGAGAACGCAGCTTGCCTCCCATGAACAACATAGATGGTGTCTCTTTCGTTGTTGCGTGGGGGGTGTTCCGGTATGTCAAAAGAAACGTATCAAGCCGCTGCTGCACTGGCGATGCACCTCTGGAAGATTTCAAGGCATGCTTGAACGTCTGCACAAAACGTTCTGCCAAACCATTAGTGTCAGGATGGTACGGCGCTGAACGAATGTGTGTGACCCCATTGGACTTCAGGAACGTGACAAATTCTTCAGAACAAAATTGCGTTCCATTGTCACTAACAACAATGTGTGGGATACCATAGCGACTAAAAAGTCCCCTTAGAACTTGTATAGTCTTAGTGGCTGTGGTGCTGTCCATGACGTGCACCTCAGGCCATTTTGAATGTGCATCCACAACAACCAGATACATATGTCCCTCAAATGGACCTGCAAAATCCACATGTATCCTTTCCCATGGAATGGATGGCCACATCCACGGGTGTAACGGTGCCGGTTTTTGTACTCGCTGACAAGAGTGGCAGTATTTCGCTTGGAGCTTAATTTGAGAGTCTATGCCCGGCCACAGAACATAACTTCGAGCTAAGCTTTTCATTCTCACTATACCTGGTTGTGAGGCGTGTAGCTCCTCCAGAACATGGGGGCGCAGCTTTAGTGGAACTGTTACTCGTACACCCCACGAGACATCCGTGCTGTATTGTGAGATCATTGCGACGCATGATATAGGGTGACAGCTCTTCACCTGCGTCTTTTGCAAATGGAAAACGACCAGTTGAAACCATTTCCACGACACCGGATAGGGTGGAGTCAGACATGGTATCACGCCTGATCTTGGTGGTACTGAATGGTAAAGCGTCCAACTGTGAGGTGTAGAATACCTCAACTGCCCCTGGTTTCTCACTAGGTGCATGAGGGAGCGGTAACCTCGACAGTCCATCGGCATTGCCGCGCCATGCACCTTTCCTGTACTGAATGCAATTACTGGTGTAATTGTGTGCTGACAGCAGAAGTGCCCAGCGCTGCATTCGAGCTGCGGCCATCGATGGTGTGCTTTTCACTGGACTCAGGATGGTTGCTAGCGGGCGATGGTCCGTGAGGAGCGTAAACTTGTTTCCATAAAGATACTGATGGAACTTGCGTACTCCAAACACTATCGCTGACGCCTCCCTCTCAATCTGAGCGTAGTTTCTTTCTGCTTTATTGAGAGTTCGTGATGCATATGCAATGGGTTTTTCCTCACCACTAGGCATCACGTGCGAAAGCACAGCGCTCGCTCCATATGGTGAAGCATCACAAGCCAAACGCAGAGGTAGTTCAGGATTGTAGTGAGTGAGTACCTCCTGGGATACTAGGAGTGCTTTAGCTTTCTGGAATGCTGACTCACAGGCGGATGTCCACTGCCATTTTTTTTTACTTTATTAAGCAGTTCATTCAATGGTTTTAGAACAGTGGCTAGGTCAGAAAGGAATGAAACGTCCATGATAGTTAAGGATCCCTAGAAAAGAACGTAACTGGCTGAAATCACCAGGTGCTGGTGCTTCCACAATGGCTCGTATCTTCTCGGGTGATTTGTGGAGCCCTGTTGCATCAATGATATGCCCCAAGTATTCCTCAGACTCTTGGAAAAACGGGCACTTTTCTTTCTTGAGGTGCAAGCCATATTCCCCCAGCCTGCCCAGGACAGCATCCAGGGTTTTGAGATGTGTCTGCTTGTCAGGACCACTGATTAGGATGTCGTCCAAATAGCAATGAGTGTGCGACACTCCGAGAAGCACTTGATCCATGGCCTTCTGGAATAAAGCTGGGGAGGACGCTACACCAAAAGGTAAATGGTTGAATTGGAATAGTCCTATTTGTGTAGATATTGTCTGCAGCTTCTTAGAGCTCTCTTCCACTTCCATTTGTAATTAATCATTAGACAAATCAAGCTTACTAAAATGTTAACCTCCTGCTAAAGATGCAAACAAATCTTCAATGCGTGGAATTGGGTACTCTCCACGCAGAGTGTTGGGTTGAGGGTGACCTTAAAATCCCCACAAAGTCTCACTGTGTCGTCCTTCTTGCGGACAGGCACCACAGGCGTGGCCCAGTCACAATGCGCCACTGGTGAAATTACCCCTAGCTCGGTCAGGCGCTTTAATTCAGTCTCCACTTGCGGTCGAAGAGCATAGGGCACGTTACGTGGTGGGCAGAATTTGGGCACACTCTTAGGTTTTAGGGTTAGTCTGGCTTTAACACCTTTCATGGTGCCTAACTTTTTAGAGAAAACAGCTCAGTGTCTCTTTAAGACAGCCTCTATACTATCAGCTTGTTTTGCTCAATAGCATGCACAGTCTTTAAATCTCTCCAGTTCAGTTTAATAACTCTCAGCCACTCCCCGACGAATAATGGGGGAGCATCCACTTTGACCACATACAAGGGCAAAACAGCGCACTGCTTGTTTAACTCTACTTGCACTGTAATGACTCCTTCTGGTGCCAGTGGCTCTCTGGTGTATGTCTTTAGCATGATATCAGTGGATTGGAGAGGAGTTTGACTCCAATATCTTTTGTGCTCAATGACACAGCAGCCCCTGTGTTTAATTCCATCTACATTTTCTTTCCATCAACTACAGGGATTACAGATATACGTGCATATCTCCCCTTCTGAGACACAGAATATAGTCCCAAATCAATGTCAGTGTCTGATTTGGTTTCATCACTTTCACTTTCGTTGGCCTCCACATGATGAATATTCTTCTTTTTATCCTTAGCATAGCTTTTAGTTGTATTACCTTTCTGTGTAGGTTTTCCATCTTTCTGTTTATGTTTTCTGACTTGGCTGCTTTGGCCTTTACTTCTACACATTTATTTTGTGTGTCTTTTCTTCCCACACTGGTAGCTGTCCCTTTCCTCGTACCAGCAGTCATCATAAGTATGATTTGTTTTTCCACAACGGTGACATTTTTCGCCTCTCTGCATGAGCACCGCGTTTACTTTGAGTGAGTGGCTTAACTGCTGTACATCGCGCGCCGCAGTCTCAGCCGACACAGCGCAATCAACAGCTTTCTGAAAGCTGGGGTCTTTCTCCGTTCACAGCCGCTTCTGAATACAGTAGTTTCACATTTCAATCCACACACGAACCTGTCTCGTAGTGCGTCTTCCAAGTAACCTCCAAAGTCACAATGCTCCGAAAGTCTTTTAAGCACCGTCCCTCCCTCCCTCTGATTCCTCTTGTGAAACCGGAATCTCTCCGCCATAACGAGCGGCTTTGGGGCGAAATGGGCGCGCAGCCACAACCGCATCATAGTTTATCGCTCCTGGCTGGAGTAGTCCATACGTTTTGGGTCCCATCACGCTGAATAGCACCGACACATTCTTACCATCCTGTATGTCATTAGCTAAAACGTAGCCAAAACGCTCAATATACGTTGTCCATTGGTCACCAGCCTCCTCAAAAAGATCCATATGGCCGAACACTCCAGCCATAATGCGTCTGCCCGCGGTCGATTACACTGTAGAATCAGAGTCGTCCACGGAAGAGGCACACCTCAGTACTAGCACATTAGCTTAGCTGTCCGCCACAAAGTGGGTGATCGTCTTCGTCCAAATAGACTCCTACCGGCGCTTTCTTTTCCTTCCACAGCCGCTGAGACACAGGACTACACACCTCGTCGCCAATTTATATTACGTTGCTTCCTTACTTTGTCAATATGCAAACAATTTTACATTACATTCAGACAGAGAGACAGATTGCTGGGTGTTTTTCATTTCTTCTCTTGAAGCCTGTTTATTATGTACAAGGTGGCCATTACAACTGATACCGCCTACTGGTACACAATGGTATAACATGTTCATAGATAACAATCACATTGATTTTTTTCTAGAAACTAATAACACCCCAGATATTTCTAAATCAATAATTTGGGAATCGCTTTAGGCTTATTTACGTGGCCAAATTATATCCTTTTCTACTCAAAAAAAACCAAAAAAACGCAGTGCAAGACTCAAAGAATTAACCGAGCTTATAGCAAACATTGATTCACAATATGCAAACAGACCTTCCGCCGACTTGTATAAGCAGAGGCTTCTCCTCCAAACCGAATTTGAATTTTTTCAATTAAAGGAACTGAGTGGCTCCTGCTTAGGACAAGCCATCATGTCTATGAACATGGGGAAAAGGCAGGGAGACTTCTTTCCCATCAGCTTCGTCAATCTGCCCCAAATCAGTTAATATCAGAGATAGGATTAGATCAGGCCAGGTGGTGACAGATTCCAAAAAGATAAACGCTACTTTTAAGCAGTTTTATAAGGACCTCTATACCTCCCGAATTAATCATTCACGTGCTGAAATAGATTTTTTTCTGGATAAGATTTATATCCCTACTCTTGTGCAAGACCAACTGGAACAGCTCGAGGGCCCCTTGACTGCATCTGAAATTTCACAAGCAATCCACTCCCTCCAAAGCGGCAAGGCAGTAGGGCCAGATGGTTTTTACATTGGTGCATTTTACAAAACATTTGCAAACAAACTTAACAAAAGTAACAAACCCGTTACTAAATGATGTTTTCTTCGAGACTCATAAAACCTTCAAACTGCCACAAACCTCGTCTCAAGCCACAGAGAAAGGTAAGAACCCTCAAGAATGTGCCTCCTACCGTCCCATTAGTTTATTGAATGTGGATTACAAGATTCTCACAAATGTACTTGTGCTTCGCCTTGAAAAGACCATGAATCCATGAAGACCAAACGGGTTTCATAGCAAATCGTCAGTCATATTTCAATATGAAACCAATATGGTTTCAGTGTCGTCGACATTTGGATTTTAAGCAGCTATTCACTTGCTGTCCTATCATATCAAACCCTTTTTTTCTGCCAGCTTTGAATGATTTTGGTTTTAAAATGTGGTTTAATAAGGGTTTTGTGCAGATTTCTGACTCGTTTGCTGATGGTGCATTTCTCTCATTCGATAGGTTGACTAAAGGTTTTGACATTCCCAGGAAAGCACTTCTTTAGGTACTTACAGATCCGTAGTTTTGTAGTTAAACATTTTGTTGCATATCCTGGTTTACCACCTGCTTGTCCTCTTGAGGACTGTTTGCATTTTCATCTTACCACCACAGGTCATATCACTTGAATATACAACTTTTTGCATCAACTGAAACCTGAAAGCCTATCTATTCTCAAAAAAGCATGGGGATCGGATTTGAATTTGCAGCTCTCGGAGGACGTGTGGGGCATTAGTATCAATCAAATTCATTGGACATCTATTTGCATTCACCACTGTCTAATTCAGTTCAGAATCTTTCATCGGTCTTACTTGACAGCAATATTTGGTGTCATCCCAAATCAACATGGCCTTAGCTCTTATTAAAAAAAAACGCTGTTGCTTTTTCATCTCTTCTGGCCCGGAGGTTGATCCTCCTTAAATGGAAAGATAAGACCACCTTCCTTTATTCATTGGGTGCGAGAAGTCATGGGATGTTTACAGATAGAGAATTTAAGGTACTGTCTAAGTGGTTTTCAAAACAAATACTATAAAACATGGACATAATTTATTAAATATGTAGAGATGCTGTCATTTGTTGATGTGTAACTTTTGTAGTTAGCCAACCATTCTGTATTGCTCTGCAGCCTTTTTTTTTCTTTCCTTTTTTATTTGGTTCCGTCTTTGATTTTGTTTTTTTGAGGGGGAAGGTATGTTTGTGTTTTAAATTGGAACGAAATATTGTAACCAATCTTTGTGCCACTCTGTGGCATAACGTGTTTATTTTTTACACTAGCCAACTTTAGGCAGGTTTTTTTCTTCCTTTGTGTTTGTGTGTACTTGAATTGGAAAACATAAATAAAGTTCTCAAAAAATATATAAAATCCACCTCCGCCCTTGCTTAGTCCTTCCCTTTTTTTTTTTAATGTGTCGAAACCCTGTCCTTCGTCTCAAAAATAGCCGGAGAGACGGACCATTCAGCCCCCGGGACAGACTGCCCAGTTTTGCACATTAGTATAAAGTGTAGTATATACGTTATTATAATTAATTAGCTAAGAATACATTGAGACTACCTATTTTGCCACATTATCTTCTTAATTTCTTTCATTAGATAATAAAATGAGAGAGAGAGAGAGAGAGAGAGAGAGAGAGAGAGAGAGAGAGAGAGAGAGAGCAACATCATTTTGCAATAGAAGATCTTTGATACGGTCACTTCATTGACAAGAACAAGTGATGCATATTTGATGTCGCTTATCTTGCTTTTCTCGTCTTCTTCGCGGGGTCCGAAGTTGCTCGTTGTGTTGACAAAACAGTTCTTTAATTGCGGACTTTGTCCTTCACGCGTGGCGTGTCCTTTTTGAAACACTGGAAAAGAAAGCAAAGTTGGTCAACAATGACGTATGTGTGTTAGCTTGTAGGGCGAGCAGCCAGCCGGGCGTCAACGATGGAAAGCCGCGAGGAAGACAAGCTGCTGGACTTCTCCTCCTCTTCGTCGCCGTCGCCGGCTTCTACTGGGAACGGCGAGCTGATTAAGCTGCTTCGTTTCAAAGTGTACAAGAGGAGGTGGTTCGTCCTCCTGGTGCTGTGCCTGCTCAACTGCTCTAATGCCACGGTGAGCTAAGACAACCACCGCTCAGATTAGATAACGCTGTCCACAACACCTAAACTGGATTTTATCGGGAAATGATACCGATTACTTTTGCTACGATTGCGGTTCGGTAGCCAACTTGTAATAAAGATTTAATGTAAATAAAGTTAAAGCATAATGCCTATGGCATACTGTAGTTGTGCACCACTGCAAATTTGCAATATTTATGTATTTATTTATTTATATATTATGATATTAATACTACTCCGACCTGACAAATTGCAAATAAGCATTATTATCCATTTATTGTCTTTATAATATTCAGTGTATCTTAACTTCCTTTTTTGTGGTCATGTGATCTCCTGTCTCATGAACCAGCCAACACAAACAGTTCCTGCGTGTTGTGTTCTGTTGTGCTGTTGAAAAGGTTAAGAAAACTAAAAAAAAACTTGTTTTAAAATGTGGAAAAAAATCATTTACTGATGGCTTGATTTTTTTTTATGTTGATGTTTTTTTAATCCTACATATTTTTAAAATAGCTGCAATTTACATACTTTATAACAGCATAGTTATCTCCAGAGATGGGCACTTTACCCTATTTTGCCGCTCTGTCCACGACCCGGGCACACTTCCGTCATCGTTCCTCCGTCCTTATTCATAAAATAATCGTCCTCCGTCTCCGTCCGCCCTCATCCTTTAAAGCACTTCCGCCCTTACATTTCAGTACGCAAAAAAAAAAAAATCTTATCCTCCGTCCCGAAAATGGGTTTCCGTCCCGTGTGCCCATCTCTGGTTATCTCTGGCAACCGGCAACGGAAAAGGCTCGATCCCCTCTGAGCCGTCGCTTTGTGCTTGGTACCTCTAATAGCATCTGGTCCGTATAACTGAGGCACCGGACAGGTGCTAGGGGAGGGGGAGATCAGAGAGGTAAACTGGGGCGAGGCCATTTAAAGATTTGAAAACAATTAATAGAATGTTCGAAAGAACTCTAAAATGTACAAGGAAACCAGTGAAGGGAAGTGATGTGCTCCCTCTTACGAGTACCAGTCAAGAAGCGAGGAGCAGCATTTTGGAACATCTGGAGACGCTTGATGTTGGATTGGCTGACACCAAAATAGTGCATTACAGTAAACCAGCCGAGATGTGACGAAGGCATGGATTACTGTTTCTAAGTACTGTTGAGAAAGGAGATACTTTACCTTAGCCAGCAGCCTAAGATGAAAAAGATGGATTTACCAAAAGCATCAATTTGCCCGTCCAATTTAAAATCACTGCGAAGTTTAATACGCAAGTTCGAGACCGTTGGCTTTAGATAAGGAGCCGGGGGGTGCAAATCAGCTGGATGGGAAGTACAAGGGCCACTGAGACCAAACACCATCATTTCAGTTTTCTTTTCATTGAAATTCAAGAAATTCAGTGACATCCAGGTCTTGATATCCTCCAGACAGGACAAAAGTGGTCTCACTGAGAAGCGGGACATAGATCTGACAGTCATCTGGATAACAGTGGAAGGAAATACCATGTTTCCTTACGATGGAACCCAAAGGGAGCAGAAGACACAATGATTTCCAGCCAGTTCCAATTCCAACTTCTGTTTTATTAAACCGAGATCTTGCGTTATAGCGACCCAGTAACGATGGTTTCCGATGCTGACGCTGGCGAATCCAAACGGAGCAGAAAAAAAAGCAGCCTCAGAGGCTGGATCTGCCCTACTGCAATATGATTGGCTGCCGCATCACTGGAATGTTATAACGCACGTCATGACGCGCTGCCGTAACTACAGACATTGGCGTAACCATGCACACCATCGTCTTGGATGACGGTCCCACGTTTTGCTGGCGAATGATGAATGATGACGTTAAAACACTGAAAGACTAGTCCGTTCTCGACGCCGAATGGCTGTTGCCCATGCGACACAGGTAAAATGTCTGACGGGTTACCGACAGTCCTAAAGTGGAGGTGACAAACTATAATACAGCGATGACGGAAGGGCGGTTAAAATAATGATGACGATGAATGATAGAATATATTAAGGAATGAATGAATAATGATGACGGAGTGACAGACTGACGATGACGGACTGTCGGGCCGGCCGCTGATGAATAACGAATGACGGGCAGAATTTACTGACGCGCCCATCTCTGGCTATCAGTAATAGACCAACCAGTGGGAAAATGCTCCTTGCTATTCCCTGGTTGGTTGCTATGCAGGCTCTTGCGCACTGCCCCGCGGTGCTCACCAAATAAGCCTTTGTGGCAGGGGACATTCCTCAAGCATTTTTTTTTTTTTTTTTAATCAAGATACTCAAATTACTCGAGGACTTGTTTCACCTCTAACTGAAATTGTAGAAAACTATGGTATGACATTTATGGCACCATTTTTCCATACAGTTTGATTTCAGAGGTTCCACTAGCTAGCAACGCTATGCTAAGTAAACTCCTCGTGATCGTCATTGGTCATTTATTGCATGCATTTATTTCCCAGCTTTGGCTGACCTTTGCGCCGGTGGCGGACCAGTCTGCCCAGTACCTACGGGCCACCTTGACGGACATCAACTGGTTGTCAGTGGTCTACATGGTGGTGTCTATTCCGCTCAGCCTCGCCACCACCTGGATGCTGGACACGGTTGGGCTGCGCGTCACGGTAATCAAGCTGCCGTTCATATTTGTTGGATGGATGCAGCGCCACATAGTGCAACTTTAACAAATGAAAAAGACGGTTGTGCTCCCGATATTGTGACCATAGCATCGTGATCCAGCATCTTACACTTTCGGATGATTGTTTGGCGAACCTAACATAAGGAGACAATTGCGCCACCTTTTTGAAAACATCGAAGGCATTTTGAAGTTGATCAAACATAACTTATGTTCAGTAAACATCAGAGGCATTTTGTTTTTTAATGAAAATGTTTTTGAAAAGATCAAAGACAATTTGTGTTCAATCTGATATAGGCTACATGTTTTATAAACGTCAATACAGCGCAGTTTTCATCAAAATGTTTATTTTGTTTCGAACGCACCTAACATCTCGAAAACAACAAAGACAACTTGGAACCTTCATTTAACTTAACGTTTTGTGTAAACATCAAAGATGATTTAGGCAGGCTCCAGCACCCCCGCGACCCTCATGAGGAAAAAGCGGTTTGGATGTAATGGAGGGATGGGTGAATTTAAAATGTGCTTTAGAAAACATCAAAGATAATCTCATGTGTTTTGTAAACATCCAATTTGCGCGTATTCTTCCGCCAACCTAACACGTGATAGTACAAGAACAACTTTCAACATTGATCTTTGTGATTTTCTGTAAACATCAAATACAATTTAGTCTTCATTGAAGTTATTGCTCAAAACAATTTTGAGTCTTCAGCGATCTTCCTAAATTATTAGGCTAATTAAGGGCAATGTGAGTTTACAATTAACATTTCATGTATTTTGTACAAGACAAATTAGCCTTCGTCCGACCGAATGTAAGTGTTTGATGAACAACACACGTACTTATGTGAATAGTAAAGGCAATTTTGTCTTGAATGAACCTAATCTATCTACATGTGTTTTTGTATGTTGTTTGTTAGACTTGGTAAACTCAGCATTTTCTACTGTTTATAAAAACATGTACATTAGGTTTGATGAAGACCAAATTTGAGTCCATGTGTACAAAAATACGGTCGGTTAATTCAAGACAATTTAGTCTTCAAGAATCCTAATGTAAGTTTGCGTGTTTTTGAAAACAGACACTCTTGTGCACATATTTTTTCGTAAAGGTTGGCAATCCTCTGTACGTAAACTCTAAAGACCTTTTTAGTCTTCAATGCTTGTGTTTTTGTTTTGTTTTTGGTTATTTTTGTTTTCTTCGGGATCTATTCAAAGTCACGTATGTGAGATCATCTTTTATGTTTTTGCAAACATGCCATGGAGGTTGATAAAAACATGTACATTGGGTTCCTGGGAGACTTTAAATTGTCTTCAATGTTTAGAAAAACGAGTATGTTAGCCGCTTTGAGGAAATGTACTCTTCAAGGAACCCAACGTACCTGTTTTTCGGAAACAAACAGAATTTTGTCCAGTGGTTCCTGGTCGCGGCATGTATTGTTGTCAACACCAAGGACAGTTAGTCATCGTTATTTTGTCCGTACTCAGCTCATCCTGGGCTCGTGGTTGAACATGTTCGGCAGCGTTATCCGCATCAGGGGCGCTCCACAACAAACTCTCTTCCAAAACGACTACGCGGTGGTGATGCTTGGCCAGACGCTGGCGGCGGTGGCGCAGCCGCTCATCATCTTCACGCCCACCAAGTTGGCGGCGCTCTGGTTCCCGGACCGCCAGCGGGCCACAGCCAACATGTTGGCCTCCATGGGTGAGATTTTGCTGCGCCTCGTGCTCACCTTTTTCGACGGCCAGCTTGACTCAACGGTATTTGTCTTTGCAGCCAACCCGCTGGGCATACTGGTGGCCAACTTGGTATCGCCTGCCATCGCGTACACACCAGATCGAATCCCCATACTGGTGAGTTACTTGCATATTAGATACACACACTTGCATTAGAAATACAGCCACACTCTTCTACACATTATTTTATACTTAGACACTTGCACACACATACTTAATAAACACACTTGCTATACACAAACGCACACAATTGCGTACTTACACATTTGCATGCGCACTTATGCATATCGAACACGCACGCACGTACGTACGTACGTAGAAACTTAAACGCGCACCCTCATATAAACTTCAAGAATCACCCAATTCAAAATTCATTTTCCTTCATTCTACCTGGCAGTGTGTATGACCATTAAAATTTCAGATATCAATGGCGTCTGATTCCCTGAAAAAAGCTTTAAGCTGATTAATATCAAAATAATGACATACCCTGTACGCTGCCATATTGGACATTTTTGAGCAGTTGACGAAATCCCTTTGACGTGTTACGTGCTCTACGCTAGACTGTTCATTTGGGACTTGTTTCCTGGTCTGTTGTGCTAGAAAAGTGCCATATGGCGTGGTCAACTATTTCAATAGTACCGGCACTCCCAACCATCAGGTTTCATTTTCTTCCTCCGAGAAAGAGAGGAAAAAAGAGACATTTGGCGCAGTAATGGCTGACAATTCAGCCAGCCTGCGAGCCTCCAATGTGGCTTCTACATCCAAAAACTATGATCGATTGTCAGCCAAATTTATGTGCACACATATGTCATTACCCTGAAAACATTGGAACGAAAGTCACATTTTTAAAAATGTTCTTCCCGTTGTAAGGTTGCCCCCGATGTTGCTTCATAGAGAAAAAAAATATGATGTCACTTCATGTACAAAAAAAAGTGACAGATTGTCAACAAAATGTCTTTGTATGCGCACAAGTGTATGTGTGCCCAAAGCATTTCCTGAAAATATTAGAAAGCATGTCGCAATATTTTTTATTTTAATCACGTCGGAAGCTGCTGCCTATGAAGAAGGCGATGTTGGGCTCCCGCCTATGAAATATTGCGACTTCCGTTCTAATATTTTTAGGATATGATTTGCCCATGCATATGTGTGCACATAAGTTTAGGCTTTTCGTAGAAGCGCATTGGAGAGCGGCTCGCAGGCCGGCTGCATTGCCGCTTTGTTACACAATACTTAGCGAGCTTTTTTTCTTTCAATCTGTCTTGCACTGGACAACAAATATTCCAGTAACACAAACTAATACTAAAACTCAATTAAAGTAAAGCATTTTTGAAAAAATCCAATACAAACTAAGAAAGCCACTCTAATACTATAAACGGAATTAAAAAAAAAAAAAAAAAAGTCCCCAAAAAATAAAAACTAATGACAAATCCAAAAGTATTCTAAGCCTGCCACACACACACACACACACACGCCCACACACACACACACACACACACACACACATATATATTCGTGACTTTGCCTTGCTTCATCCAGATGTTAGCCTACGCCGTTACCCCCTGCGTTGCCTGTTTCCTGGCAACGGTGGGCATACGCAGCAGCGCCCCGCCCACGCCGCCGTCGGCCAGCGCTGAATTCTCCACGTCCGAACCCTTCGTGCAAGGCGTCAAACTGGTAGGGACGTGTATCACAGGAAATTTAGTGTTGCGCTCAACTAAATTCCTGGTGTTTTGTTTCGCACAGCTGATGAAGAACCGGGCGTACCTGGTGCTGCTGCTGTGCTTTGGTTCTGGCATAGGCGTGTTCACATGCTTCTCCACGCTACTGGACCAGATCTTGTGCGTGCAGGGCTACACTAATGTGAGTCTCCTCTGTCGGATCATCTGAAAAGTTCTCATGGCTTCTTTTGACTTTGGACCGTTGTGCCCCAATAAAGGGAGAGTCATGAGTAAAGTCATACAAAAGTCAATAGAAATAAAGTTACATACAGAGGTGGGTATTCCGTCAGACTGACCGATGGAGCCGTCCGTCAGTCCGTCACTGACCGACGCCCGTTTTGCTGAGGATTGACGGGACAATTTTTTGAAATGAGGGAGAGACGAATGACGAAAGTGGGTTTTCACCCCTCGGTCTAATCGTCTAACCGCGTCCGTCACTGCTGGATGACCAATCATGGCTCCGTTTCAGAAAGCAGCTGAGCTGCGATTGGTCATTACCTGAGCCCTGAGCAAGTGTGATGTCATTTTCAGTCAACAGAAGTGACAAAATGGCCGCCCCGTGAGATGGCTAAAAAACGGGTGGCTTTTGCTGCTTAACTCATATTTCATATCAATCCGAGTGCCTTGTTTCATCCAGTGGGCCAAGAATATAGAACATATTCTTGAAAAAAATATGCTTGGCTTGATTTCCACTTTAAAAGCAATTGATCAGTTTCTCATCAGAGCTTAATGTGTGTGTTTATCAAACTGCAGAGTTTAGTTTCGAACCAACCTTGTATACACAATTTTGTAAGCATTGAGACAACTCTATGTACTTTTTTGTCAACCAAGTAAATGGAGAGTCTTTTTGGGGACTTCATTCTGACTCGGGTCAAGTCATGTGACTTTCCCTGCAGAACTTTGCGGGCCTGTGCGCTGCCCTCTTTATCGTGTTTGGCATTGTGGGAGCCGCCTTGCTGGGTCTTTACGTGGACAAAACCAAACGGTTCACAGGGGCCGTCAAGGTCAACATGGCCCTCTCCGCCTTGGCGGGCATCGCCTTCTCTGTGGTGAGCACATTGCGCCCATCTTCCAGCTTTACGTGGCCCGCTTTACACAGTCCGAACACTGGCTCCTCCTCAGGTGTGTTTGATGCAGCAGCAGAGCATCGCCGTGGCGACGGTGTGCTCACTCTTCGGCTTCTTCGGGTTCTCCATTTACCCGGTCGTCATGGAGCTGTCCGTGGAATGTTCCTACCCGGTGGGAGAGGCCACTTCGGCAGGACTCATCTTCATATCAGGGTATAAAATCAAATCCCAGTGAGGCTTCCGTTCCAAACTTTGGCAATCCTCAAAAAATGGTTCAAACCAACAGGTCGGCATTGTGTTAAATATGTACATTTTGACCAGGGTAATCGTGTGCCCGACATTTGGGGAGGTTTTGAGTGCGTTAGAGGGTCGGTAAGCGCCCTCCAAATGTCGGCTTCCAACCAAAATTGCAGACTTAGGTGAGATGGGACTTTGAGTCTGGGACCCTAAATAGGCATAAATATTACTGGTAAGTGTGTGCAAACATTTTTTGAGTAAGGTAAAGTGCTCACAAAGGCGATTCAGTTACCAGAATAATAATAGCAACAATAATAACACTGGCCAAAGCATTTGTACTACATTTTTAAATCAGCGACCCAGGTAAACCCTTCTTGGGCAAGAATTTTTTTTTTTTTGCGTTGCCTTCGTTTTTTCCCTTGCATGTCAGCTTTTCATCATCATCATCATCATCATAATATAACATGTCATACATATATTTAGTCATATTTGTGAATTAACGGTTGGGTTCAGCAACAGGTGGATTTTTTTTCTGAAACGTCAAAACGAAATGAAAATATCTGAAAGACCTCATCTGCTCGAAAAAATGTAAAGACATTTTTTTTTTAAATCAGCGTAAAAAACATTCAAATATTCATTCATTCATTATCCATACCGCTTATCCTCACAAGGGTCGCGGGCGTGCTGGAGCCTATCCCAGCTGTCTTTGGGCAGTGGGCGGGGGACACCCTGAACTGGTTGCCAGCCAATCGCAGGGCACACAGAGACAAACAAACATCCACACTCACAATCACACCTAGGGGAAATTTAGAGTATCCAAATCAACTTATTATGCATGTTTTTGGAACGTGGGAGGAAACCGGAGTACCCGGAGAAAACCCACGCAGGCACGGGGGAGAACATGCAAACTCCACACAGGAAGGCCGGGGCCGCATTCGAACCCACGACCTCTGCACTGTGAGGCGGACGTGCTAACCAGTCGACCGCCGTGACGCCCCTATAGCTAATTATCTCCAATAAAAATTAAAAAATGGTGTCTCTTGAGATGTAATATTCCTGCAACTAAATCACGTCAGTCACTTGTGGATTTAATAGGAATAAGGCAATTTTGTGTCCCCGCACATTCATTCACTGTCTGAGATGAGGGTGCTTGACTTATTCTTCATCTTTGTAGACAAATCCTGTCCATCATCTACATCGTCCTCCTACAGTCTTTGGCCACGCCTGTCGCCGAGTCAACACGCTCGACGTGTGGGCTTGCCCCTCACAGCTGGAAAGGTAACGTATCGGGGGTATATTGAACATACAATGTAGGATGACATGTATTAACTCTTGATCATATACGTAACTGTATTATAATTGTATATATTTCATTATTTATTATATATATATATAAATATATATAAAATGAAAATATAAAGTAATATATATGTTTATTTTATTTATATGTTTTTAATTATATATATATTCCAATAGATATTCCATCAGATTTATAATTCCTTCATATAATTTATAATATATTTTTAAATAAACCCTTAAAACAATTGCTGTTTTGTGAAAAACACTTATGTCCATTTTTTAAATTTTTTTTTTTTTTTTTACGTGAATTGGGTTTCTGCTTTACAGGCATCTGATTAACGTGAACATTTTCAAAAAATGTAAAATTGGACATACGTGTTTTTCACAGGACAGTGACGATATATTAAATGTGATGTGAGGAACTGTATTTCTTTAAATTTTACATTCAATTGAAAACAATAAAAAGAAATATTATGTGGGTTACAAGTAACCAAATGCCACAATGGGGGGGGAAAGTGTTTTCAATTCAAAGCCAGGAACATACAAAACAAAAATAAAATACTGAAATATTTTTCTTGCTAAATTCTGAAGAAAATTGTAATTTTATTACCATACAGTATATTTTTATTTATTTTGTACATTTCATATTTACAGTTATGATCCAAATTTTTGCTTGATTTAAAACTTTAAAATCTGCCACTTTGTGGGTAATGACTTGTTGCTGTAAAGTGATAATTAAAAAAAAACCTTGAAAAGTTATTGTAAACATTTCTTATTTAAAGTTAACATACAAACACAGCGGCCCGGTGGTTGACCGGTTAGCGCGTCCGCCTCACAGTTCAGAGGTCGTGGATTCGATCCCGGCTCCGGCCTCCCTGTGTGGAGTTTGCATGTTCTCCCCGTGCCTGCGTGGGTTTTCTCCGGGTACTCCTTGTTCCTCCCGCATTCCAAAAACATGCATAATAAGTTGATTTGGACACTCTAAATTTCCCCTAGGTGTGATTGTGAGTGCGGATGTTTGTTTGTCTCTGTGTGCCCTGCGATTGGCTGGCAACCAATTCAGGGTGTCCCCCGCCTACTGCCCGAAGAGAGCTGGGATAGGCTCCAGCACGCCGGCGACCCTTGTGAGGAGAAGCTGTTTGGATAATGGATGGATCGATACAAACATTCAAACAATCATACTTATGGACAATTTTCAATTAATCGAATATTTTTCTAAATGCCATGAAGTGAGGAAAGTTACATTATGTATTTGCTTGAATCTATTTTGATGTATTTTTGTATTGTTTCATCCTCCAGTGTCCATGATGGTGCTGGCAGTGCTGACCACCTTCTTCACCTGCATCTTCATCATCGTCTTCCGCACGCGCTACAAGCGCCTGGAAGCTGAGGAGGCCGCCACCTACGGGCACGCACGAGACCACCAATCAATCGACTCCACTCCTACCAGCGTGGACATGTGATCAATTATGATATAAAAAACATTTTTTTTGTTTGTTTTACGAACCACTTTGTGTCTTATGTTGACTTACTGATGTCATGACCCGCAGAGGCACACAATTCAAAGCCGCCTTGATGGAAATTCTTTTGATTGACCGTGCTGATGCAACGACCAAGATGAGTCAAATATGGAACTTGCACTTTAAAGAAATATTTTGTATTTGTTCTGTCTATGCAAATGATATTTTTAAATACCCGCTACGTACCGGTAATTGAAAGTTGATCTTGTTTGAAATCAGGTGTTGTTGGTGTGTTCATTGTTGAGAACATTGTTTTTTAAAAGTGTTCATTGTGGAGAACATTGTTTTTTAAAAACGCAACTTATAATGATCTAGTTTTGTATGTTCCTGAAAATGTTTTGAATTGATAAAATGATTTTAGTTATATTAATAAATATTGTAATGTAAATTTTACATGTGTTTTAAATGTAAAACATACAATAAAAGGATAAAAATGTATTTGAGGCGTTTAGTCAACTACAAAATGGTGGTTTTAAGGGTTTTATATTGGGTGTGAATTTGGATGTTAAGTTTTAAATGCAAATTAAGAATTACTACAAATATATTTTGAAATTACAGTTAAATAGAGCAAACATATTTCAGCCTAAACATTGTATAGTATATTAATACAATATATATTATATAATAGTTTTTTTGTTCTTAAACTTGTGTTTGAGAAAATACTCTGAAAATTCAAATATATTTTTGATTTAAAAGTAAAACCTTAGAGTAGCATTAAGTTAGGTAAGGTAAGGATCAAGCATCACGGCTCGGGACGGGCACGATCCGCAGAATAGTTGGAAGAGGTTTTCCTCCAGGATCTCTCTGTACTTGGCCGCATTCATTTTTCCTTCAATTGCAACCAGTCGTCCTGTCCCTGCGACTGAAAAACAGCCCCACAACATGATGCTCCCACCACCATGTTTTACTGTAGGGCAGCTGATGAGCAGTGCCTGGGTTTCTCCACACATACCGCTTACAATTAACACCAAAAAGTTCAATCTTGGTCTCATCAGACCAGAGAATCCGTATTGACGCGAGGTGCATTTCAAACATACTTCACACACCTCATCAAGAAAGCAGACACACCTGGTTTAAAGGACTGGAGTTTTAATTCCTTTTCCAATTCCACATAAAACAAATATATAAAAAAAAAAAAAAAAAAAAAAAAAGGTGGAAGGTTCTCTATGGACTTTGAGTCCATCAAGGGCAACGACTAAAAAAAACAACAACAAAAACGGCATCGTAAATAGTGTGGTTTTTGTTTTGTTTGTTTGTTTGTTTTTTTAATGGCTAAGGGGATTCTTGATGCAAGAGCCGTAAAGTTGAGCAGAGGATTTTCAGAGTTGAAGGGCGCAAAACTGCTGATAGACAGCTAAGATGTGGTGGTCCAGCTCGGCCGTGAAAAGCAGATTTTCCAACGTGCCCATGTACTGCTGGATGGTCACGTGGTGCTGATGAGGAAGGGTAGAGTTTGTGTGAGTACTTGATTTTGCACGCCGGTGTGCATGTGTGTGTGCGTGCGTGCGTGTTACCATGAGAAAGATCTGCTGCAGCCTCTCCACGCAGTTCTTGTACCACGGCGTGCTGATGTTGACGCTGCCCGTCTCGCAGCGCACGAGGTGCTCAGTCAACAGCATGATGAAGCGCTGCCGGCCCACATGCCACAAATTGCTGTTAAGCTATGATTGGTTCCTCAAAAGATCACACAGACCTTTTATGATGGTAGCAAGGAAAGATTCCAAATGTGAAAACGACTGTAGAACAGGAATTTGAAGTGAGCGTAAAAGTCCCAAAGAAACGTCAGAAATTCGAGAAAAAACAATTATTCGTGAGACTTCATCGCACAACAAAAGAGATTAAAAAAAGTGCTGATGACCACTGAATAGGAAGAAGAAGTTAGAGTGACGTAGCGTAACACGTGCGTCCTTCGGGGGAAAAGCCAGAGGTCCAGCGTCAATGCGCACAAAGTTTCAGCGCAACTTTGATTGCACCGCAGAAACGTAGCACAAAAAGGTGACGATGACCCAAGGACAAGAAAGTGAACTTGAGGCAATTAATCATAATAAATCATGTTCCCCCCAAAGATCAATAACTTTTTGATTCTCACCTGGAAGATGACAAGGAAGAGGTTCTTCTGCTCACTCTGGGCCGACTCTACTTTCTCCTGCAGCCTCTCAATCTGCTCCTCCAGTTGACCCTCCTCGTCCTCGCTGTTCTTCTCCATGTCTTCTTCGTCGCCGCTGTCCCTCGGCTGCCCGATGCAAGCAGACACACGCGCTATGTAGTAATCTACCCGCGCACTTTTTAGGAGTAGTAACAGAGACATTCAACGGCACTCAAAAAGTTGGGAAAAACAGCATTATGTAGCTCGTCTTTGCCATATGCATCTCGTACGGGCAATTATCGTGATGATATATAATATATATCTGATATATGGTGCAGCCCTACTAGCGGTAGCACGTTATATTGAATCGGCTAACATCAATCGGTTCCCTTTAGTTGGCCATGTGCTGTTGTGGTACACGTGCACTTGACTTTCCTTGTCAAAAGAGATTGTCCATCACTAAGCTCCATAATGCCAGATTTTTCTCTTTCATACACAGAGGCAAACTAAAGGCTGATTTTCTGTCTGTGTCTTTTCTGCACGAGAGAAGACATACCCTCTTATTTTGCTGCTTCTCCAGCTTGTCCTTGGCCTCCTCCAGCTCCTTCTGGATCTTTTGCACGTGTTTGTTCATCTTGCGGATGGTCGAGTGCAGAATCTCCCAAATGTAAAGCCTGGGTCGGGTGAAAGCACGGGGAGAGAACTTGTGGAACTCCTCAACTGGGGAAGTGGATGAGGAGGTAGACCAGGTACGCACCTGGTGAACTCGTGAGCCATGTCCTGAGAGAAAAGCCAGTTGGCCACCGCAGCGCAGTCCACAATCTGCGTGCGGATCATTTTGTCCACCAGCACGGCGATCATCTAAAAGGATTCAAAAGTGCCAGAACGCGGGTTAGCCGAAACCCGCCGAGCGACGAGAGTCGCTGGGGCCTGGGGGTGGGGGGGTGGGGGAGGGCGTCTTACCTGCGGGTGGTTCTTCCACGCCTGGTAGACCACCTTGAGAATGTGCAGTTTGCCCTCATCACTCTCCGTCAGGTTCTTCAGGATCTCGTGAAACCTGCGGCGAAGACCAGCACATTTATATTAGCGAGGAGGCTTTTTCTTTTTTTCCCCATTGGCCATTTTTGAAACTATATAAAACTACAGTAATCCCCCACAAACTAGGATCCATTAACAGTTAACTATCATTCCAAATCAATTTCAGAAAACAACCCTTAAGATTTGATTTGATTTCGATCAAATGCACTCGAGTGTTTCCGAAAGATTAAAAAGCGCAAATGGATGCCTTTTGAGTGAAGTGATGGGGGGGCCTTCAATATTTGACCGCTAAACAACTTTGCATGGATGCGTTTTTATTTGTCGTGGCTCAAGGAGCTGCACGCTCACGCCTGTGTGTGTGTGTGTGTGTGCGCGCTCAAACTTCGAACACATAAATCAAAGTCAACGGCGGCAAGCAGCGACGCCATGACGGACGCTTCCTCACACACGCGCTCTCACAAAATAGTAGGTGTGGGAATCTATGGGTAGCTCACGATTCGATCCGATTCTGAGGCCTACGATTCCATTGATTTCCGATCCATAGGCGAAACGAAATGTCTGCTAACCGATGCTTTTAATGAGGATTGTGCCACTCGTGCGAGGTTTTGCTTGTTCTGCCATCTTGTCAAGCCGCAGCGCGGACATCTGACGTACAAACGCTTGCACGTCTTTTTTGTTTGTTTTTAATTTATCGATTATTGATACCTCTGAATCGATGCGGAATCTTTTTAATAAAACAAATGCAGCGAAAAAACGATTAACGTTCCCACATAGACAGACGAACACAGGGAGTTTTTTTTCCCCCACACGCGGGAAGTTTGAAGCATGCGAGGTAAAAAGGATCGAGCATGCTGTAGCAGCAGCAGCGTTAGCTTAGCGTTTGGTGGATCCCCCCTCCGCTGTCAATAATGTAATGACCATTTAAACCGAAGCCTTCGCGATTACGTAATCGCGCTGTCTCAAATCGCGATTATATTGCAAATGCAATTAATCGTTCAGCCCTACTTAGCCAGTGCCATGTTTTAAGGTTCTGAGGTGAACTTACTTGCCCAGGGCGCTGAACGAGTGGCTGAAGGATTTGGCAGCCAGGTGAAGAAGCGTCTGCAAGAAGACGTCCACCTTCAGCGGGTTGAAGCTCTCGCCTTCGTCTGCCAGGAGAGAATCGGCATAAATATCAAACGACATTTACGTTCACATAGCGGCAGCCGACATAAATCATTATAGTGTAAAAGATGTCGAATAACTGCTATGAAAACAAACAACCGTCGTCGTCTTCCTGGTTGGGGTTGGGTATGTCTTTGAGGATGGAGAGAATCTCCTCGTTGGATGCTCGGTTCTTGATGGCGTTGCAGACAGTGACTGAGACGGGGTAACCTGGCAACAACGCTGAGACAAAAGAAAAGGTCAGCTGTGAATGAAACCAAGGGGATGGAGCATGTTTCCCCATCTTTTCGGCAGCCTACTAACGACGACAAAGTGGCTTACAAGCGCTTTCGTCCGCGTATTTGTAAATGAAGATTGGCTCGGCCGGGATGAGCGCGGCGAAGGTGGGCGGGACAATTTCCACTATCCTCTGGTGGTAGGACAACCTGCATAACACACACCCGCTCACAGTTGAAACAAGACATACTATATATTGACATCAGATTTTACGTACGTACCTCTGAATCGCTATCATGTACCTTACTGAAACGATATCAACGTGTTTGGATCGTGGATTCACCTCTAACATAGTTCAATTACGTGATCTCATTTTTGCACCTCTAAGTTACAATAATTACATATTTAACAGTCAATACAAGTCTAATGTAGCGTATTTACGTCACATTTTATGACCTAATAATATAGCAGATTTAAATTATATTTCATATGAACAATTACTCATAATAATTAATATGAATAAAAACATCATTTACAAGGGCTGAACAATCAATCGAATTTGAACGGACATCGCAAAGTAGTAGTACAGTTGCTGCACAGAGCAACGCAGTGCATTAAAAGTGCTTTCACAACGTCGGGAACTTGCAAACGCACCACGCAGTATGGCATATTGTTTTTCCTTGATTACCATATTTCTTCTCACGTATCATAATTACTTATTGATATATGACAAACAATTCCATACCTCATACACTTCTCCAGAACTTCTTTGACGAATTTGGGTTTGGGTTTCTCGAGATCCAGTGTCAAACAGTCCGCCCTTTACCAACAAAACAACAACAACAAAGGGCCAATCAAGCCTGCTGACGCCAAATATCCACAATCTCCCTTTCCAAGCTATCGCTCACCAGTCATCCCAGCTCCATCGGAACTGGAAGTTGCTCAAATGGTGGGAGAACCAGTTGATGAGTCTGGAACCAGGAAGTGGGTGAGGGTGCGACAGGAGGAAAGGGGCGCGGCGCTTCAGCGCAGCCGAGTCGGAGACTTTTATTACCTGTCGATACAGGTGGTGCTCATGGTGTCCAGTCGCATGTAGAGCATCTCTGTGGCTTGGGCCAACTGAGGTGCTCAGTTAAAGAAAGCGGTCGACATGCTTTCAGCATTTGGAGATTCAGCACAGCCCCTTAAACCATTTTTCACTTCACCGAATTCCCTTGGGGGGTTGTTGGTTCAAGTACACGTCTCGCAAATGGACATGAAATGACACTTTCAACCAAACTGGACAACTTCTTACGGGGCTTTGACTTTTTTTGGGCGGCCGCTCATGGCAGACAACAAGCGCAACAAAATTTGACCTTGAGAGGAGAACGAAAGGATGACGGCAATGTTGGCCATTTGCAGTTGATCGCACACATTTGCGAGTCGAACATATTATCAATTAAGAAAAACAGACGATTCTTGCTTATGACTGAGAATTGTTGAAAACTGAACACGTAATTGACTTCTTCTCTCATATATATTAGGATACGACTTGCGGTAGCGAGCCTGGCTGGAGTTTGCAAAGTTCAATCAGCAGCGACGTGTACATGACATCAATGTGAGGCGGAGAGGGCAGCTGAAAAAGTTCTCCAAAAATCACCTGAAGGTTAAAACAAAAAAAAAAAAGAAAAAGAATTTAGTCAAAAATATGTGTTTCATGTTGGATTTTGTTTATCATAAAAAAAGAAATAAGCACACCTCCACGATATGATAGTTGAGCGGGATCTTATTTTTGCCGGGGTAGCTGAGCAACTGGGCGGCGCTGCAATGCAAACAACAAAGTCAAGGTTGTTTGCGTGTACAGTGATGCCTTGACTTACAAGTGCAATTTGTTCCGTGAGCACGATTGTAACTCCTAAAACCTGTACTTCAAATCATCTTTACCCTTTGAAATAAAAGGAAGTGCCATTGATCTGTTCCAACCCCGCGAAAAACACCAATAAAAATGGAATAGTCTTTTTAAATGAGAATCACTCTACAGTATTGCACTTTATATAAACTTAAGTAAAATATATAATAAAACAAAGACTTAAATAGTTTGTGAGTCATGATGTCGTGATTCAATGCTCACTGACATGTTCCTCCTGGTGTGCGCACCATGGCCACCAGGGGGCTGTATAATCAAAACATAGACTACACTACACTGACTGAGGAGCTTCTGCAATAGAAGTGTTTTTTTGTGGAGGATAAATAACATATGTCTGTGAGCATTGCTACATCGTCTATCTGCACTTATTGCTATTGCTGTTGTTGCAATGTCTGTTGCTTAAAGGGTGATGGTGTTTTGCATTTTGCATCAACATTCGTGGTGGACTATCGAAAGCGTCGCGGTTTGGTTAAATACAAAGTGTAGTTCTATATGTTTTATGTTTGAATTTCAATTGATAATGGCAGTAAACAGTTATAAGGACGCATTTGGCTTGCTTTTTTTTGAAGTTGTGACGTTGCATGCCCCTATTAAGCATTTGTAATTCAAATATTTGCTTGCAACCTAAAAAAAAAGAAAACAAAAAAAAAAAAAAAAATCAGCAGCACAAACAGCTCGCATCTCGGAAGACTCATAAATCGGGTCATTTGTAAGCCGAGGTACCGCCCACACACACAAGATACAGATTTCAACAAGCAAGAGTGTACAGAGGAACTACGTATAGAGGTTTACCAAGTTCTGCGCTCTCTCCAATGAGTCTTCATGATGCAGTGCAGGTTCTCCTCGATGACAAACCTCTCCACAGAATGACTGCCGGGCATGACCGGACCCTGATGGCAACATACAGCAGTCACACAAGATAATACGTAAAACACATACCCCCCTCCCAAAAAAAGCGACATAAATAAAGCATTAATGTTTGACGACAACGTGATAAATTATGGGGGCAAATGGGTCTCCATTTTTAAAGCACTACAGAATAAAAAACAAGCACAGCATGAAACATTTCCTGAAAAGCCATTCTTTTTCTTGTCACCCAGTGACACCATTAGAAAACACCTAACTTGGATACTTCTTATAAAATCACGCCAAAAAGCTATAATGCACATGAACCGAGTTAAACGGTCACAAACGACAATATGCGCTAGGGCAATTTACCGCCAGCTAAAGCTAACTTTAGCACACTTACGAAACCAGATAGAAACATCATTCCAAAAAAGAATTTGAGAGCCAAGACATGTGGCTTTCACACAGTCCCGGGTTTATCATTTACCGTTTCAATCGAAGATGTAAAAAATAGTGTCAGTGCAAGAGGAGCGCTAATTTTAATTATTAAAAAAAAAAAAGATTGGTTTTGACCATCTTCTATTCTGTTACAAAGTCGTCGATATCGTCATTGTCTACAAACGTGTATCTTAACCATGTATCACGTTCGATACGTATTCATTTTGGTCGGCAAAAGTGGGAAATCCAGCGATTGGCGGGAAACTCTCATCCCCGTATGTGCCAAAAGGGCTTACCTCTGGTGCGTCGGTGTAGTCGAACATGCGGAAGATGACGTGGGGCATGGGGTACTGGGCATTGGGCATGTGTCCTGGCGGCGTGAAGGGGGGCAGGTTGTGTTGCAGGGCCTCGCAGAGCACACTGTCGAAAGCGATGTACGGGCGCAGGATGTGACGCTCCTGCCAACGGTCCTTCTTTAGCTTCTGGATCTGCGCCCAAAGGCAGTCCAGGTACTGCCAGGAAATACTCAGGGTTGGTAACGACAAAACGTTTTGGGAGTGGGCGCGCGTTGAAACGAGATCAAATTTCTCACCTCCTCTTGTGGGTGGGGCTTCTCGGCAGTCCACACCTGAAGCATGGGGAGATGAGTCTTCACTCGCCTCCTGAAAAGAAGCGGCACAAGATGCAGATCAGTCAGTGTATCGTGTTTACAGCAAGCGGGGACAGTAAACTGCGGAAAACAGAAGAAGAGGTTAGTAAAACATATTGGGGACACTGACGAAAAACAAAATGACTGCTACAAGAACATTCAGCTACATTTATTTAGGAAATAAAAAGGTAACCATGAGAAAATACTTTAGACAAAGTTAGATTATTTTTCCCATCTAGAAAAAAAGGGTTGGGCTTTCTTCGTCTTGTGAGGAAAAAACGAGGAAAGTTGTTGGAATAAAATCACATTTTGGAGAAAAATGGTACTAATTCACCAGAGACGTGTATCTTTTTTTGAAACTTGAAAAAGTTGTAATCATGAAAGAATACAGTCCTTTTTTTTCCAAGTAAAGAATGAAGTAATTTAATGAGAATGAAATCTGGCAAAGGATAATGTCATAATTTTTTCCCTATAAGAAAGAAAGTATAAAAAAGTAATAACTGTACTAATGAGAATAAATGTGTATTTTTAGGGAAAAAAAGTTGCACTTAAGAGTAAAGAATTTGCAATCTTACAAATAAATGTTGTAGTTGCAATCTTATGAGAAATACATTTTAGGAGAAAAAGGTTTTCTCATGAGACTACGGCTACATTCACACAGCAGGGCGTGATGCCCAATTCGGATTTTTGGGTTAAATCCATTATTTTTATGTTTTATTACCTTTTATTGTTACGTTTTATTCCAAAAACAAATGTGATTTCTAACGTGAATGCAACGTGTCGGTCATGTGACACATGCGCACAAAGCACATCAGGTGACATGCACCACAAAAACGTCATGTGGCACAGTGTTTATGTACAGTGGGTACGGAAAGTAGACTTGAAATTTTGCTGCAATGACAGAAAGTGACCATTTTCAAGGGGTCTGAAGACTTTCCGTACCCACTGTAAGTAAACACGGTCGTGTGTCATTTTTTTAATCATCTCGTTTTGCCAGAGTACGGAGGAGGGAGGAGAGAGAAATATTTTGGGGAAATGAGACGCTCGCCTCTCGACCTCTATTTATTGGAGACGTCTACTAAAGGTGACATCTAATATTTAATATGACCACATATGTCAACTTTATGCTTCATGTTTCAAGTGGGATTAAATTCAAGTCAAGTCAAATTTATTTATAAAGCCCTTAATCACAGGAAAGTCTCAAAGGGCTTCACATATAAAGTCAATACCGTTCCGCAAAAACAACTTTGCAGATTTGATCTCCCAGCTCCCAGCACTGATCCGCCCACGCGGAGCGTATTTTGGGCTGCGAAGGACGTCACCGGCGGTTCAGACTCAGGTCCCATTGGAAAAAATCCAATATTTATCCAACCTAGGACCACATATGAAAGTGGCCCAGGTCTCATTTGAAAAAAAAAAAAAAAAAAAAAAGGAATTATGCCATTCAGGCCGTCATTAAAAAAAAAAAATTACAAAATCAGATACAGGTCGCATATTGGCACAAAAATCTGATCTGGGTCGTATTTGCCTGCGGTGTGAAGTTACCCAGCTTTAGTGAAGGCTTATGTCTTAAAGTCACGGCGCGCCACCGTCGGTAGGGCACGCCATTTTCCACCGCAAAACCTATGTCCAATAATTACAGTCAATTTAATCTGAGCTGCAAGATAAATGAGCTAAAAAGTTGTTTTTTTTCTTGTCAAACCTGCAGCTTTAAACACTTGCCATGGCACCTACAAAATAAAAGTCCCTACATATATTCCAGCTGTCAGGACAGCTTTATTGTGACGATGTGCCATAACAACAGTGCATGTAACTGTGCGCAATTGACATTTAAAATGACAGAATCCCATCGTGTTGATGGAGGTCCTTCAGCCTTAGAATAAAGTAACACTTTTACCGAAAGTCAAATTTGTTCGGAAAAACATGTAATCCTACAAGAGTAACATGATATTTCTTAAGATTATTCTTATATGTTATTATTTGTGTAGCCTACAGAAGAAAACAGAGTCACATTTACCTATGCTGGGAAATAGGCTGTAACATCGTCAGAAAAAAGCTGCCATTTTGCAAAGGGTGACATGCGTTTTGTTCAAGTCAAGTCCTACTTGAGATAGCCTTCAATCTGGCTGAGGAGTCGGTCCATCTCCACATCCTTCTTCTCGTAGAGCTCCTTGCCCACCCACGGCAGGCAGGACAGCACCACGTACACGAACCAATCCGACCGAACCTTGGCGCCAAAACACCCAAAAACATTATGAACCCTTATTAACTACCCACATACAGTATGACACTCCAAATGAAAATACCTGTGGTACATCTTCCTCCTGCGTAACGCTGACAAAGTTCTCAAACATGGCCACCATGGATGGAGCGGCAATCACGTGGCAGTTGACCAGGTCGGACAGGAAGCGCACCTAAACCAAACGCGTTAATAGGACGAAAAGGCCGCCGACATGGTCACGCCGCGCTATGTTACCAGGTAAACGGCCTCATTGTAAAGGTTGTTCTTCAGAGTCTCCTTCAGCTGCCGGATCATGGCCTCGACAAACTCGCCGCCAAAGTTGTAGTTCCTGGCGTTGAGGAGGCCCACCAGCGTGGTATACACGGTGAGCTTCTCGGGGAGGAGGCGAGCCCTGCGGACGCGAGAGAGCCGACGATGACAACTACTACGCTAAGTGCGCGTGTGTGAGTCGAGGCATTTTACTTACACTGCACATAAAATGCGAAGGATTTTGTTCTTGTAGTTGGGAAGGTCAGCCTCCAACACGCCGGCAAGCCCCTCCAAGTTGCTCTCCAAGGATGACTTGCTCTGGCCAAACAAACATCACAGCAATTACTGCTGTCCGCTCAAGCATAATATGGCTCCCAGAATACATCTCGAAAGTAATAATATCTCTAAACACAACTGCACTCTGGAGGACAACTGGAAGTTATTTGGAATCTCATCTCATCTAATCCCACAAGGGAAACTGAACAGAGCTTAAGTTTGCATAGCAGGTTTGCAAGTATCCCCGCTGATGTGCAACATGACTTCCAGCGCAAAACAGTTACCTTTTCTCCCACATTGCATATCAAAGACTCTAGGCTGTCCTCAATCTCGGTGGGCTCGGAGGTTCTCCTCCTCTTGTGATCCTGGCCTCCTGTTGGTTTCACATTGGAGCAGACAAAAACAACATTTTACAGGCATTGAAAACCGCTAAACCGTTGTTACTTGTGCCCTAGCGTAATTTTGACTCGTGTCCCCGACTTCTGCCCTTGTGTGCTTGTGTCCTGGTGGACTTGGTTCCTTGTCCACTTGTGTCCTGGTCGACTTATGCTCTTGTTTGCTTGTGCCCAAGTGTACCTTTGTCCTCGCGTGCTTCTGTACTGACATGGAGTTGTGTCCTTGTGTATTTGTCAACTTTCATCCTGACATCCTTATGTTTCAGTGGACTGGAGTCCTACCATCGTTTGAGCAAATGTACTTGGGCCCTTGCTAAACTGTGTCCTGGCAACCTCATGTCCTAGTGGACTTGTATCCGTGTCTACTTTTGTCCGAGGGGAGTTGTGTCCTTGCAAGCACGTGGACTTGTGTTGTTGGCTACTTGTGTCAGAACATCTTTGTGACCTTTTCTACATGTCTCCTAATAACGTTCACTAGCGGTTGGTAGCAGTCACCGACTTCAATTTTATCTTAAGTGGATAAGCGGTATCGATAATGGATGTGAAACATATTGCGTTATTTTGGACGTGATTAGTTGGAAGCCATTGGCCTTTTATACAATTATAGTTTGGGATGTATTTAGGTTTTGAATGTAAGCAATTACATGCATTTCTTTGGGGGTGGGGAGACCTTTACTCGCTACTATTATTATCCAGGCGAGGGTTGAATGTACTTTACCGTCATACAAACAAAATTAATTCATTTTCGTATTTGAAATTTGACGTTTGGTGCATTGGCGCTATGAGCAAAACGCGGATATATGCTGACTGTTTCTTTTATCGGGTATAAAAACAAGACAAACGTTTAATTAAATAAACCTATGATTGCCTCCTATGCTGCTCGAGTTAGAGCTAACTCAAAAGCTAAAAACATTGCTAACAACGACACATAAGGTCAGCATTGTGACTACGCGTGCAAAGTAGTGGAAGAGAATAAGAACGAGCAGTGATATGTTATGCGTATTTCCTGTCATTTTCTTCCCATAGGTGATTTACAAACAAATGAGCAGCGGGAAGACGAATTACAACAAATACAAGTGGCTACTTGCCTACTAGCCGCAATTCATTTGCCCCAACGTGGAAAATACGACGACGTCAAACTCAAACTTACCATCATAGGAGTCGCTATGTCGTCTCCTGGACATGTTTTAATCCGCTTTGCCGTTAATAGTGAGCGGGGAAAAAACAAAACAAATAAATGTAGAGTAAAACAGGAAAAGGCGCCTTCTCACGTAAGTGTGTGCATGAAATTGCCTAGCTTAGTTTAGCCGGCCAATTCAAGTGAGGCACATTTCCGGTAGCGGGAGGCCCAATCCGAATACCCACACTTGCACGCTACGTTCTTCACTGAAGTGCACACCTACAAGAGCACAAAGGTGTTCGAGGGGGTGAATTAAAAAAATTGCAAAATCGGAACACTTTGTGTGACGTCATCGATGTATGCCGGTGCGTCAGAAGGTTGCTAGGTACGGCAGGTAAACTAAAACAAAATACATCGTAACCCTTGATTTTGGTTAAAACGTCGATGAAATTAAACATACAAATATTATAAACGTTGTAATAATACGATATTTTTACTCGAAGAGACATGTTTTTCGGAACAGGTACAGGAAATCCTCCGAAGTCGTCATTTTCCTATCCGTAAGAAATAGTGGGTAATATGCTTCGGTTTTAGGGGTCAATACCAATACCTGCACTTGTACCCTTGTACCACGAAGGTTACGAGTGCGTACGGCGTCCCTATTGTGCGAAGTGCACTGTCGTCCCGCCCCCTCTGCGCCCTTGCTCCGTGGTTCGGCAAAGTCCGCATCCATGTCTCCTTAAACCCACAATTCATTGCGGATTTAATCAAAATAGCGGGAAACTGACGACATTCGGTGGGATTCCTGGAACTGTGCCGAAAATATACTCTTCAAGTGTAAGTATCCAATAATTACAAAGTTTATCATATGTGTAGGTGCCATTTCAATCGATGTTTTATGGTCACAATCCCTACGTATTTTGTCTTAATTTAGCTGCCGTATATTAGCAACCCTCTGCGCATGCGCTGCAAATCGTGCAGGCGCCGCAAATAGTCAACATAATGGAGCCATAGCTCCCATCATCTGAAAGAAAGAGACTGAGTTTTAATTTACTGCTACTTTACTGACGTTTTTATATAATTTCAAACAGCAAAATTGCCAAAATAACAACCCCTGCCGCCGCTGACATAGAGGCATACCTGGATGACGTCACCCAAATCGTCCCGATTCTGCAATTGTTGTGCAATTGTCGAACCCTTCGTGCACTTCCGCGAAGCGCACTTCAGCGAAGACCGGAAAGTGTAAGTGTGGTTTTTGGGATTGGGCCATGGAATCGGGCTCAGCCGAAGTGCGGAACAAGGGCGGAAAGAGGGTGGGGCGACAGAGCACTTTTGAGACAATCTACACACGTGTATGGTCTGCGGGAACGCGCAAGTGAGGGGGCACAAGATTGGGTGTTGAGATTGGGCCGAAAAAGAAGCAGAAGTGCAACCGTCTATTCTGTCCGGCCTTTCCGGTCGGAGCTTGTTTTATTTTTACATTTTTTAAGCGAAAACAAATCCGTATTAGCGGATAAAAACAAAACAAAACATGACTTCGGTTTGCTCTGAGTTTCTAGACTGGGAACTAGAAAACGCGTGTTCGCCTAATAATATATTAAAAGAGGAGAAACGGCTCTGTGCGTCGCTCAGAAGGTTCTACAACCTCAACAAGAGGAAGGTGAGTAGGAAAACCGAAATCACATAAGAGCAAGTCGTAAGTAATTCGTAAGTAATAAAGTATCACGTCTGAACTTTCCAAGTTTCAAGCAAGTGCCAAGTAGTACTGCGGCAAAAATCAAGCGAGTTAAGTCGAGTCGCACTAGTCAAGTCATACCGAGAGTGAAGAAAATCATAAATGAACTCACTGCTCTCAGCACCTTTACTTGTGTTAGTTAGCTGTTTTAACACTTCCACAATCGCATCGTTTCTAAATCTTAGTGAAGTTTGACCAGCTATGGCTGAGCTAAACTGTGAAGTTAACGTAAATTGATCTGTAAACCTTGGATTAAGGAAGCTGCTAAAGAAATTCGATAAAGATAGAAAAGGTCTCAAGAAACTGCAAATAATTGTTGTTCACCCCATTAAAAAAAGACTGTATCAACCCATTTTGCCTAAATTTGAAACCGTAAATATACCACAAACTATGCTTCAAAAACACTTTAATATCATTTCAAACTCATCATACAACATAGCCTTGAAAAATAAAGGGTTTCATTTGGGGAAAAAATGCACAGGAAGTGTGCATGTACATGCACATGCAGCAAAGACTGTAACTTCCCTCATAACAACAAGGGCTAAACTTAGGTCCTCCCCAACTATAGGATGTTAGTCTCTGAGATGATCATTGACACCAATTACTATTTTCCGTCTAGCCAGAGTGTTGCGCCATCTTGTGGAGGATAAATTCCACAGTAATAAACCTAAATAGACAAATACTTGAAGGGCGAACTGCAAATAGGTGGGGCTGCATTGTAGTCATGAAAGAGGTATTTTTTCTTTTTCAGTCCTTCGCTGCCTTTGTGGCATCCAAGCGTGGAGCAAGTCCCGAGCCGGGGGGGAGTCCATCCTGGTGCTGCTGTGGCCGCACCTTTGCTGAGCACGCTGCCATTCACCAGCACGTCGCCAGAACGCACGCCAGCGAAATCCAGCAGCTGGCACGGGCCCGGTACAATCGCACGCTTAGCCAACGGCAACAGGAAAGCGATGATGGCAAACCGCCTGATGAAAGCTTGTCCGTGGACGTCACTGCGTGGATGCCAGACATTAGCCACATCCCTGAAGAGCAGCTTGAGAAGTAGTGCCATTTTCAGGCGTTTTATGAGCAACTTGTCTCTCAGTTTAACTCTGTTCCTTTTCTCCTGCCTAGAGGCCCTGGCAAAGTTCTGCTTTACTATCGCTACTGCCGCGTGGAGGAGCCGCATGTTGTCTGCGCTTGGCAGAGAGCTTTATGCCAGTGCCTCCATCTAACCGGCAAGGTACGCAGCTATCCGGAGTAGAAGTTAAATGCAACGTTGGGAAGTTTATGTGGATTTTCAGGTATTAGTACCGGTACTTAACTGTCACTTGAGTATTTGTTTGTTTATTTTGTTTACATTGTGCAAAGTTTGCACAAAAAAATTGTTGTGTACAGTGGTGCCTTGAGATACGAGTGACTCATCTTACAAGTTTTTTGAGATACCGTATGTGCCATCATTCTGCCGATTTTCTTGCTTTGACTCGAACGCAGACTTCAGATACGAGCGCTCTATAGTGGCAGTGAACTCTTCTTGAACCACTTCATAATAAGCTGCACTTTGGCAAATAGTGAACAACGCTTCAAAAAAGTGGCTTTGAGCGGTTTATTGCCACTCCCGGTTGAAGTTTACTCTCACATTAAACCTAAAACAAAGAGAATTACACCTTGTGTATTTAAAATAACCACACGGCTTAACTTTTCAGTCGGCTGGCTTAATGCTAAGGCTAAATAGCATCAATGTTGCGATGCTGTAACCCTGACACAAACAGTGCAGCATAACATGTAGACAGACAGTCACATTACTCACAGTCATACTGTACATTCTTTATTCCTGGAAAACAGAGTCTACACAGTTTTTTTTTTCTTAATCTAAGTAGATGTCTGTAGTAGTAGTAGTAGTCTGTGAGTCTTTTTTTTTTTTTGCACAAATATGTGAGCTTCTACTCAAGTATAGAATGCGAGTATGTTTTCCACCTCTGGCAAAATGTTCCCAGAACCAAAGAAGTGTTATCCTTTAGGTGAGGGTGGCCACAGAGGGCGTCAACGGAACAGTGGGGGGCACCCGTGTTGCCACTGAGATCTATGTGGCCGCAATGTGCTCGCACCCTCTTTTCCACATGGAAAAAGAGGATTTTAAGGTATGGTATTTACTAGCCAAACATATGCACATCTCTTAACATTTTTGGTCCGGGGGAAATTTTTCAAGGATGTTGTTGGGGGCATCCACAGCACTCGAAAATGTGTTTGGGTCATGTATGCTAATGGTCGATTATAGATGAATGCGCATGTCGAACGGGTGTACTGTTGTGATATAGGGGACATCAACTTAGAAACCCAATTCCAATAAAGTTGGGATGTTGTGTTGAACATAAAGTAAAACAGAATACAATGATATTTACGTCATGTTGTCTTGAATACGCTACAAAGACAAGATATTTAATGTTCAAACTGATAAATGTCATCGTTTTTACTTGCAAATAATCATTGACGTAGAATTTTATGGCTGCAACGCGTTCCAAAAAAGCCGAGAGAGGGTCATATTTACCACTGTGTTACGCCACTTTTTCTTTTAACAACTTTCAATAAAGGTTTGGGAACTGATGACGCTAATTGTTAAGGCTTTGTAGTTGGATTTTTTTTCTCCCCGTTCTTGCTTGACGAACAGCTTCCCGCGCTCTTTTTACTACGAAGCCACGCTGTTGACACACGTGCGTGAGATGCTTTGGCATCGTCTTGCTGAAATAAGCAAGGGCGTCCGCGAAAAAGACGACAGCCTCTGCAAAACCTGTATGTATGTATCTCTTAGAATTAAGGGCGCCTACACAGATGTGTTAGTTAGTGCCAACGGCATGGGGAACACAGCGCCATACCATCACAGATGCAGGCGTTGCAAATTTGCGTTCCATAACACTTACGGTGGTTCTTTTCCTCCATGGCCCGGAGGACACAATGTCCACAATTTCCCAGAACAATTTGAAATGTGGACTCCACAGAACACGTTTGTGGGTGTTGTTCATGAATGGCTTTTGCTTTGCATCGTAGAGTTTTAAGTTCCACTCACGGATGTAGTGCCAAACTGTATATGCTGACATCGTTTTTTGAGGGATCGAAGGTCACCAACATTCAATGTTGGGTTTTGGCCTTCCCGCTTACATGCAGTGATTCCTCCAGATTCTCTGAAACCTATCATGATATTGTGAACCGCAGATGATGAAATTCCTAAATTCCTTGAAATTGTATGTTGAGGAACATTGTCCTTGAACTCGTTTCTCACGCAGTTGTTCACAAAGAGGTGATGAACCTTGCCCCATCCCTGCTTGTGAATGATTGAGCAATTCAGGGAAACTCCTTTTATACCCAATCGTGGCACCCGCCAGCTCCCAGTTAGCCTGGTCACCTGTGGGATGTTCCAAACAGGTGTTTGATGAGCATTCCTCAACTTTTTTTGGACACCTGCTTTTATGGAATGCGTCGCAGCCAGAAAATTACGAGTTAATCATTATTTGCAAAAAACAATGACATTGATCAGTTTGACCATTAAATATCTTGTCTTTGTGGTGTAAAGTGTGTAAAGCGCAGGACGAAACAGTGCACAGTGAAGCAGCGCACGCATGGAGAGTAGTTCCAAACACACCAATGATTAGGGAACGGGGATTTTGGGTGCTTGGGCTCATTTTTTGTGAAATCATTGTGGCTTTAATAAGTGTTATAAAGTGGGTGCTAACTGCCACACAAGGCCATTGTGCGTGCGTGTTTGTATTTTTATAAAGGTGCCTTGAGATTCGATTGTAATGCACTCCCTAACCCCACTTGTAATTCAAAACATCTGTCCCCATTAAAATGAATGGGAATGCTATTACGGTAATTCCTTTCAAACTCTCTATAGAATGAAAATTGAACAGGTACTTCTTTTGTTAATGCACCCCCCTCCGTGTGTGTGTGTGTGTGTGGGGGTGTGTGTGTGTGTGTGTGTGTGTGTGTGATCAGACAAGCGATGGCGGTCCCGAGTGTTTTACCGATCTGAAGGTGGGGCTCTTTAAGGAAATCGTCCCGATGGGATTAGACCCTGACGTCCTCTCCTACCAACTGGCAGGTAATGTTAACGTAATGCCAGGTTGCCATGACAAACGGAGACATAATTGTATTGACCATATGAAGATGACCTGCTTACATCTTCACTTATAAACACCAATTCCAATGAAGTTGAGACATTGTGTAAAATGTAAATAAAAACAGAATACAATGATTTGCAAATCCTTTTCCAAATATGTTCAGTTGAGTACGCTGACAACACCAAATTATTTAAATGTTGATCCTGATGTTTTTTTTCATGTGCAAATGTTCTCTCTTTTTTTTTTTTTTTTTTTTTTAATTTGATGCCTACGACACGTTCCAAAAAAACTGGGACGGGGAAACAAAAGAGTTGCAAAGTTGAGCCATTCTCAAAAAACACCTGTTTGGAACATTCCACAGGTGAACAGGTTCATTGGAAACAGAAGAGGATCATGATTGGGTGTAAAAGGATCATCCCTGAAAAGGCTCAGTTGTTCACAAGCAAGGATGGGGCGACATTCGCCACTTTGTGAACAACTTGCCCAACAGTTTAAGAAGAGGGTTTGTCAACATACAATTGCAACAACTTTATGGATTTCATCATCTATGGTCCGTAATGTCATCAAAAGATTGAGAGAATCTGGAGAAATCTCTGCACGTAGGCGGCTAGGCCGAAATCCAACATCCAATGCCCAAGTCCTTCAATCCCTCAGACGGCACCGCGTTAAAAAACATCATTGTGAAAAGGGGCTCAAGGACACTACAGAAAAACATTGTTGCTTAACACAGTTCCTTGCTCATCTCCAAATGCCAGTTAAGAGTCTGTCATGCAAAGCGGAAGCCATCAACAATACTGGGCCCGAGCTCACATAAGATTGACTGACAAGAGTGCCTTGGTCTGACGAGTCCACATTTCAAATTGTTCTTGGATATCGTGGCCGCCGTGCCCTCAGCGCCGTTTTCACAATCTGAACTCTCATTACAAGTGGGGAAAAGAGAAAAGCATATTTGAAATGGGATGGACATGCTATTTTTTTTTCTTTCATAATTTACAATAAATCAACAAGGGCGGCACGGTGGTCGACTGGTTAGCACGATCGCCTCACAGTTCGGACGTGGGCGTTCGATCCCGGCCCCGGCCTCCGGTTTCCTCCCACATTCCAAAAACATGCACGGGAGGTTAACTGGACATAAAGGTGTGACTGTGACTGTGAGTGCAAATGTTTGTTTGCCTCTGTGTGCCCTGCGATTGGCTGGCAACCAGTCCACTGTGTCCCCCGCCTACTGCCCAAAGACAGCTGGGATAGGCTCCAGCACGCCCGCGACCCTTGTGAGGAGAAGCGGTAGGATAATGGATTAATAGATGGACAATAAATCAACTAACCGATGAGATAAATGGATACATATTTTTTTCAACCGACCAGTCTTGGGGAGAAAAAAAAGACTACAGGGCTTTCTATAATGGTTATGAACACTCAGGTTTAAAACATCTGTTAAAACCATCAAATGCATAGTGTCTTTGGTGATTTATTTTATTTTATTTATTTAACCTTTATATAACCAGATAATGAAATTGGGAAAAGATTCTCCTATGCAATGCTGACCCAGCTGCAGACAGCAAATGATGCTGAAATGGGACTATGGTGTCGTTTTATTTATTTTGTATTTTTTTTTTCTTTTTTTTTTTTTTAAATTCAGACTTAGTTATAGCAGTTAAGTCGTGTCTTTCTGCCCAGGAGTTCATCTGGAGCCTGAGGAGTTTCACAAAGAGGTGGAGGCCTTAATGGCCGAAGGGGATTCGCACAGTGACACCGTCCTGCTCGACTGCCGCAACTTTTACGAGAGCAAAATTGTACCTCACCACCTCCATTGACCGATCAGGCCACGTGTACGTCTTTGATTAAAAACGGTCTTCTGCCATCAGGGTCAGTTCTCGCGCTGTCTAGCCCCCAACATCCGCAAATTCAGCTATTTCCCGGATTACGTGGACCAGAACCTGGAGCTCTTCCGAGACAAGAAGGTGTTAATGTACTGCACTGGAGGAATCCGCTGTGAGCGAGGATCCGCTTACCTCCGCTCTAAAGTGAGTTTTTTTTTGTTTGTTTTCTTTTCTTTTTACTTGGAATGAATGCTTGTAGGCATGAGTAGAGAGCAACTACGCCAATTTCAGCATACTAACACTATAAGGATGGCGCATCCATACCAAAATATCGATATTTGGATCCATTTGGGCCGTCTGTTTTATGAATTAGCCCAAAGACCGATGAAAATATGCAACCCCGCATTTAATCGCTGAGTTGTCAAAGTGTTGGAATTCCTGTTAGAAAGATGTTAGGTCATAAGCAGGCATGATCTGACAGTTCCGACCCGTTAGCGTGTGTGACGTTACTAACTGGAGATCAGTGAGCTTTGCGTACGTTTCATTTATTTGTCCGTCTCTATGATAAGTTGAATGAGGAGTCCAGTCCGCGTTTACATACTGAATGTTTCATGAAACAAAGTGATAAAGCCACTGATTAGTTGGCATTATTGTTGTAATCTGCACTTTAGTTTGTGCCTTATTGATTTAAAGTCTAGTATATTGTTGCTGTCCTGTGAAAAACACTTTTTTTTTCACTTTTCTGGTTTTTACGTGAATGGTGTTTCCGTGTTACAAACATCGCATTAATGTGAACATTTTTACAAAATTCTTAAAATGGACATGCGTGTTTTTCACAGGACAGTGACGACATATTTGTTGAAAAACGTGATATACATATATTCAAAATATTGTTAATTGATTTATTATGCTACAAATTATTTTATGCTGTGATTATGAGCCACATTTTAACAAATGTATACCTTTTTATTTGATCTTTTAACATGATCAGACATTTTAAATCTCATATTGTTGCACTTGTGTTGGATTTATATATTCAAATGTACTTGCTTTACTTTTAAATTGGTTATTTACATTTCTCAAATTATTTTAATAATAATTGTAATGTTTTTTGTTTGCCACATCTAGTCAAAGGCATGTAGTGGTCAAAATTCATTTTTGCATTTAGTTTATTCTATTTTTTTTTTAGATTTGTGCATATGATTTATTCACTCATATTTATTCATTATTTGTTATTGTATTTAATAAAGGATCTATGGATGGATATTTTATCATATATATTATGTATAGATAATGGATAGATGTATTTTATTTTATATCTAGTATTTTAAATGTTTCTGTGAAAATTCATCAAACAATTTATTTGTTGTGCTTATGTAGTATTATAGCAGCTCTAAGGGGCTAAAGTTTGTTCCAGGGGAGCAACAAAAAATGTTCTGGACAGTTTTTCTTTTTAATATACAGTATATTTGTTACCCTATTTACAGAACGTGTGCAAAGAAGTTTACCAGTTGAAAGGTGGAATCCACAAATACCTGGAACACTTCCCAGACGGCTTTTACCGCGGGAAGCTCTTTGTTTTCGACGAGCGCTACGCCATCTCCTCCAACGATGACGTCATCGCTGGTGAGCGGCCCCTCTCCGTGCCTCCTCCGGGCCCCCCCCGTGCCTCCCTCCCACTTCACGACTCTTAACCTGAATTGGTCTTTAGGTTGCAGGTACTGCGGCCGCCCCTGGGATCGCTACCAGCTGTGTACCACGCGCTTCTGCTGCCAGCTGGTGCTGTCCTGTCCCGCTTGCCGCTTTGAGGGGCACACTGCCTGCTGCCCCGGCTGCCTCACTGGCGGCGCACAGCGCAAAGAGGAGTGCGAGTGCACCGATGGACGGCCCAGGATCCCTCAAGATGTGAATAATGATGGGGGGCCACTTCATTCGATACACTAGGTAGAAGACAACCCAATTGGCAAGTTTTTGGTCCCTCCTGTACGTCAAAATGAGGTGACCAAAGTATTTGGAATAAGGCTCGGTGTGACGCAGGACACTGCGAACTACAATCACAATAACAAATACAGTCCATGGTGGGTGGAAATATTTCATTACTGTATTTAAGTATATTTTCAGGTATCTGTACTTGAGTATTTATTTTGCGGACAGCCTTTTGCTTTTATTTTCTAAATTTAGAAAAACACATGTCTTTACTTTGTATTCCTTACTTTATCAAAATAGTTTTTTAATTTCCGAGATTATGGCACAATGTAAATAGAGAGGGTTAAAGTCAACCGCAGTGGGACAAACAGGGACAGCAGTGACATGGAGGAACACGAACCAAGGAACATTAATGACGATGCCGCAACACATTTGGAGAAGCAAGATATTCCCCGTCAATGGCCCTATTTAAGGGAATTTTACAAATATTTGTCTGTAGTGATATGCATATTGATGCTGAAATAGCAATTTCAGCTCCGAATAGCTACGGTGTGAATGTGATGATTGTGGAAAATGCTTAGGAGATGTGGGAACACACCAACCTTGTGAAATGCCTCAGGTTCAACCACAACACAGAACACGAGGCATTTATGATGAGGTGGATTCGCAGACACAAGAGGCGAGCACAGTGTGGTACCTTTGGTGCTGCAGGCACAGTTATGAAATAAGTAACAAAATCAATCTGTAGATGATTCAACCAATTGCCGCATGACTTCAGCTTGGAATATTAATGATAATATCACAGAGGCAAAACAGCATAGATTTATTCAGGTAAGGTTTCCTGAGGATTTGATCATTTAAAGTGGATTACACAGACTAGGTTTTATTTAATTCGATTACGCAATTGTGATAAAACTACCATGAAAGAAGAAAATATACACTAGAAAATATGGATGAAAAAAAATATATTTGATCTGTAAAATATATCAGTTATTTACAATCAATCTAATTTGTTGTCACTGTTAAATTATTATTTTAAAATGTATGGACAATAATTGTGGTATTATTTGATTTAATATTCCTTGGCAATTTCAATTTCGGTCACCCAGTATTATAAAAGATCAAGTGTCATCAATAACACCTTGAACCCCTATGGGATCGCAGAAGAAATCGATCTTATCAAACACCCAAAAATGATTTGTGCTTTTTTGTGCTTGTGTACTGAATGAAGTAGCCTGTTAGCTTTACATGGCTGGAAAAAGGCTTTCAGTTATATATGTTTGTTGCCTTTGGTCTATTTGCCAATAATGATTGGTTTCGGATGCAAAACTGGGCCATTGTTTTCAGGCTAATTAACTTCAGAGTGCTTAGTAGACTGTGTAAGTGTGAAAAAATTAAAAGATGGTGATGATGATTCACTCTTCCATTTGTGTCCTTCTGTTTGAAAGACTGTTTGCTATCAGGAGAACTAAAGAAAATCACACGCGCCCGAGTTGTGTGCGGGCAGCGTGGGTTCGATTCCCGCTCAGTGATGGTGTCTGTGTGTGTGCCCTGCTAATAGGTTTGGGTCAGGAAGGGCATCTGTCGTAAATTGCTTTGCCAAATCAATGATGCGAATTGTGCGTGCACTTGATTCGCTGTGGCGACCCCTTAGGGGGAAAGCCGAAAGGATAACAACAACAACATATATATGTCATTGTTATTTGGTTTATCTATAAGCGGGTGGAAATCAATTGCAAGCAGATTCTTGCGAGAAAAAAGATTGTATTTTGTGCCCATTGTACAGCCATAATTTTTCGGAGCTCTTTGCGAATAAACCAGAAAGGTACGGAATAAACCGGTTATACGTGTAGTAATGTTTTACGACCGACAGATGGCGGCATTTGTTCGCCAAGGCCGTTCACTTGGATTTGAAAACAGCCTGCGATGTTTACAAATGTCAAATTATTGTATCGTTGAAAATTAATGGTCCGCCCTCTAGTTATTTATTTATCTAAAATAAGCAGTAAAACTGCGCAATTTTGGGCTCCTTTGTTTAGTAACATTAACATTGATACATGTAGTTGAATTAGTACTGGAAACAATAGATACAAACGTTTTAAAAACAATATTTTTGAGTTGATTTTTTGAAAAGCACTTTCGTGTTGTTTTAGAAAGAACGTGCTCCAGATTTGTCCCCCACGCGCCCGTGTTCTGATTGATCAGGGTGCTGATTGGCCTCGCCTCTGATTGGCAGAAAGATACGTGTGTGGGCGGGGACGGTCCCTCCAGAACAGCACTGTTTTTCAGCCTGCGGCTCAAAGTTTGAGGACGCTGATGCACCCGGGGCGCTTTTTTTTTTTACATGATATCCCCTTCACTTAGCCTTTTGACTTATTAATACAGTATTGTATTTCATTTATACCCCCAACCTCGTCGTTCCTCCCGATAGTCGACATATTTCCAGGCAAGATACGCATCAAACAGCGGGATTAAGTCCTTAACGTCATTATTTTATTTTATGGGTGTTTTTTTTTTTTTTTTTGAAGGGGGGAACTTGAGGATTAGTTAATGTAATCATCTAATGGCTGGTGGACAGATTGTTAAAAAGTAAGTGACATAATATATTCACTCAACTCAATGTTTGCGCGTGCCACTTCTTGATATTTTGCGTGCGCGTAAAAACTTTGTTGCACGTTACTTTCAAACAGGTGCCCACCTATAAAATCTTATTTCAATCCGCATTTAGACAAAACGTTTGCTTATTTCTTCAGAAATTGACGACAAAGTCTTGCTGTATTGTTTTTTAATGAGTAAATGTGCAGAGTAGAAACGTCACTACAAAAATAGGATTACGTGGACATTAGTTGATCTCTTTAAAAGCTGATATCAGTGAGCAAATTTGCAAGCATATCATAAAGACGAAATCACCTAAGGGGCTTAAACCGACTTTTTATGTATGATTTATGAGTGATGTGGCACGTTTAGACTCATGTGGCAGATCTTCACTAATGTTGTGGTACTAACAGCATTTTAATAAAACGACTTTCCTTCAAATACATCAGCTGAATCTACGAGATCGATAAGTCAAAAAGACGCTCGTACCAGACGGGTTGACTTCATAAGTACAAAAACCGGTGACCGCAAAATCATATTACAGCTCATATTGAGCTACAAAGTTTTCTCTACAAAGATTTTTTTAATGAATTGACATCAAAACTGTTCTGCGGTGTTTTTCAGTACCAAAATAAGCAGAGCTGTGACAGTAAAATTACGAAAACGTGATGTTCTTCTAAGGTGTCACATCTATTGCATTACTTCTTGCTCTCTTTAAAAGGTGATATTAATGAGAATAAATCGTATAACAGGCAACAGACCTTTATGTCTGATTTATGGGTAATGTGGCAGATTTAGTGGAAACACTAAATTCACTAATTAATGAGAACCAATAAAACCGCCCTCCTTAAAATTGATCAATGTACTCTTTATAAAGTAGTCAGCCAAATCACGGGAAAAAGAGACACACGTTTTCACTGGACAGGTGGACATAATAAATCCCGCTACAAATAATAAATGTACTTGTAGGATATCTCAGTTGAGTTTTGACAGGTTTATTTACCTGCCGCCCAACCTGCATGATTTGCTCTAAAAGGTCAGACAACCTTCTTTGTCCACCAAGGACTGCTGGGCCAAACTGAAATAACAAAAACTGTGAGGAGCAAAAGGAGGAAAAGTTGCAGTATATATGAAAAAAGTAATGGTAGAGTAATGCAATCATAATAGTGCAAGGAAAAAGTACTAATACAATTACAAAAAAGTCATATGGTCAGATGTCATTTTTACCAGAATAAAGTGGGAATACACTTAGGAAAATCTGTATTATTATGAATACCATTTTTGATATCATGAGAAAAAGACAAAAACACCATGAGGAAAAAAAGTGGTATTATTGTGATGATGAATAATGCTATTAAAATAAAGTGGGAATACCATGAGAACAATTTGTAAATGTACGATAACAAGTAATACTGCTAAAAATACAGATGATATAGGCTACTTCTAAGAAAAAAACATATTCCAAGAATAAAGTCGAAATAGTGTGAAAACAATATTATGATCAAAAGGATTATGACAATAAGGTAATAGTACTAAGAGAAAAAGTCGCAATATTTCAATAAAAAGTAATGGTATGTGAATAAAGCTGTAATATGATGATAAGAAGCCAAGTTACATGAATAAAGTCATAGTATTAAAAGAAAAAGTCACAATACTACAACCATTTATTGCAGCACAGTAAATGTGGAATACAAGAAAAAAGTTGTCATATCTTCAGATCAAGTAATGCCACAAAAATGAGGACATAGTTCTAAGCCCACCACACACCTCATGATGCGGCCAAATGCGACCGAACTATTCAAAGATGAGAAAAATGTAGTCAAGGACTCACACCAGCACACCAGGCAATTGACCCGCGCACATATAACCAAAACGAAAAAACTGCAACTCTTGGTGCTCTTATTGGGGAAACAACGTTTTGAGGCGCCACTGTATTATTTTTTATTGAACCACAACCACACTTAAAAAGTAGTAAACGATGTCATGGTTTACGAGTTAATTGACAACAATAATTATTTTTCTTGTAGGCGGAAGACATCTAAAACCTCTGTGATGACGTCAGTGTTGTTCCACCTGCTGCTGCTGGAGTCCATCTTGATGTGCAGCACGGCCCGAGGTCAGTGATGTCCAGGAAAGGTGGAATGTGTCCCAATACTTTTGTCTCTTCTTGGGTCGCGATTGTATACGTGACTCTCCGTGTGTGGTCTTGTTAGCTGAGAGCTGGGTGGGCAGTGTGTCTGCAGATGCTACAGCAGTGGTTCTCAAACTGGGGGGGGGGGTGCCTGGATCCCATCGGATTGCGAGCCGTCGCCAGGGGGGTACACAAAATAATTTGCAATAAATTCTTAGTTATGTTGTATCATTTTAAAAAGTGCATGCTTACATACGGGGTCCGGCAGTCTCTTTTCTTGTAAATGATTCGCGAGAATTAAACTCACTAGTCACTTAAAAAAAAAGTCACTAGGGGTAAAAAAAGTGGCTAAACACAGTAATCCACCGTCCATCCCGGGGTTTATGTTTTAGACCTCACTCGTGAAATACACTATCTAGAAATAACCTAGTGAAATACTCCCTAGGCATGTTTTTATAGCATTTATGGCACTTAATTTTTAAGGTGTTTAAACGCACGAATAATACAAGCACATTTAAAGATCATTTATTGAGAGGGAGCAAGAGCAATGGATAACACAAAATTATTGTGCAGTACAGTGTAACAGTGTACCAATCCCTCTGTGTTTACGTTACTGTAAAGCTCTGCGGCGCACACACGAGGGGGGCATTATTTGAGCGCAGATGGCGCTGTGCCATCGGCGCCCAGTATCAAACCTGTTTGATCATTTTGGCGCTCAGCCGCCATCTGCGCTATGTGTGCGGGGGCACAGGAGCCAACCGTACACGACGGCTATTATCCACTGCATGCGCTCTTCATACACCAAATATGGCGGCACCCTGTCAGTACATTTCGGAGGCCGTCCTGGAGGATAAATTAGTTGATCTTTGACAAGATTACGCCTGCCCTAACAATGTCAGGTACCCCGGAATGAATCTGACTTGGAGGTGACTATCTCGAATGGCGGCTCTCGGGAGCCGATGGTGTGACGCTGATGGCTCCTTCTGTGCGCTGGGCTTCAACAATCCCGTTTATTTCAAAGGAAAAAACTTAATTCATCATCTCGCAATCCACATCAAATATCATGCCCAAATACATACATTATAAAATGAACCTATTGCCGTTGCTTTCTGCTGCGTTAAAAAGGATTACAGAGGATGACGTTAAATTGTAAAACTAGGCCGTGTGGATCTTAGCCATCTATGGTGCGGATGACTTCTATTTAATCTTTTTTCAAATTGACACCATCTCAGAGTAAATTGTTTGCCACCTTCTAGTGGTCAAGAGTACAATTACACACAGAACAGACGAGATTTAGAACAACATAAGAGTTGTGCAAAAAATATCTGCGGAATAGCGGAACCGCAAACTTGGAACCTGGCCGGGATAGGTGGGTCATGTCAGTTCTGCATTTCATTGAGAAGCCAATAAAGCCATAGATTGGACACTGTAATCTTGAAAATACAGCATGTCGTTATTTAGGTATGGACATCGATACTTGGAGTGAAAACATAGTCTTCAAATAGAGTACATGCAGAGTACTTTTCTGTTCGTGAGTGTATCCACCATATTTGACGTGTCAGCGCCCCTCTGAACTGCTGCACGTCAACTTCACCCAACTTCAAAAAGTGACAACCCATAAAGTGCGCAAAGTTAACGAATTTCGTTCACCATTTATACACACTAATTAGATTTGGGGAACAGATTGGCACCAGAAACAATGTTTTTAAATCTGATGATTATACACGTTTACATTCAGCATATTTCAGTTTTTATCACCACGTTAACAATGTGCCACTCATATAAATGTTAGATTGAAAAAAATAACATTCATTTTATAAGTTAATTGTTTTCTTGTTATTTTTACAGATGTAAATGTTGATGACATTTATAGAGATAATGTACTCTGAGCAAGATTGTATGACTTCAGTTATGACTTGCTTGACCATGTAATACCTTGCTTTGCTCGAAATTTGGTGGCGACTCGATTTTTTTCCACAGTGACTTGACTTGGGACTTGCTCGAGACTTGATGGTTACGACTCGAGACTTACTTGTGACTTGCTACTTGCTCCCACCTCTGCCATCTATTGAGTCAATTCCAGATATAAAAAAACCTAAGGGTAAAACCTTTCATAACCCAGCGGTTTGAATAGATCAAATAACCCATCATGGAATTGATCGATTTTGACCCAGCTAAAAAATAACCCTAAACTAACTCCGCACTTGGCTACATGATACAACCCAATATTTTTTTAGTGTACCTACCTACCAACCTACTTACCTACCAACCCACCCACTCAAATACCTACCCACCTCCTTTTCTTGTGACTAGTGACCTTTTCCTATCCTATGGCATTTATGGGTACACATATTAGTTATTGTAATCCAGCGTTTTTTGTTTAATTTTGATTTAATATTTTTTTTCTGTTATTAACCCCAAACTGTTGTGGTTGTGTAATTTATGAATGTATGTTAACTGTCGGAAACACTCTGTGAGAAAAAGTGCTTTTTAAATAACATTTTAAGTTGGTTAAAGTACTTAAGTTAAATTGGCATTAGGATTGGAACATGTTCATACCTGAAAGGGATTACTGAACCCCAAAAAAGTGAGAATCCCTGAGTAAAACAACAAACAAGGGTGCCTCGTGCAGATGAGCAGACGCTCACCATCGGCCGGAAGCCACCAAGATTGCGCCGCTGGTGATTTTTCTCGCCACAACAAAGGGGCATTCAGCCTGGCGGTGTGCAGCCACGGGACCAAAAGTAAACATGGGGGGCCACAGATGAGTTGCTCAGATTAGGCAGTTAGGGATGTTTGCCTGGCATTTCCTCCTCCTTCGTGGATTTGTGGAAGGCAGGCAGGAAATGACGCTGGAAGCCAGGAAGGATGCAGGACAGCGGGAGAAAACAAACAAGAGACCAAATGACCAGGAAAGCCCCTTTCACACTGACTGTCTCGGCCGGATTGTTGCCCAATTTGTAAGGGAATTAGCCAGCTTCCGACATAGTACCTACCGGGTTTTTCCTGGCTGAAGGCAGAGGCGGCACCATTCTGATCAGAAAAAAAACACTTTTTCTGTGGATTATTTACAAGCTTTTATTATTTGTTCTTTAGTAAGATCTTTTTTCCTAAATCATTGTATATACAGGAACTCTATAGGCAGACGTGCTAACCACAAGGTCACGCTATTTCTGTAGGTTAAAGGTAGGTTAAAGAAGGTATACGGTATTAAAATGTGTTCAATAGAAACGTTAAATGGAAAGCACGCGGTATACAGTAAATCCCCCTCCATTTTATGTTCCAGAAGACCCCTGCAATAAGTGAAATCTGCGATATAGAAATACCCCTTTCGGCATGTTATTATAGCATTTACGGCATTTACAATTTTTAAGGTCTTTAATTAAAACACACTTTTAAAACAATACAAACACATTTAAATGTGTATAATGTATAAGGAGAGAGCAAAATCAATGTAAAAGAAAAATATTGCACAATACGAACTCATGACGACATAAGGATGCCGATGATGATGATGATGATGATGATGAACCTGCTGTATAGTACGTTCCTGTTTCATCGCCGAAATAAAGGTGTTTTATTCGTAAAAAACTGACAAATATGTCATGTGTTGAAATTGATCGTCCAAAATGTTCTGCCTGCATGAGCAACAGCGCATTAAGATGCTCTCAGCCATTCTAAATCGGTGACTGTTTTCGTTGTTATGGTTATGGGCAGTTGCTGGCTGGCAGAGCAGTATTTCTCCTTTTGTATATGCGGGTGGCTCCACCAATGCTGGAACTGCAGTGCAGACCCATGTCAGGATGCCACACTGCTAAAATTATATTCCAGAGCTGGGCACTTGACCCTCTTTTGCCCGTCCGGCCGCGACCCTCCACCCTTGACCTGGGTACTCTTCCGGCTGTGACCCCCCGGCCATATTCACAAACATTGTCAGCCCCCGCCCCGTTCCGCCACCCGCCCCCTCAAAAGAAAAAAAAACGTGCATGATGCCCCCGCGGGAGAGATGCTAACGGAAGGGGTTTATTTAAAGACAATTAGCTGGCTAACTTACTATTCAAACCCGCTGTGGACACGCTTCAAACGCGTCACTTACTCACGTACTTACCCAGCTGCGTGTACTAACTTCTATTGCGAGCCCTGGGGTTGGTTTTGTCGTGTTGTATAATTATTTGGGTCCAACAGACGACAAGTCTGCAAGCCTTCAACAAGTTACTTATTTTCCACACTTCCCCTCCTTCACACTTCCCAGCCTTCAAAATAAAAGCATGCCAGTAAACCACAACATGGCAGTTTTGCTACGGCGTATTTCCGGAAGTAGGAAAGTGCATGATGTACCATACTTGAGTGTTGCGCGCAGCTTGAATATACTCCCAGACACAATTTGTTTTGAAGGAAGCCTAAAAAGAAGCGTTTTACAGAGAAGGCTGAGATGAAATTTGACCGCCCCTCGAGCACGTCACACGCTTGAGGTCCGATTAGTGGGCCAGACTCAAATCCACTAAAATCCACTTCCGGCCATGCTCAGTCCAGCCATTTTTAAAAATTTGTCAACCCCCCCACCCCTCCTTCCCAAAAATGGGCATCCGGGCTGGGCCGGAGGGTCCGACCGGTCCGGCCCAATGACGGACTGCCCAGCTTTGTTATATTCTGTACAGCAAGGGAAAGCGCAGAAGTGATTAGCAAGGCGAGCAGCACGCTGTGATGCTGCATTCCAGACAAGTGACAAGTCTGATTTATCCCACTTGTTTCAGTTGCAACCTCAACGCATTCCAGGCAAATGTAAACAACAAAGATGGCCGATCGCCATGAATTGTTTTCTGTTTTGTTCCTCAAAATACATTTTGGGCACCAGAAAACCTGCCTCCATGAGTTGCTTTATTTATTTATTTATTTATTTATAACAAAGGAAAACCTTAAAAGTATTTCAAACATTTCATCAAATAACTTCATGCAGGGAGACAGCAGCATATCTTCGCGCAGTCAGTACAAACCGCTGTTACGTGAAGTTATGTGGAATAACTACATTTTTATCATAATAAATAAAGATAGGGAAATATATTTTTAGAATCTTGTAAATGAGATTTTGCCATACATGGTCTGTGTCTCCATAGGCGTCGCCAATGTTGAACGTCGTCAGATTGAAACAGGTCGGTGAAGTCGGGGGTTGATGTTTTTTCTCCGACTTGGTGACTTGGACCTCACAGTTTGAGTGGTATTGCAGGGCACTTTTCCTAGTCGGAGGTCGGGAAAACTCTGACTTCTCACTTTGCTGGAATGCAGCATGAGTCAACAGACAAAACAAAACCGGCAATCAGAGACTGACAAAACTGCAATGACACTCTGGTTGGATGAATCAGTACATGTGGGTATTTTTTTGTGACGTGCGGGATTTAAACTGAAAACAATGCTGCAAAATGCTGGTAAACGGCGAAATGACAAAGTTAATACCGGGACTATGAATCTGGAAGCCGCAAGGGAGTTTTACTGTATTGCCTCTTGCTGCACACTCTTTAAAATCAATAGGCGTCTTGCTTTGATGTGAATAGTCATCAGCGATAGCAAATGGGATAGATTTCAAGGAGTCAAAATTGTGTCACAGACATTTGGATGGCAGCTATAGAAGTCCAAAGGGCCAACATTTGTTTTTGACATCAGCGCTTAACGAGAGCAACTTAGAGCAACTCTGCCTCCTTTTGAGGTTTGCTGCTGTTTTGCTGCTACGCTTTAGTTTCACACACTTCAATACGAATATACAGCAGAACCTTTGAAGTTGACGTTTTTTTGGGGGGGGCAAGGGTGGTATGTCCACTATGAGCATTAGACATTAGCTTTGGCTGCTGTATATTTAACATATATTCTAAAGAAGAAGGGAGTAGTGCTATGATGACAATTCCTGCATTCCCACCAACCCGCCCCCTCATAAGCCAAGTCACATCAACCTCAACAGGCCGTGTGTCTATGGACCCCCAAGCTATAGCTCACAGACACCTAGGAGCCCCAATTTGAAAACTATTGGCTCAAGGCAGCTGATCAAATCAATATTTCAATGTAACCAAATAACATACACAATTGTCTCAAAAACCAAACCGCCCCCTCACAGCTGTGAATCAATTCTCATCGTTTGCGTCAGAAGAGCCGTTCAAAAGAACGACTAAACGTCTCAATTGGACTTGTTGAGATCTAAATTGCTTTCATTGCTAAGTAAATCAAGGCGATATAATATAGCTGATTGACTAATGAGCTGCTGATGGCTTGGAGAGAAGCCAAAACCCTCGGTAGCACCCAGGGGCATAACACTAGCCAAAAACGGAGCTCTGCATATCCGTGCATATCCACAGTATTTTAATACAGCTGGAATCCAAAGTTTTTCTCTTTCACATATGTTCTGTTTCTGCTGTCGGACAATGGAGCAAGTATGAAATACTGAATGAAACGTGGCCCAGTAAGAAGATTACCTGTTACCCGTCGCTATCTGGAAGCCGTCGTCATGGTCGCTACGGCTCTACTGAAACCAGAGATGTATTTCATCTCAGCGGGCACAGCCAAATGTGACGGCGCGCCCACTACAGCTTTCTGTCACTCAACAGAGGAGACAGAGAGGGGGAATAACCTCACACTCGATGTACAGCGCTACAGCAACACTCTTGAACTGAACGTTGCCTAGTTTTGGCATTTCTTTGGAGAAAATAAATCCTTACTTACCAATATGGAAACACTGGGCAACAGAACTCAGGGTGTTTCCTGGCTTAAATTGAGGCAGAGGTGGTACCAGCCTGACCATGCGCCATGACGTGCATGCATTCTGTAAATTCAACTGACTCACTTACTTTTACAGGGAACATAATTTAAGCGTTCCAATAAGAATGACTATTACCATGTTGAAGCATTCATTTCTTAAAACTAGAGCCACAATGTTTAAGGTGTTACTGCAAAGAGCTACATTATACATATGGGTGGACATAAACTTTTTTTTGTGGGTTTTTTTTTTTTTTTTTTAGTGGGGTTGCCATTACGTTCAACAAAAACTGTTAAAACGTCCCATGTTGAACTTCATATTTTTGTTATGCTCTGATTTTTTTCCCCTCTCATTTTGAAAGTGACCTTGGTAGGCAACACTACTCAACGTTATTTGCCTCCATCTCATTTGCGTCAAAGTGCATGCGTGAGATGCACTTACCTGGTACCTCGCTTGCTGAATGTAATCTGTTCAATTGCTGCGTTCGGACACACCCTTCATCATACGCGCAACAGCGTGCTCGTATTTGGAAGTGCTGACGTAGCAGCCGACCAGGAAGTAAAAATTTCCATTGATCAGCACTTCGCGTTGCTAATTGGCTAGCTGGTTCCGCTCCGACTGGAACATCAGTCCATGTGTGGAAATTGACGTACAAGCATCAGTCCGCGTGTGGAGAAACAAATGGCGCAGGAGCAGTTTAGGTGCTGCTACATGTGTGTGCACTTGTCCCACGCATAGGCTAGCTGTCTTATACTGTAAGCAAAGCTGAACCCTCAGTTAAAGGGCCAGTACACTATATGCGTATTCATCGGCTGGTTAGTTACAAGATAGTTTGGCAGCACTTACTGTAATTTGCAGACTTTTGAGCGCACTTGATTATAAGCCGCACCCACAAAATTTAAAAAAGAAAAAATATATATATAGGTATGTACATGTAGGCCTCACTTGTCTATAAGCCACTGTCAAGCCATTGTAACATGGGATATTTATTTATCTATTTAGTTAGTTAGTTAGTTAAATATTGAATGTTTGGTTGGTGTTGGTCTGTTGGTTCGTTATTTTGTTTGTTGGTAAGGTTCTCTACCAAGTTTCTTGGTTAGGTAATGAAATTGTTTATTGGTGTTTAGTTATTTGGTTGGTTGATTTTTCATTAAAAAGTTAGTCACTTAGTTAAAATCCGCATTTGGTTTGTTAATTTGTTGTGAGGTTTCTTGGTTGATTGGTTAATAAAATGGTTAGTTTGTTGATTGTGGTATTTTCAATTATTACCTGTCTGTATAACCACTGTGAAAATGTCAGATGTTTATGATATTGAGGCCATCTCCCACTTGAGTCAATGAGAGGTCTTAAATGGGATCAAAGTAGCTTGAAAAAGTGCTGTAGTCTTCCATTTGGCTTCCTTAAATCTAAAATGTCAACCATAAAGACTGTCATCTAACCCGATTGATTCACTGGTTGATTAAGAGCCATGTCCCATTACTTTTGTCTGTTATAGGCTTCTTGTGTGGGTTTGTTTGTCGCTTGGCAGTCACGCTGCAGTCCGGATGCATTCCTGTAAAGACCAAACCTCAAGTCAAATATAAGATGTGGCCGACAGAATTAGAAGCTGTCTGTCATTGTTGTGGCACAGCATGGCTGACATGTGCTAACCTCCATCACCGTCCCAGCAACCCCCCCCCCCCCAACCACCCATCCCTCCCCCCTCCCCCACAAAATCTCCCCTCCCTTCACCCTCACCGCCTCAGTGCCAGCTGCTGATGTGGAATCCACACCACGGGGGGAATGTGAGAGTAGTGTGAGAGATGTGGGGGTGGGACTAAACTGGTGATCTCTGCGAGCCCACAGCTCTCAAGGCGCCGTATCCAGCCACCAAACCTTTTTTTTTTTTTTTTTTTTTTGGTCGCCTCAACATGAAATTTATAGATTTATAGAATTCCTTTCCCGTGTCTAGTCGCATTGCTTTGGTTGATGGGTCAACCATTGCAATCATTGCAAAAGTCCAAATTTCAATCTGAGTGCAATATTTTCAGACAAGGAACCATATTTGGGAACTGGAGCCAAAATGGAGGCCGCACACCTTTCTACAATGCAGTGGAGCCCAGCCAAACTACAAACAAAGAAACAGAAAATATTGGTTGGTTTTGTTACAATCTGGGGTAATTACTTGGTTGGTTTGTTTGGTACCTTTTGGTTGTTTCTTTTACATGTTTGGTTACTTTGTTGTTTTGTTACTTGGCTGCTTTTGAGTTACCTGGTTGACTGGGTGGCTTGTTACATGGTGGGGTAGTGACATAACTGCTTGGTTGTTTTGTTACGTCAGTGAGTTATTTGGTTGGCAAGTCTGTTAGTTGGTCAGTTTGCTCAGTTGGGTAGTTAGTTGGTTGGTTATTTTTGACATGGTTGATTAGTTACTTCGATTGTTAGTTAGCTGGGTAGTTGGTTGATTTTTTTTGTGGTTATACCTTACTTGATTGTTTGATTTGTTAAATGGTGGGTAGGTTAGTGGTTTGGTAGTTAGTTAGATGAAATGCTTATATTGGTCAGTTACTTGATTAGTTATGTTTTCGAGCAGATGTGCAGAAGAAGCATTTTGTGGTATTTTGTTACATGGTGGTACGGTTACTGGTAGCTAGTTTGGTTTTGTTACTTTGTTTATTTGGTTGGTTGGTTGGTGTTTAGTTTGTTCCTCAGTTTACTGGATACTTTTTCAGTTGAATGGTTGTTTGTTACTTGGCTGGTTGTCAGCTGGTTGTTTAGTTACTTAGTTGAGCAGATGTGCAGAAGAAGTGGCATGCGTGTATTAGCGCTGGACATGGTGCTTGAGCTGTGTTAATGATTCCCCCATCACAAAGTGCTCAGCTCATTATATGCTTGTAATCCCTGTGTTGTACTCGCGGCATTGTTGTCACTGCAGGACACAACGGACCCATTCTTTGTCCAGTCTTCATTCATTCTTCCGTGAATGTAATCTCTACGGCCACTTATGCGCATTAGCGGGTTCTTTGCGCCGACTTTTAGCCAAGACAAGAGGAGGGGTAGGGGGGTCAGTGGAGCTGTTCAGTCAGATTGTACTACACAGAAACATGCTGTCTTTGTCAATTGGAAAGCATCTCTAACAATAAAAAATATATTCTCATTCCATGTTATGAATCATTTTGAGCTCAAGTGTGTGTTTGAATTTCCAGTAGACTAGTTGAATAAATCGTGCTGCTACATGAAGTAGCAGAGTTATCATGTTAAAATGATCATCAATCCAAATGTGGCATATTTTTCAGGGTGTAGTGCTGCGGCCGTTTCTGGTGCTCGGCACTGTCTCTCCAAGAGCCGATGATGAAATCCTTCAAACATTTGTTGAGTTGACTGTTTTTGTCATTCTCATTTATATTGGCCAGGGTTTTTCAAACTTTTTTGAGTCAAGGCACATTTATTTCATTGAAAAAAATCCTGCGGCACACCACCAATTGAAATTGTGAAAAAAAAGAAGCTTATTTTTACAATATAAGTGTTATTGTTTATATAAGCATTTTTTAACATTGAATAATGTTAAACAGTTATATTGTAACATCTTGAATAGGAATTAAGTAAACAAAGAAAAAAGTATTTTATAATGTTTCATATTGACACTTAATCTGTGTGAAACGTGGGTCTGTTTGGATAAATATGCGTCAATAATTCGCTTGTCTCTAAACAAAGACAATTAGCTACCTGCTGCTGCTGCTACCTACTGGTATGGAAGAGTACTACAATGTAGTAAAGGCATGATTACGCTGGCAGGCACCAGACCGCACAGGCACACAAATTAGATAATTTCCCACGGAACACCTGACAATATCTCGCAGAATTTGAAAAACACTGTTATAGGCAATACAAAAGTTCTCATATAGCTAAGAAGCTGTTTGCATCATAATGAGAGACAGTACTACAAGTGCAGAAATAATGCAGACAGAGATATTAGCGCACAATGACAAATAGAAGTGACATGATGACACACTGACATTTGTGTGTGTGTGTTTGTGTGACTGTTTGTGCCCACTGTCAGTCGACACCTCTAAAGATTTTGCGTTCCTTGTACTATATATCCTTGTACAGGTATAATGTACTCGCCAAACACCAAAGCTCAGTTATAGCATCAGATGTAGTTAGTCAGTTGGGTGGGTGGATCATCCCTTGGCTGGTTGGTATGTGTGACCAAGTTGGTTGGTTGGATTGTTACTTAGTATTTGGATTGTTGCTTATTATTTTCTTGATTTCTTCTTTGGCTGGTTAGTTCCTTGATTATGTTAGTTGGGGGTTTGTTAATTGCATCGTTGGTGTCATGTAACGCATGGAGGAGGACCCAAAAGCACCAAAAAATATACAATGTGACTAATCATTTTGGTTGTGTGTTCAATTTTACAGTAAACTCTAACCGGGGTGTCATTAAACATCTTAAAGCAGGCTCAGGGAGGCCAGAATTACTTAACGTACATGCTTGCACAAGCAACATGGTTCAGCTTCAGAAAACAGGTGAGCCGTGATTGGTGGTTACCTGAGCCCTGAGCAGTTGTGATGTCATTTTCAGTCGACAGAAGTGACAAAATGGCAGAGATGGCTAATAAACAGGTGGATTAACTCTTATTCCACAAACGCAACATTTATCAGAATGCCTTGTTTCAACTAGTGGGCTTGCATAGAACATATTCTTGAAAATATAAAAAATATGTTTGGGTTGACTTCCTCTTTATGATCATGATAAACTAAAATTGAAATCACAATTCAATTTTAATTAATTGCCCAGCCCAACTTTACAATAACGTTAGCAAACCTAAATCTTATTTGCGATTATTTGATAGAGGAGTTGTTAGGATAAACGATTTTAAAATGACTCGATAGTGACAACCCAAGTATATAGCATATTAACAACATTAGGCATGATTGTCATTGACATACAGTGTACATACAGTATGGTTCACAATGAGTGGTCTAAGGTGTGGGACAGAGCGCAGTGGGGGTTAAAGGTGAAAGGAAGCCATCATTCGACGTGACATTTCATTGGATGGCAGAGCTGCTCTTTGTTTGGATTCTTTTAGCCTTAGCGAGCCAATGAGAAGACTGAGATGTTGGGGCTCAGCCACAGATTAGGACAAGACACGCGCAGATCAACAAATGCACTTAGTCACAGCTCAGGATTTCTAAGGAATGTGGGAGGTGGGCATGGTGTGTGTGTGCGTGTGCGCGTAAGTGCGTGTGTGTCAGGGGTTTGTGGTGTGTTTTGGGTGCATGCTTGGAATGTCCATCTTCCCACCCAGTCAACCAGAAAACGCGCACACACGCTCTCTCTCTCTCTCAGACACACACACACACACGTGGAGGAGGATGAAGATTTACTACTGAATCATCTTCCCCACCTTTTAAACTTAGTTTGTTCTTCAGTTTTTCCTAGTAGTCATGGATTTTTATTTTTCAAAAAGGCATTAAGTGTAATGTAGTGCAAAGTAATAAAAAACAAAAAAAGGATATAATTGAAATTATTAGTAATAATACTTTTCCCCAAACATGTAATCTTAACAAACTTTAGAAAAATCAACTGACAATAACATTATTGAAAACAACTTTTTTTTTATATATTTATTTTTTTTGCCCCTTCTGGTATTTGCTGTATTTCGTCTGACACCTAATAATGTTATGACTTAGGGCTAAAGCGTGACCAAAAAAAGCTAAAGCAAAAGCTAAATACATGTACTTTATTCCTTGATGCTCGTTGGACTGAGGTATAACACGATGTCGCATGCAGCGCCGCATTGCATCAACATGTGAGGTAACATAGCAACAAAAGCAGGTGTGTGTGTGTTTGTGTGTGTATGCTCGGGTGTGCGGTGGTGTGTGCCTGTGCGCTTGTGTGTGGGTGTGTGTGCTACCACTTGTGTTAATGAGTAATAGCGTCTGCCTCCAGAGAAGCTGATAAACGTCAGGTCGAGGACAGCAACACAAACACACGCGCTCGCTCGCTCACAGAATCTAATAAACACACTAGCTTGATAACACTCTCTCACACGCGCACACGCACATGAACAGTTAAAAAGCAGTCTGGGGCTTGGTGGTAGTCAGGACTGGATGATCTCCATTTGGACACAGTTGAAGTTTGTACACAGGCATCCGCTTGCCGTAGGATGCTCTGATTGCAATTGGAAGTTGAAGGTCGGTGTGACCGTTGCAAACACATTCTTGGCTGTAACAGTGAGCCGACGCACTGACAGGATGCGTTAAACACGTTCCACATCCTGAATACTACAACTAAGCCGCAGATGGCACCACCAACGTCACGATACTTAGACACAGGTGAAACGAGGCGGCGCTGATTTATAGCTGCAGGCAGGGGCGGGGCCATGGGTGGGACTGGGTGTGCACAGGCCCACCCAGATTGACAGACCCAATGAGATTCATGAGAAAAAAAAAATATACGTTCACATTTTTAGTGAAATTATGAAATTATTTTTGAATTTGTGTAAAGGAATTGATTGCTTCTCTCAAGTTGAACAGGGTTGCAAGAAGCTGATTGTTCAACACAGGCACAACAAAGTAGCCAAGAAGCTGATTGTTTGACATAGGTGGAACAAGGAAGGCCAGAAACTGATCATTTGACACAGGTGAAACAAGGTGCAGTTGATGCGGGTAGGATAAGCTAGTACAAGCGTTGATCTGTCAAACGGGTGCGAAGAAGTTGGCAAGGAGATGATTGCTAGACACAGGTGGAGGATTTTTGTCTTTGGTTCTACACAAAAGATGAAAACTAATAATCAGACGGAAAATAGCAACACATAAACGTCAACGAATAAGAAGTCAGTAGATAGTTTGACGTCGAAGACACCGGCAAGAGACTGTCTGACGTGGCTACTTGAATAAAAGTTATTTGTAATCCATCCGTCTTGTGAAGAGTCGCACCCTCACCCTCCAGCGTAACGAGTCAGGTGTGGCAGGCTGCTATTCGCAGCGGAAATAGATTTTGTACGTACGTGAGGTGTTGGCCATTAGGGTTGCGTGTTTGAGTGCGTGCAGGATGACAGCGCGCTTACACACGCACGCACACACACGCACACTCTCGCCCCAAAGGCCTGATCTTAGTTGTCACAATGGTAGCAGTTAAGTACAAGTAGCAGTTAACCTGTGAGTGCGTGTGTGCGTGCGTGCGTGTGTGTTTTAAGAGACAACTTAATGCGTGGCTGTCACTCAACAAAGATAATGTGTTTGTGTGTGCGTGTGTGTTTTAGGAGCCCACTTAATGCGCTGCTGCCACTCACAAAGATAATCCGTGCTTTTGTGTGCGTGTGTGTGTGGGTGTGTGTGTGTGTGTGTGTGGGTGCGCTGTATTCAGATGCACACCTACTCTGGACTCTTCATTAGGTACACCGTTGCCATCTTACACAGGAGCTGTGTGGAGCAGTTCTGCCTTTCCATTAATGATCACATCATTAACTGTCAAATGTAAAACTACATTATGGGCTTCACACAACTCATTTTATGACGTCATTATCATACAAGTTAATTAACCACTCTTTGCATCACAAATGAGCCTTACTGATGAGCCTTAAATGCCATTTCGTGACATTATTAACTTTCAAACATAAAATAAGTAGTGGACCTCACAAATCGCATGATATAACATTATTAAATGTCATACAGTTGTCAAAAGAAGTCATTGGTCTTTTATATATTATTTTTCAACAATAATGTTATATATTATTATTATTACATATAATATTATATTATATTATTGTATATTATTATTATAATAATCAGAAGGAAATGCAATGATGTAGTAAAACTTTTTTTTAATATACTGTAATACAAACATACTAGACGTATAGATACTGTGGGCGCCACACACGGATTCACCTATTGGCGGATATTTTTCAATATTTAAACCAATCTTTCGCAATATATATATTTTAACTCTGTTTTTTCCTGGAAAAGGCTGAAGCCTATCCCAGCTGACTTTGGGCAAGAGGTGGGCAACTGGTCACCAGCCAATCACAGTCATGAGAACTCTCATACACTCTAGTTTTGCGTGACTTCACGTCCCGGTCTGATAGTTTGATAGTCATTCTTTTTCCCTGGCGCACACACGCACACACAAACACAAAACCCCCGTCTGGCTTCCCAGCCAACAACAACAGCAGTGTTGTGATGGACCCTCCGGAACCTTCCAAGTCGGCTGTCTCTCGTCGTTATTTTAGCACAGCGAGAACATTGGCAACATTTACTATTATATTTTCTTTCCATCTATGGCTACTTTGCTCAACACAAACAGTGAGAGCTGTGAGATAAGCGCGGGGGCGGAGCCAGAAATCTTTCGTTGGAGTAGCCATCGTGACGCCATGGCTCATCAAGGGATGGCATTTATGCCGATGTCAGACTAAATTTTGGGCCGATAGACGTGTCGCAGCCAGACGTAATGTCTCGTAGCCGATTTTGAGTTGTCTTGACGCATCGTAGCCCGTATTGTGACATACTCAGCGATTGGTCGTTTGGCATCTGGGACGCTTCGCGACCACCACCACGAAAGTCTGGCATGTCAGAATTTTAGTTCTTCTTGCCGCATAGTGTGACATGTCCTACGTCGTCCTTCGATTGGTTCTTCGGCATTGACCAATTGGAAGACAGTGCCTTTCTACTTATGATGAGGGACTGGACGTAGCAGGCATATGCAAACAATCAAAATGGCGAAAAAATGGAACAGACAGTAGTGGGGAAATAATGGAACGTATACGTAGCATCTCAACTCATGCTACGTTAGCTAACTGCAAAGCCAGTAGCTGATTAGCAAACGTGGTGTGTGTCATTCAACAAATTTGTTACCTTAAGTTTTTTTTGGAGAATAGACAGTCCATACTGCCCTTTGCCCACCATCCATAGTCTCTTTATTAATATTTTATAGCTGAATTGCATCAACTCGTTTAGATGGATAATGAATCTGGATATGTGGAGGTAAGTCAATGAAAGTGGCCCAGTGTAATGAGACTGTGTGGAAACCACAATAAGATGCTACTACTTATCTACACTGCAGAATCCCTTTTAACGTGAAAGTGGCCATGGGGGTGGTTGGAGAGAGCCATGGCCACCATTGGCTGCCACGTAGCCCCGTCCATGCATCAGCGGGCTGTCCGTCTTCAATTTCAACCCGAGATAAAAAGCACATTGACGATAATGTTTTAGGATTTTTATTTTTTAGAATCATTTTACTTCAGCTATTCACTATGCCGAAATCCATGCGTGTGTGCGCGTGTGTGTGTGTGTGTATTAAGACTTTACACAGATATATTCGACAGATCGAAATCGGTCGATATTTTGCATTTCACGCCAAATCGGTGATCGACTGTAATAATTTGCACGCTCTACCACTGACGTCATTGATCGCATCCACGAAATAAGACATGACAGCAAACACAACCTTGTTTAGTCTGGAGTCTTTCTGTGCTGACATAGTGTATATGCGTGAGCCCCAAAGCGAATCTATTTTTATCCTTTTCGCACTTCTTGTGAGCGGAAAGAATTATTACTAGGAGGTGGACCATCCAATCACAAAGTAATAGCGTTCATGTATTTAAAAAATAAATAAAATTGGGGGGGACTGGTAAAAAGTCAGAAAAACATTTTATTTAGGTCCAAATAAAACGAACTAGGTGCCATATGTGTGTTATGCATTGGATTTTAGCATCTCTTTCATTCCAAATAGCTTTCATCACTATGTGAAAGTTACGTGACTCTGGTCACGCACATTCAGCCAATTACAGATGCCAGCGGGCAGGTGTGTTGTTTGTTTGAACTCACTTGAAAAAAAAACTCTGTTGTTGCAATCAACTTTTGCTGAACGAAGCTGCCGAACGTGTGTTGAGCTATTCTCGCGACGATTTTTTAAAATTAGGAATAGTGCTTCTCTTGCACTGATAAAAAATGAAGTTACTTTTTGTAACCAAGTTATATCTCTGATTGAAACGATTAATAAACTCGGGCCGGTTTGAAAGCCACATGTTTAAGCTTTCAAATTCCTTTGGAATTATGTTTCTATCAGCTATAAGGGCTGAGATATTAATTTCTAGGTGTTGAATTTCCGGGAAAACTTCAGGTTTTCGAGGGTGATTCCAAAGACGACCTTAGGTTTTAGAAAGATGTTTAGCCAGGCGCTTTAAGCCTTAATGGGTTAATATTGCATTTGGAATATAAGTTAAGCAGCAAAATGCACCCACTTTTAGTCATCTGAGGGGACGGCCATTTTGGGGTTGAAAAAATGTTTGGGTTGCCTTCCCCTTTAAATAGATTGCCCCATCTTCTGAATGAATCGCTGCTTGACTATCTTTTTTTTTTTTTTTCCAAACTCGCTGATTGCGGATTGACTCCAAAAACTCTGATCGCGTAAAGTCTAGTATAAATAATTAGCGCCAGGCTGCCATGTTTTCCTGTTGTCAGGTTGCTGGATAACACATTAAAACGGATGTGCACGTGCAACACACTGGCACTCATGCATGCATGCATACACACACACACCCACACCCACACACGCACCCACACACACGTACCGTATACTCAGGCGCATGCTGAAACACTAACATCCTTTAAGGTGCTGCAGGATGTCACATGGCTAAGGAATATAAAAGCCAAATGGACTAAACAGACTGAAAAGTTGTAAAAGACAACGGCAACTGTCTTTCCTTTCCTGTACACACACGTACACTCACCCCCACACAAAACCACACACAAGGTATTGGGGAAAAAAATATTAGATAAGTAACCACCTTTTCGAGATGAAGATCTTGAAAAATGAAGAATAGCCTACACCAAAGTTTGGGGGGAAAGACAAAACTATTAGAGAAAAGTGACAGAGCAATATTGTAGTAAACTATTACAAAGATACCCCCCCCCCCCCCCACCCACACATGCAGATTGAGAGAGAAACTGAGATGGCATCAGTTTCCCTTGAGGAGGCTGCAGCACTGTCTTCTCTTCACTGACGGGAGAGGTTAACTGTCCAAAAATGAGCGGTTCACTGAGAGGTCTTGCTCTTGCAAAGCTTTGGTGTGTGTGAGTGAGTGTGTATGTATATAAATCACTCCGGAGCGATAAAGCGCTGATATACGACGCGGCCAGAGAGGGAGAGTGTGAATGAGCAGGACGAGGGGAGTGATGTTGAGGAACAGTCTCATGAGGGTCATGTCGTTTAAGGGGGGGAGTGGTGGGCGGGGGTGGTTAAGGCATGGGGGGTTGTCGGTGGGAATGAGATTTCAATCTGTTGGAAGCATGGAAGAAAATGGAAAAGGAAACGGGAGTAACATGTGGAGAACTGAAAAAAAACAACAGGAGAGTGGTGACTGGAAAGTAGCATTAGCTAAAGCCAGTCAGCATGATCACATTGTTCACACTCTGTTATTTTTAGCTTTAGCCTGCTAATGTGACAAGAGCAGGACTATATTTGAAATATTGTTTTCCATCCATCCATTATCGATACCGCTTATCCTCACAAGGGGCGTGCTGGAGCCTATCCGAGCTGTCTTCGGGCAGTAGGCGGGGGACACCCTGAATTGGTTGCCAGCCAATCGCAGGGCACGCAGAGACAAACATCCGCACTCACAATCACACCTAGGGGCAATTTAGACAGTCCAATCAACCTACCATGCATGTTTTTGGAATGTGGGAGGAAACCGGAGTACCCAGAGAAAACCCACGCAGGCAGGCACGGGGGGAACATGCAAACTCCACAAAGGGAGGCCGGAGCCGGGATCGAACCCACGACCTCTGAACTGTGAGGTGGACGTGCTAACGAGTCGACCACCGTGCCGCCCCGAAATATTGTTTTATCATTATTAAAATATTAAACAAAAATACAATGCAAAATACCAAGATATTTAACATTTGCATTGGAATTTTTGACAAAAAATGAGATACAATACAAAAATAATGGATAAAAATACGAAGACATTTAAATAATACAATTAAGAAAAATCCATCCACCCGTCCGTATCAGACACAAATATTGAAAAGTAATACTAAAGCATTAGATAAACCGTTGAAAAGCATTACAAAGTATTAGACTGAAATATTAAAAGAAGAATGAGACACAAATATTAAAATAATACACAAACATAAGAAAATAATATTTAAAATTATGCAAAATGATTTAACCATAATATTGAAACATTACTCAATTATTTGAAAATAATAAGACAAAAGCATTTAAATATTATTACAATGTTAGGCAAGAATATAAAACAAACAAAAAATATTAACCTTAAATATTTTAAAATAGAAGAAATTTAAAATTAGACTAAAATAAGACTTAATCATCTCGAAATAATGGCAACTAGACTATAATATATTAAAAATAACTCTAAACTGGTACACAAAATAGAAACCAAAATAAAATATATTTTGCAAAAATATTTAAACAATACATAATGTTGGCAAACAATTATTGAAAATAATACTACAATAGTAGATGAAAATAACACTGAAATATAAAAGACAGAACAAAATATATACTCGCAAAGATATTTTAAAATAGTAAACAAAATTCTGAAAAAAATAGATTAAAAAAATACTCAAATACTTTTTCTTTGAAAAAATTTATGTAATTGTTAGACCAAAAAAATGAAACACCAAGACAATGAAAAGTACATAAATAGTTTAAAACAAAAATATATTCATAAAAAAATACACAAATATAAGACACAAACTACAAAAACTTTAGTTGGAAATACACAAATCCCAGAAAAAAAGTTATATGAAAAATAAATGTATATTAGAAAAAAATACAAAAAATAATATATGAATTATACAAATTTGGAGATGAACAATAGCACAAAACTTGAAAAAGTACTAAACATTTTATTGAAATGCGGATTGATCTGTTGAATATGGTAGACATTAAATTGCCCACCCGTAAACAAACGAACTGTCCTTGCTGGTGGGATCACGTTCTCATTTAGCGGGTGTGTGTCAGCTATCTGCAAATGGTAACATGCTAGATGGAGTGCACTTAATCAATCATCACTGTGCCCAAAACATAAACAAATATGAAACGAATGAAATAAAAAGAATGTGAGACACATGTCATTGCGTCCGTGGGACCGCAAAGTACGCCACATCCTTTTATTTTTTATTGTGGTAGCTGCATGTGTTGCATCATTGGTTAAGTCCGTTCTCGACGCCGGTTGGCCGACTCCGACCGACTGGGACCACCTGGGTCGATTGAATATGCAGGAGTGCACTTACACTAAACTCTGGCACGGAGGGCCGATGCCCAGCTGTGCAAATTGGCCCAGCAAATTAGGGTTCAGTGTCCTGCCCAAGGAGCCATGATTCAAACCGGCATCTCTTTGGTCACTGTACGACCCGACCTACCAACTGAGCCACAGCCACTCTGCCGAGAAAATACACCCCACAGGGATAAAATGAAAGCAAGTGACTTAAAAAAACATAGAATGTATTTGCTCATTAATACATCACACACCCACATTCCCAGAGTGAGCTATTTTGGAGAGCAGTGAGAGTTTGGTGACAAGCGTCCAAGCGAACTCGGTGGCTTTTTTTAGTCGCCATATATGTCAGCGTGTTCGGCCATTGTTGAAGGAGTCGTGAGAAGAAGCCACCCGGTCTCCCATGCTTCCTTCTCTTTCTCTTCCTGTTCTCTGCTCTTCTGCTGTATTTCATTCCCCTTTTTATCCAATCTCATACTCTCACTCCCTAAAATTCCACCATCGTTTTGTCAATTCTCTTTGATTTTTTTTTTTGATTTTTGTTTTTTTAAAGACAGCTCTAAGCAATTGTCTCTAGTCTCCCCCCACAGTTCAATACAAATGGCCCGCTGACAATCAGTGTGGAGTAACTCCATTTTTCGTCATTTTGCAGGAGAGTGAGTTAGACGTTTTACGGCTGCAATAAAATCTTAGGGATTTAGTTCTTGGTGATTTTTATGACAATTATTCACTCGTCTGAATGCTTGTTTTTACAGAAATTGTGGTTTTACTAAGACTTTGGCATTTTGAGACATGTATGGTTTTTGGACTTGGATCATCCACTACTTAAAGTTGAAATCAACCGAAACATATTTTTTTCAAGAATATGTTCCCAGCAGGCCCACTAGTTGAAACACGGCATTCTGATTAATATTGCGTTTGTGGAATATGAGTTAAGCAGCAAAATCCACCCCTTTTTAGCCATCTAAGGAGGCAGCCATTTTGTCACTTCTGTCGACTGAAAATGACATCACAACTGCTCAGGGCTCAGGTACGACTGAGAAAACAGGTCAGCCTTGATTGGTCGTTACCTGAGCCCCGAGCAGTTTGGATTATCAAACGGGTGGATTAACTCTTATTCCACAAACACAATATTTATCAGAATGTCTTGATTCAAGCTTGCATTGAACATATTCTTGAAAAAAATATGTTTGGGTTAGGGATGCTCCAATCGATCGGCCGATTTTCGTGAAAAATGACGTGATCGGAATATTCGATCAAAGCCTTTTATTGCAGATGAAAACATCCGATCACCCGCAGCTCATGCTTGGCTGCCGCGAGACGAAATGACAAAAAAGTTGATTTGTTTAATACGCGACGACGTCCCTCCGTCCAAAAGCATCACTCGCGCCGCCCTGCACGCGCGAGCTACATTGACTCCAATTGAAACGCGCCGGCAGAAAGGCTCCCCAACGCAGCCGCGCCTCCGCTGCGAGCAGAGGGGAGGGACGCAACACAAGGCTGCGAAGCATGAGCTGCGGGTGATCGGATGTTTTGATCGGCCTATAAAAGACTTTGATCAAATATTCCGACCACCGCAGTTGGTGTGAACATCGCATTGTCTGCTGTGTGTGTGGAGTTTGCGTCTTGTAATACACATTTGAAGAACAAGCAATTGGGAGACTATGGTGAGTTTACGAGGCTCACTGCATTGAATAAAGTCAAAGCGGACACAGCGCAGTACAAGTGGCATTATTGCCACAGGCATTGTAGGTCGCTTGTGGGCAACAGACCCACTATATCATTTTAGAATTCACAAAAAGATTAACAATGATCTTTAGTTCAGTTCAGTTCAGTAATCTTTGTGACTGAGTAATTGTTGTATTGTGCCAGCATCGGTTTTGTATTTCTTCATGCTTTTGAAAATATATATAGATTTTTGTCAAAATTACGGCAATAATAGGGCTGGGTTTTTTTTCAGATAATATTGCATAATAGCAGCCGCCATAAATAAATGGAAAAATATACAGATATTCCATGTGATTAGAATCGGTATCGGCCGATCTCACTCATGCATGATCGTTATCGGTGTCATAAAACCTGATCGGAACATCCCTAGTTTTTGTTGATTTCCCCTTTAAGTACTGCCAATCATCTTCAGTTCAGTTTCATAGGTTGGATCGTAGGTTGGATTGTCAGATTGTCAGGTTGCCTGAGGACAGTAGTCATTACCAGAGCTGGGCACTTTACCCTTATTTGTCGGTCCATCCGCGACCTTGGGTAGCCTTTCGTCCTCGTCCCTCCATCCTTATTCATAAAAATAATCGTCCTCCGACCCCGTGTGTTCGCATCCTTTCCCGTCCTTACATTCCATCGGTCCGCTCCCAAAAAAAAAAAAAAAAACTCTGTGCACTCTGTCCGGGACATATGGACAGACCGTTCCGTCCCAGGGACGGAATGCCAAGCTCTGGTCATTACATATACAAAACCTGTGGACATAAAAAGTTTGCACAGCCCTATTCAAATGCCAGGTTTTTGTGTTGTAAAAAAATGAATCCATGAAAAAACATCCCAAAAATGTTTCCACCATTAATGTAAGCCATAATTTGATGAAATGAAAAAAAAAAAAAAAAAACATCTCAGCGCTCCTGACTGAAACCAGAATCTGTTGCATCAACTATCTCACACGTAAATGAAGTATCTCTCCTCTCCGGCGAAGCTCACCAATCAGAAGCGGCATGCTTCTCATGACATATCATACAGACCAATCGGCTCCAAGTTGCTGCTGGAAAACTGAAGGGAATACATGGCCGATAAACTCGACTGCATCTATTATTAAGAACATGAAAACATTTAACGTTACATAAAATGTTTATTGTGAGCTATCTAGCGGACGTACTAATTGCGCTGAATATCTTTGATGCTGAATTGATTAAACCCCCCTGCAACGTGCCAGGTCCGCCCAGGGTGTCGGAGCGCGTGTCCCACCGGCAGAGCGTGCGCCTGGGCCGCACGGTCAAGCTGCCGTGCCCCGTGGAGGGCGACCCGCCGCCGCTCATCATGTGGACCAAGGGAGGCCGCAACATCCACAGCGGCTGGACGCGCTTCCGGGCCCTGCAGCACGCTCTGCGCATCAAAGAGGTGGAGGCGGATGACGGCGGCGCGTACGTCTGCAAGGCCACCAATGGATTCGGCAGCGTCAGCGTCAACTACACGCTCATCATCATCGGTGAGTGCCAGGCAACCTGGAGATTGGGATGTGCTTATAGAATGGTTCTGAAAACTTTTTAATTCCCGTGGCATTTAGGGATACGCATGCTAGTTATGTTTTTGGGGCATTTTGGATTACGAGGGGACTCCTGGAAAAATGTCTCTCTGTAAAGGGACCGCTGGACCCCTGTTGTAGACAACAACGACAGGGCTTCAACTTGTGTGGTTGTGTTGGCGGGACATTTGTGTTGCATCATGTCGTGTTGTGGGCGCGTCCCAGGGGTGATGTCACCATCGAGCAGACGTCGTGTCTCGTGTCTTTAATCACAGTGTCTGAGACAACACGCACACAAACAGCAGTGTATGGTGGATATAAAAAATATCCACACCCCTGTACGAATGCCAAGTTTTGTGATATAAAAAAAAAAAAACAAGACCAAGATAAATCTTTTCAAAGCTTTTCCCACATCGAATGTGACCTTTAAGCTAACCTTTAACTCTATTGAAAAAAAAAGTCACCACACACCTGCCAGCCACCATTTAAAGTGATCTGATTAACCCAAGGATAAAGTTCAGCTGTTCTAGAAGACAATGTCAATGTGATTGGTTAATTCTGAACATTTCCAAATCCCCAGTAATAAGATATGCAAACACATGTTCTTTTTTGTTTATGTCTACTTCCCCTCTCTAAAATGTGTTTCTTTGTTTTCAATAGAGTTGTACAAGTTGCAGCTCACATTGAGGGGGGAATTTTGGGGGGGAATGATTTATCGTGGTCTTGTTTTTTTTTTATATCACAAAAACCTGGCATGCATTCGAACAGGGGTTTGTAGACTTTTTATATCCACTAGTTGTGTATACTGGTGTGTTATGGCTACTGTCCTCATGCATGTACATCAGTATTTCCCAACCTTTATTGAGCCAGGACACATATTTTTACATTGTAAAAAAAACACTTGATTGTTCTGTCTATTACTACACTTTGATGGCAAAGATAAATGACCCTAACCCTAATTCTCAGACCAATTAATTCAAATTGCATATGTGCCGTGGCACAGTGGTTGAGAATCACTGATGTAAACAACATACTGTAGCTACAAATTGTGCAGCACACTCACGCATGCCTTTCTGTCCGCTATGTGTGTGTGCATGTTTGGAGGGTAGGGGTCGGGCAGTTTCGGAGGGGGACAACAGCTGCCATATTGGACATCCAGGCGTACAGCTGCTGTCTGTCTGTCATAGCTGCGCATTGGTTGTTCTCCTCTTGCGCTGAAAACAAAAACTCGTTTTTAGCTCTTTTGCGTAAATAGTATTTTATCACAACCCGAAGGAATTTATATAGATCACATCGTAGTTGGAGTGAATCATATCGTATGATAACTTGAGTGACTCATGTATCGCAGGGTGATTGGAGTGTATTGTATCGTATTTGACGTGTACTGTATTGCATTGTCAGGGGTGCACGTAATGGCACGCAGGTACGCATGCGCAACAGAATTCACTGATGCGTGCCGTGATTTGCGTCACGACGCGCATTTGCGTACCTGTACACACTAGTGGTGCAGTGCAACGAATCATCTTTGATTGGTAAGGATCAAGCATCGGTTCAGGATGGGCTCGATCCGCAGAATGGTTGGTGAAAAAACTGTGCGCGTTCACAATAAGGCAACGTGATGAGTCCGCATTCAGTAGAGGAAGTTGAATACACATGATCACGTAAGTTGCATGTACAAGAGCATTTTGCAAACATACTCAACGAACACACCATCATTAGCGGGTAGTACAACAGCTGCCTCTTGGCTTACTTTTTTTTTTTTTTTTAAACTTCTTTTTCTATATTGTGAACCTAGATTACTTTGTAATGTGCTGTCCATGTTTTAAGAAAGGTGCCTCAAATTGAACTTCTTTTTGCACTTTGTCTTTTTCATTATGAAAAAAACAAAAAATTTGTCTTCATTTAATTTATAACAGCACGTTTGCCTAATAATCGTAAGAAATTATTATAGCTCAAAATGTCTGGCAGGATACCTTGAAATGTATACACTGTACCACTTAGAAAATTGCGTTAAATTGTGTTCTTAAATCATAAACGGCCATATTTGGCATTAGGAGTTGATTTAAAAAAAAAATTTTTTTATAAAATAAATGAAGACAAAGTTCTATTTAGCTTTTTTTTGTTTTACCTAATTTTTTTTTTTTTGCTCATACAAAAAACGATCCGATCTGACTCAAAATCCACGACTAATCCGAATCGTGACTTATGTGATCCGTTGGACGACTAGTGAGTACCAAAGGCAATCATTTGGTACTCATGTGAGTACCGCATGAAAAAAATTATGTGCACCCCTGTGCATTGTAATTTGAATGAATTGTATGTTAATTGGAATGAATTCTTGGGCATCATAGTCATTGAATCATATTGCATTGAAACTGGAATGAATTGAATTGTATCATGATTGGAGTGTAATATTGTGTCGTAATTAGAATTGTGAAGTATGGTAATTGGAGTGTATCGTATCGTAATTGGAGTGAATCATATTGGATTGTAATTGGAATGAATCACTTTGCATCGGAATTGAAGTGAGTCAAATCCCATCGGAATTGCACCGAAATGCATCATAATTGGAGTGAATTGTTTCACACGGTGACTTGAGTGAATCATATCGTAAAGTAATACGAGCTTGTATTGCATCGTAATTGGAGTGATTGAAGGAAATCTTATTAGAATGAAAGTGAATCATTTGGCAATTGTATTGCATCATATCTTACTTAATAAGGGTGATTCATATTGCATCATAGTCGGATTTTATCGTACCGCGTAGTTAGAGTCAATCGTATCATAATCGGACAAAATCATATTGTAAAAGGGTGACACTGTTAAAATCAGAATTTGGATTTTAGTGGAAAAAAAAGGTATTTGATTAGAAAATCATATTGTCAGGGCCTAACTTCTGGCCTCTTCTTTCTTCTGTGTGGTTTTCTAACGATGGTAATAATAATAATAATTTGCTCTTCCAAGTCAGTCTCAGTCAGCTCAGATCGTTCATTCCTCCCTCGTTCCTTTGGCTCGTTCTTTTCGACCGCCGTTTCATTCCTGTCAATATTATCTCAGTTTCGCATCTCGACATCCTGTTACACCGCAACACTCAGCTCCAGAGGCATTTTTGTTGGAAGTGCGTGTGCAGATGAAAACATGGCCGACCCAAGTTCCGTGAATGCTGAAGAGAAAAATTCAGGACATCTGCGGCACCAGTTTTCTACATTCCAAAAATTCCCATTTTGCCCACAATTCCACATTTTCCACTTAAAAGCAACATTCAAGTGACTGATACATTCAACAACAAAGTTCCTCGTCTTTTACATTCCAACGGTTCAGGTCATTCAAAACATCTTGGGAATTATTTCCATGTTCCAATGATTCCCACATTCCCTGAATTCCACAATAAAATTCCTTCCAAAGAGAGATATTTTAACAGTACTTATTTACCTTCTCCTTCTTCATTACTTCACTCCTCACTTCAGAATATTTTTGGAAGTAGTTGTTACATTCCCAAAATTCACACATTTTCACAATAAAATTCCCAAATTAAGAGGTATTTTACAACCATTGACCTCCTCTTACATATTGCAACAGAGTCTAACCATTCCAACTTCAAACTGTTCCGCGCAATCAGGACATCATGGAAACTATTCATCACATTCCCCAAATTCCCTCATTTTCACAATAACAGTTCACAAGAAAATATCTTACATATTTACCTCCTTGCACATTTATTGACTGGTTCAAGTCTCACAGTCTACATTTCAGCAATTCAATTATTTCAGCTCAGTTCAGCTCTTTAGCATTCAATTGCAATTTTGACATGTATTGGATTTTCTAGTGTTACAATGTATTACTTGATTACCACCTGAATAGCATCCATCTTCTGCCCAAAGGATTATGGATTATTGTGACGGGAGGTTTTAGAGGTCTGACCCCCCCCCCATAAAAAAAAGACAGCTGCAACTAGTCCAGAATGCTGCTACTCAAATAATTACTGGTACCAGGAAACTGGACCACATCACAAAGGTCCTAAAAGCTCTACAATGGTTTCTGGAGAGGCAAAGAGTCGATTTTCAAATCTTACTGTTGGGCTACAAAGCTTTGAACGGTCTTGGACTTAAATATATTTACAACCTTTTAGTTCCCTATGAGAGTTCCAGACCCCTCAGGTCGTTGGGTGCAGCCTTACTGAGTATTTCCAGAACCAGAAACAAACAAAAGGGAGCAGGATTGTATATTTTATGTTCCTCAACTGTGGAACAAACTCCCCGAACATTTGACATCAGCTCAAAGTGGTGTTGAATTTAAATCTGGCCTCAAAACTTTATTGTCCAATGCCTCCTTTTTGACACCTCAAACATATTATTTCTTGGTTTCACAATCCTGCTTGAATTTAGCGATTTCAACCTGATGAGCTATATTTTTTTGGGGGAGTGTTGGGGGGTTATTTTACTGTTTTGTTTATCATCCTTTCATTTAATTTTCTTTTTAAAAAATCATTGTTTATTGCCTCTGTAAAGCACTCTGGATTTGCCCTTTGTACGAACGTCATTATGCAAATCAACTTGCCTTGCCGAGTAGAGATGAGTGATGCAAACTAGTCCAGAGCAGATGTGCTGACAATGGTGAAGCATGTCTGGATCGGTGATGGGAAACCGTGCGGGGAAAAAATAGGAAGTTAGCAGTTTGGCGCGCGTGTGGCGTACGATGATTTAGCAGCTGGCCTGTAACACATGACGTGTGCTTTTAAACGTCGCGACATAAACGATAAAACTCTTCGTCCTGGCTTAAAGACAGAGCAGTTAGACCGACCCTGTCCGTGAAGACCCGTACCACGTACTGCGCAACCACAAAGTATTCATAGCACTTCACTGTCCCCCCCGCACATTTTATTTCAAACTTATTTGAAAATGAATTAAATGATGTTTTTTTTACCCCTTCAAATTCTCTACACAATACCGCAAAAGAAACACAATCTGCTGATTTGAAGGTCCCAATGAAGCCAGTGGCAAACTGCCCCATGATAGCCAAGCTTGTGGCATCATGTAAAAAAGACTTGAGCCTGTAATTTCTCCCAAATGTTTATCAACAATCAATGTTGTTTGTAGAATTTTGAAGAACTGAATGTATTTGATCTTCCGAAACATTAAATGTGAAAAAGAAAAGCACTGTAAATACTGTCCAGGTGCCCCACAGAATTGTTGCTTTGGTTTACAAGTAGCGCTTTATGATTTTTCCAGCTGACGTTGTCCCAAGTGAGACTCCAGCTGCTCACTGGACAAAAAACAACATGTGGGATCAGGTTGCAGATGAAGATTTGAGCTCCATACCTCCATAATCTGCCTTTTTGTCCGAGTGTCCCTCGTTCCACTGTCCCTTCATACACTCATCAATCCATCTGTACCCTGTCCCTTTACAGTAGATCTCCATCCCTGTCTCGCTGTCCATGTTGCTGACCCCGTATCTTCGTAGTGGTAGCATCCAGTTTCTTGGACCTACAGCCCACCGTCTCTCCAAACCATCAATTTTCGTTTTTTTTTGGTCTTTCAATCTCTCGTTATTACATCATTTTATACCACTGTTGCTGTCCCACAAGTCCTTCTGTCCTTCACCTCTCCATCGTGCTGGTCTTTAGTCCTTCTGTAAATAACAATATTTCTCATATGAGGAGTCACTGTTGCTGTTGGCGCTAATCATTTTTTTTCTTTTAACTGTTGTTACAATGGTCAGAAAAGTCACTGAATACATCAACAATATCTGTAAATTGGCAACACTGAAGGCCGGTCGTTGCTCTTATTTGCTTGCACTGCAGACATCAAAATAAAAGCGGCGCGTAATTGACATTTTCCTTGGACTTCATAAAGGCTGCGAGGGCTGCCTGCAGACTGTGGACGGGCTGGATGTGGCCTGCGGACTTTACTTTACTCAAATGTGTTGTAAGTCTTTCAATTCAGTCATTGAGGTTGGCGGGTCAAAAAAAAAAAGAGCACCAAACAACAACCTCTGGTGCTAACTTGAGATCCACAGCAAAATGATGTGCACCCCTGGCTATCCTGTAGTCCAATTCCTTCATCCTACCAACATCCGTCCCTCCAAACAATCATCTGCCAATTCTTCAGGCTATCGATCCTTTGGTATCTCACCCCCCTGTCCTCCATACCTCCATCATCGAAGTCTTTCTGTCTCTGTCTACTCCTTCTTAATACCTCAATAATCCACTTCTTCGTTCTAACATCCACTATCCCCGCAAACTGTCATCCATCGGTTCTTCAGGCTTTCAATCCCTCGCAATGACATCTTTTTACACCTCCTTCCATGTCCCGTAGTCCATCACGCTGCCATTGTCCATGTCTTAAGACCTTCTGTCCCTCGGTGTCCAGTTCCTTATTACTTCAGTGGTACACCTTCTTCATCCTTTTTTGTTTTGTACCTACACTCAAGTTTCTTAAAAAGGAAGTCAACCCAAACATATTTTTTTTCAAGAATATGTTCTATGCAGGGCGGCATGGTGGTCGACTGGTTAGCATGTCCGCCTCACAGCCCGTCCTCCCTGTGTGGAGTTTGCATTTTCTCCCCGTGCCTGCGTGGGTTTTCTCCGGGTACTCTGGTTTCCTCCCACATTCCAAAAACATGCATGGTAAGTTGATTGGACACTCTAAATTGCCCGAGGTGTGATCGTGAGTGTGTGATTTTGTTTGTCTCTGTGTGTCCTGCGATTGGCAACCAATTCGGGGTGTCCCCCACCTATTGCCCGAAGACGGCTGGGATAGGCTCCAGCACGCACCGCGACCCTTGTGAGGATAAGCGGTATGGATAATGGATGGATGGATGTTCTATGCAAGCCCACTAGTTGAAACAAGGCATTCCGACAAATATTGCGTTTGTGGAATAAGAGTTAATCCACCCGTTTTTAGCCATCTCTGGGGGCGGCCATTTTGTCACTTCTGTCGACTGAAAATGACATCACAACTACTCAGGGCTCAGGTAACGACCAATCACGGCTGACCTGTTTTCTGAAGCCGAGCCGTGATTGGTCGGTGAATGTAGTCGTTAGTGCCGCAGCTAGCCTGGTCAAGCCAGCAGCTACAACAAAGGTTGTTCATATGCTACGCCAGTGGTTCTCTATCTTTTTTCATTGATGTACCCCCTGTGAAATATTTTTTTCAGCCAAGTACCCCCTAACTAGCGCAAAGCAGTTTTGGATGAAAAGGCAAAAAGACTTAAAACAGCATGCTATGCCATCAATGTCTGATTTATTAAATTTTGGAATTCCATTTGTTGTCATATCTGTAGAAGTATTTGGAAATGAAAAGATGTAACTTAAAAAAGAGAACTAACTTAATTATTAGGATTTGTGCACACAAGAATAATGATCAATATTAGTGTCCTCCTTTGCGATCACAGTAAAAATCTGCTCTCCAAAAGCAACCTTAATCTTAATTTTGAAAAATATTGTCTGAAAATATCTATTTAATAATTTTTAAAAAAGAAGACTGACAGCATTACCAAGTGTCAACACTGAACATTTCATTGTTGCACTGAACTGAGTCTTTTTGCATTTCGTGAGACACTTGGGCTTGGAGGCAGCTGTTGTGATGAAGCTCTTTTTTTTTTTTTTTTTTGCATTGCAGCTACTTTTTAAACATATTTAAAAATCTCCAGTACCCCCTGAAGTGCCTTCAAGTACCCCCATTTGAGAACCACTGTGTTACGCAATGTGCCGCAAATTCAAATGGAAAGTAAGACTGTACATGGATATCAATGCTTTACTTAACTTTTATAATGAAGTTGTCAGGGTCCTTTCATTTATTTTGTATTTATTTTATTCAAGCGCAGCACATTCTTACGTTTGTGGTTTCATATATGTAACCCAAATGGTTGGAATAATATTTTCTCATACCTACTGTTGCTGACTATTGTGCAATATCGGTATCGTATCGGAAGTAAAAAGTTTTATCGGGACACCCCTAGTGTGGGTGTGGGGGTGCGTGCGTGTGTGTGCAAAAAAACGTATGAATGTATGCGGTTGCTTAGTGTGTAGAAAGAAGCTCAAATAACCCGACCTCACTTTGTCACGCACTCACCTTCTAACAAGCCGAGTGGACCATCTGGACCACTCTTGAGTGCGTGTGCGTGCGCTTGCGTGTGTGTGTGTGTGTGTGTGTGTATATTTACTATGTCTCGTAGGATTCTTGTACTCAGGTTTCATGCAGCGCTGCCTCGCTAATGGCAAAAAAATGCAGCGGGTGAATGCATTTGTTTAACTGCTGGAGGCCTCATGCACACGCGCACCCGCACGCACACACACAAATACATGCATTTTAATTTCCTGTATGCTTATGTCTCAGTGTGAACATGATATTGATTGTTAGCAGAACGTTGTTTGTAATTAATTATTGTTGGTTAGTTAGTTACAGTCGTTATATAGTTGCGTTCTACTCTGCTTATATTGAGGCACATTACTGTAACATTCTCGACTGTTATTTTATTTGAATTGTCGATTTGGTTCTAGAAATGATTCTTCTGATTTTTGCCTTTGTTTTGACTGCTGCTTGAATAGGTTTTATTCTTGGCTCCTGGTTGGTTCCTCGCTGGTTCTTAATGTGGTTTTTGACTTGTTTTTGTCTTCTTTTTTTTTTTAACTCAAGTAGGTTGTTGATGTGGTTCTCAATTGGTTCTTGACTGTGTTTTTCCTGTTTTTTGATAGGTTGTTGACGTGGTTTTGGACTTGTTTGTTGCGTTCTTGACTGCTTTTTCTCTTGGATTTAGAGTGGTTCTTGAGATAATGACTTGACTGGTTCATGACTTGGGTCTTAACTTGGTTCCTTCCCCATGGACAAGCAACGACTTGGTACCAATCTATCACCAATTTATCCAGCCTCAAGTCACTCTGGTGTCAATTTTGACTAGAGCTCCTAACCACACTGGCACTAGCTCAGTGTGAAATTGGTATGCGCAAGTGTAGCTGAGGTCCCGGTGTCGGAATCGGCACGGGGCCCCTATAGCGGGTCAGAGGTAGTCGCCGCGGGCGGAAATCCTGGAGTCACAGTGACGATGGCCAAATGTAAACATGCAGGCTTCTATGAAACAAAGTGTGCTAGCCGAGTCGCATTTCAAAAGATGTTTTTGCCAGTGGAATGGAGGCAAAGTTGTATGTCATCACACACATGGGGACGCTTTGACTCAACACGCTTCTATGGGTGGGGGGGGGAAGGGGGTCAGGCCTCCATTTCACGCCTGTCTGTCCCACATCCTCTGGTTCTGCCTCGTTTCACCTCCGCTAAAAGAGACGCCAGACATTGCAGGGAGAAACGAAGAAAAGAAGTCAAGAGTGGATTTTTTTTTTTTACTCCGAGCTTCCGCAGGAGATGTCATCAGGTGAACAGCACAAAGCGTGGACGGTTCGAGCTGGAACACGTCTGGAACATCAAGATACTGTCGCTATCCAAACACTGGCTTGATCAACGCTGCAAATACAGTAGAAAACACTCGAGTGGAAATTGTGGTAACACTGCAAGGTTAAAATGCTTTGTGCGCGACTTTAGGCTGAAGCCGTGCAGTGTGTCTTTGTCGGTCTAGAGACAATCTATGACCGGGTGCCCAGAGAAGAACTGTGATACAGCGGGAGGAAGTCTGGAGTGACAGAGAAGTACTGTATGTTCGAATGGTACAAGGACATGACCACAGGGTCGTAGGGCACTTTGGTCAATGTGCTGTAGGTGTGTCCAAGGAGTTTAGGGGAGAGGCGGGTGGGTCTGCATTGGGGGTTGAACGCCGAGCCCCTTCCTGTTTGCAACGGGGATGGATAAGCTAAGATAACCTTCATCGGTCCCACAGTGGGGAAATTTGCAATAGGCCCTGATAGGCTGACGGATGAGGTTAAACTGTAATCCTCATGGACCATGATGTTCGCAGATAACATTGTGATCTGCAGGGAGCAGATGGAGTGCCATTTAGAAAGGTGAAGGCTGTCTTTGGAAACAGGAGGAATGAAGCTTAACTGAAATAAGACAAAATATACGAGGTAGTGAATTGGGAAGAGTGAAGCTATAAGGAGTGTCCAAACGTTTTGCAAAGAGGGCCAGAGTTGGTGAGGTGAAAATGTGTGGGGGCTGACCATTCAGTTTCAAGTTGCTTACATTTTTCATGGCATAGGTTACCGATCACGTTGTCATAGTTTGCATGATTTGTTTGCTCGTGACTTTTGATATTTGGATTTCTTGAAAACAGCCACGGTCTCTTAGCGAACTCGGCAGACACAGTTTTGTATTTCAGTGGAAAAAATACGACAATTTCCACTTGTCCTTGAAGCAACTGCCATCTCGGGCAACTTGCTTTTTCCTCGCGTTTGTCTCTAAAGGGCCACGCAAAAGGTCATCCCGCTAGCAAGGTGTTCACTCTGACACCTGACACGACTTTAAGAATGGTGTTTTTCGAGAGGCAGAGCAAGCTCAGAGCGTATTTCAGAAAGAGCCAGTGAGAGCGGCCACGGGGCTGCTGCCATCTGGTGGTGAAATGCTTTTACTTTTCTTTTTTTTTTTTACATATGTATTTTGTACTGTGGTCAACACTACTGACAAGCCACTAATTTTTTATTTTATGCCAGAGACTGCGGGCCGGTAGAAATCAGAATATACACGTGACACATTCTGATGCATTAAGGCTAAGAGTGACAGAGAATTGGATTAAAAAAGGACAGTGACGTATCCGTTCTCCCAGTTTGAAAGGTAGAAAGACGCAACAGCGCTCCTGGCTCCCGGTAGAAATGCGGTTATGCGCTCCAGAGCTTAATGGGTTAAAGGAGGCGCTCATTAGGCTGAGAGGGCATCTTCATCACCCTACACCTGCTCCCGCTCTTCGTATGAGAGCAACAATTGAGAAAAGTTTCTCGAACATCCTCAGCCGCATACCTCCCAGTCCTTCACTTGCTTGTTTATTGTCAGGCACGTTCCTATGGCCTCCTCTCAAAATTTCATCATTAAAAGAGGAGATGAGCACGAATAAAAAAATTCAAGGCTTTAAATCACAAGGCTCGAAATAGGTATTTTTTCATTGAAGAACAATTTTGCTATTTAGTGACTTAATTTGTGGGCCATATTTCTCATTTTTTGGAGCACTTTTTTGCAAATTAAGTCCAGGGACCTGAAGCAAGGGTTTTGACAACGACAATGTACCAAATGAACATTGGTTTCCTTTACCGTGTGGGTGGGCATTAGTCTTACCTGGGGGGGCAAAAAGTGCTACACTGCTCAAGTAGGTCGAAATCCAGCGTAGGGCTACTGCACCTTAAAACATGTTTTGTTTTCACCTGAATTGAAATAACTGTTGTTGTGATTTGGGCTAAACCAATAAAAGTTGATTTGATTTTATTTGACTTAGAAGACATCCATAACTGAACAGTACATGGACATGCAGGTGACAATGTTTTTTTTGTTTGTTTTGTTTTGTTTTGTTTTTAAGGTGAAAGAGGATGTAACAAAACTTGGAACGTAACCATAATTGAACAGTATGGACATGCAGATGACAATGTTTTTTGGGGGTTTTGGGTTCTGCCATCAGAACTACATTTTCTTTGGGTGGGCAGAGCGTGTCCGTGGGTGGGCACTGACCCCGCCCACCCCCCCTCTGGTAACGCCCCTGCTCGGACCTGAGTATACAAAAATGTGATCAGGAATTTTAAGATCGTTTTGGCACTTTACATGGGTCCGCCAAGACAACACTTCATCATCTTCGTCCGAGTTTCTTTCCAATTGCTCGCAAAGTTTAACCATGTATAGGCTACTAGACAGATTGAAGATGCTAAATTGGGTTTGAGTTTTTGTTATTGTGTGTGGTCAGAGCATGGTGGCAAAGATTGATGATCAACAGTTTATATACTGTTCAGCACAACAGTTGCTTTCTCGCCTAGACTTTGTTTTTATGCTCAAATAGAGTTGGGTTAGAAATGTTCTGCAGATGTTCTGTGGTACTTCTTTTTTTTTCTTTTACAAGAAAACAAAATAGGAGACGAATAAAGGAGGGGGAAACCACACAAAAAAGAAAGGAAGGCAAAGATGTGGAATGGGGCTGTCTGATCAGAGCATGTACTTATGAATAGACAGCTTAGTGGCTATTATGCAGCCTGGAGGATTAGATGTGCTAACCTATTGTTAGTGACACACAGACGCAGGCACCTACACATCCACATACACACAAACACACGTACACAAAAAAAAAACCTCAGTGGAACCTTGTGAAACACCCCAGAGGTTGTACAATTTGGGGAAAATAAGACCAAAGTTGGATCTCAGACTTCATTGTGAGAGCTCAGTTTTCTGTTAATGTGTTTAAATGTTGTCAATGTACGTTCTAGTCGTTTTTGTAAGCTACTTTTGTTTTCTCTGCTTTGCTTCTGAGTGTCATTAACTGTTGTGTTTGTAAATGCTTGTAGGTAGAGCTGGGCGAAATGGACAAAATCTATCACGATATAGGCCATTTTATATCACAATAACCATATACAGCGATATCTTTTCAGTTATTCTATAAAAAAAAAAAGTTATACAACACACCATGGCTTACCTTGGCTCATTTTATTTTGAAGTGACATTAAACAGACCTGTATCAAATGAGAAAAGCATCCAGTAGTGCTGCTATATAAAATAATCACGTGTAGAACAGAAGCAAAATAGCCTCGATATTTTACACAAATGGAGATATCAATCTAATGATTCTGACACAAATTGATGTAAAATATCACATAAAAAGATGAGCTCTACTGTGAAGCAATTTTGAGAACATTTATTGTGCAGATCTCAAAAGTCAAAATCAAAACTTAGAAGTGTATTGTGAAAACAAACTACATTTGTAATATTATGTGCATTCGGTGTACTATATGCATCCATTTTCTGAATTGCTTATCCTCATAATTAAAATATTCTTAATCTTCTCGGGCCTGGAAGATAGAATTTAGGCCACTCCTCCCGACTGACGTACGGGATGTCGTAACATTTCCTGTTAAGCTGTGTGTGTAGCATTATTTTGTATTTATTTTCACTCCAAACACTTGCCTGCTATTTTCCTGTTCAATGTTGGATACGCTCCATTTTAATGCAGTTCCAGCGAGACCTCTGTGAAGTGTACTCAGTCACCCAAGCACTTAATTTCCGGTCTTTCACGATAAGATTATAGGTTAGTTTAGCAATTAGCATGGCTTCTCCATCTTTCCCTTTGTTAATTGCTCCTCGTACTACCTTTGCAACAAACGGAGCTGGGCACTTGACCCTTTTTTGCCGGTCCGGCCCTCCACCCTTGACCTGGTTACCCTTCCGGCCTCGACCCCCTGCCCTTATTCATAAATATTATCCCCCCACTTCCCGTTCCGCCGCCTGAAAAAAAAACAAAAAACGTGCATGTCGCCGACACAGGAGAGATGCTAACGGCAGAGGTTTATTTAAAGATGATTAGCTGGCTAATTTACTATTCAAACCCTCTGTGGACACGCTTCAAACGCGCCACTAGTACTTACCAAACTGTACATGCTTACTTCCATTGCGAGCCCCGGGGTTGGTTTTGTCGTATTGTTTAATTATTTGGGTCCAACAGACAGCATGAAGTCGCAGTCAACAAGTTACCCATTTATTTTCCACACTTCCCCTCCTTCACACTTCCCGGCCTTCAAAATAAAAGCAATCCAGCAAACCACTACACAGCAGGTTTGATAGATAGTCACAAAGTAGAAAAGTGACACGAGAGAATCTTTTCTATTGTTTTTGCAATAAATATCGTTATATCGTCCAGCTCTACTTGTAGGTGTTGTCTTTTCTTGTGTGAAGCGCATTGAGTTGCCTTGTGTATGAAATGTGCTATAGCTATATAAATAAAGCTGCCTTGCCTTGCCTCAGTTCAGTGAACACCAAAGGATTAATGAATAGCGGTTGGCTGTTGTTTTTTTTTTGTGTGACTATTTCATAAGGTAAGCAGATATGCGTGTTGTCACTAATTAGCAAAATTGAGTTCATGCTTTTTATGCTCACTCTTTTCCAAAAAATGGTCAATTAAAATGTATTTCTCATTAGGTAATGTTTTGATTGAAATGTGTGATTATAGATTAACACTTACTTAAATCAATTTATAATTAATAGATATACAATACAAAATACTTTTAAATCAATAATATACCATTACTATACTATATCTCTATCTATCTATCTAGCTATCTATCTCTGTCTCTCTCTCAGCCTCTCTCTCTCTCTCTCTCTCTCTCTTGGTCGCTCTTGGTCTCTCTCGGTCTCACTCTCTCTCTGTCTCTCTCTCTCTCTGTCTCTCTTCTGTCCCATTTGTTTGTTTTAAAAATAATATCCAGGCCATAAAGAAAAAAACTGCTTGTTTTGTCATTTTTAATTTTCTGCTATGAACAGTGGTCAACATTTTAAACACACACACATGCATGCACATCCACGCACGAAAAATTGCACAGGCATACACACACTCAATAGGCTTGTCTCTTGACTGAGAGTCCTCGTCCTCTCAAGGAGTTTTCTCCTCGTTAGTGCAGGGATGGAGTGTTCTGCTTGTATTGTGTTATTAGACCACCATGCTCTCCACCGAGACAGCTGGAATGGACAATTACCGGTAGTCAAAAAGATGAAGCTTGAGAAGTGGGCAAAGAGTGCGAATTGATGGGAGAAAAGACCCTGTTTGAACTTTTGTCGGCGTCCATCAAAGAGCTCAGATCCTCCTCTTCCTCCTCCTCTTCTTTTTCTTCTACTTTGCCTCTCGTCTAGGAATCTTTTTGTGTTCTAACGACATTTACGAGCCAATTGTCGCAGTAACACCAAAAATTGTGTTTTTCAACTTAAATGATGGAGGCGGCCAACAATTTTTTGTCAGCACTACCAGGGGGCAACATAGGACCGTGCCCTTCCTAACCATATGTATGGCCAAAAAGACATTTTGAATATGAACAAAATATGTGCCTACAATATGTCTTTTAATGAACCAATGAACATCACAGAATCTTAATATAGTATATCTTTTAAACGAACTGTCAACGGTTCTTATGAAGAAAAAAATGTAAATGTTGGCTTACATTTATGTTGTATGTTGCTTGAAACCCTGACCGAGTTACATGAAATATAACCGGGTCAATTCTGTTGTATGCGCACCTCAACTGAGCTAAGTGTAAAATTGCGTATTACCCAAACAATATTACCCAAATATATATAAAAGATGCAAGTGTGCTGTTTTATGTATGTATGTATGTATATACTGTATGTATCGTTTAGTTAGTTAGTTAGTTAGTTAGTTAGTTAGTTACAAACTAGCTCACGGAACCAATTAAGTTTGTAACTAGAGGTTCCACTTTATATCCCATCCCTGCTCTAATGCACACATTCACAAAAAATGAAAAAATATAAGAAAACAGCTTATTGTTTTTATTGAGTGGTTTTGTTATTCTTTTTTTATTACAGAAGTTATGTTCATATTACCGTCCATCCATCCATTATCCAATCCGCTCATCCTCACAAGGGTTGCGGGCATGCTGGAGCCTCTCCCATCTGTCTTCTGGCAATAGGTGGGGTACACCCTGTATTGATTGCCAGATGTTCACATTACATTTTATGAAGTTCTTTATTATATCATGTTTGTTTTTTCGTTATACGGTTTTTAAAGAATTCTTAACAAATGTAATGTGTAGTCATTCAATTAAAATTAATGTTCATAGTTATCCTTTTGCGGCACGGTGGTCGACTGGTTAGCACGTCCGCCTCACAGTTCAGAGGTCGTGGGTTCGATCCCGGCTCCGGCCTCCCTGTGTGGAGTTTGCATGTTCTCCCCGTGCCTGCGTGGGTTTCCTCCGGGTACTCCGGTTTCCTCCCACATTCCAAAAACATGCATGGTAAGTTGATTGGACTGTCTAAATTGCCCCTAGGTGTGATTGTGAGTGCGAATGTCTGTCTCTGTGTGCCCTGCGATTGGCTGGCAACCAATTCAGGGTGTCCCCTGCCTACTGCCCAAAGACAGCTGGGATAGGCTCCAGCACGCCCCGCGACCCTTGTGAGGAGAAGCGGTATGGAGAATGAATGAATGAGTTATCCTTTTTATTTTGTGGAAATAAAATCACACTTTAAAGGGAGGTTGCCAAGAGGTCTTTGCCAACATTGACGGAGCTTCCGCTCGTGGTGACTAGTGGCGAATGTCCTACATGTGAACACAATCTCCCATAGTCATTATGCAATAGGGCTGAACGATTATGGAAAATAATGTAATTGCGATTATTTTCCTAAAAATTGCGATTGAGATATGAGTTGCGATTTTTTTCTTCCAAGGCAAGACCAGAGTTGGCCCGCCACATCATTTCATGTGGCCCGCGAAAGCAAGTCAAACATGTCAACTTCCAGATGCTTGCTAAAATCTGCACCACATTTACAAATTGTCACATGTCATAAATAATAATGTTGACAGAGATATTGCAAACATTTTCTTATGTTGTTAAAGTAACTTGAACAGTCGCTGAACAAACTATTACTCCTAACTGTTGATTTCCTAATTTATTATCCATGAATTTGTTGTGTACTGACTATGTAATAATATGAGCAGGTGATTAAATATTTATATGGTTTCACAGTCATAACGGCCGTCCGAGGGAAAATATAACCACAATGTGTCCCGCAACAAAAACGAGTTTGACACCCCTGGTATAGCATATAGAAAACTAGTCAGGGAGGCTGCCAAGGAGCATGCAGCAACATGGAGGGAGTTGCAGGAAATGTTTGTGGAGCCCTGGCAGATGTCCTACACATGACAACAATCTCAATCTCCCATATTATTCATACAGCGTAACGCATATGACACCAGTCGAGTAGTAGCAGCGGTAGTGTTTGTGTTGAACTAAATCGCGTCATGGTGTTGTGGTGACGAGCGCCTGGCTTATTATTTGACATTGTTGTAAAGAGTTGTTGATCAAAGAAAAGTTGTCAGCGTGACGCCTCGCACTGCGGCGTGCCGATTCGTCTTTGAACTTGAAAACCAGGGCCGCGCATTCCCGGAGAGAGACGCGCGCAGTACATGCGGTGCACACGCAAATCATGGAAGCGGACGCACACACTTGTGCAAACACACGCTTGTGTGATGTTGACACTCGAGACTCTTTGAAATGTGCTTCAGTGTGCTTGTTTATGTTGGACCCGTGCCCGCCTCGCACCACTTAAGACTTGTTGAATCGTTTGGCACTAAATATCAGGTGAGGTCAAACCTGGCCGTGTGTCCGCTGAATGTGCCACATGAACCAATCCGCTACACAAATTGAGAAGTGTGGTGGCTTTGTGACAAAATGCTGCCTCCAATCATTGCATTCGGCTCCAATCAGACCGGAAACCATGGCAACGGCTGGCTTTTTCGAAGGAGAGGGTAGTTGGCGGTGTTAAATGAGTGCAAGTAGCCATTAACTAGCCGCGTGTGGGAAGAAAAGCTGTTGCCATGTTGACACACCAATGGCTGGTGCGCTACACGTGACGACTATTTCCCATATGCTTTTTGGTACCGCAGGTGTAGTATAGTGTAAGGGAGGCTGCCAAAACAGCCTACAGCAACAAGAAAGGTGCTAAAGGAGTTTCTAAGTATCACCTGGTGTAACAACAATCTCCTTTATTTTTTCATATTGTGTAGTATAGCATATGGAAACCTGCCAAGAGGCCTGTTGCAACATTGAAGGTGCTTCAGTGGTTTCTGGCCAGTACTTGCTAGCATTCTACACATGACAACAATGTATTCTTCCATAGCATATAGTGTATATATATAAAAATCTCCCATATTTTTCCTAGAGCAGAGCATATAGAAAAGCGATCAGGGAAGCCTGCGGGAATATTATAGTGGCTGTAGAAATTTCTGGTGAGTACTGGCTGTTGTCCTCCAGGTGACAACAATTGCCTTGGATTCTTCCTACAATATAGCATGTAGAAAACTGGTCAAGGAGGCTTCCCGCGACATTGAAGGAGCTGCGGTCGTTTCTGGTGAACACTCGCTTTGTGTCCTCCACGGAACAAATATGTCCCTTATTTTTCATGTATCATCGAGGAAAACGACTCAGAGAGGCTGTCAAGAGGCTCGGGGCAACAATGCCGTCAGGCAGGTGTCCCACACGCGACAACAATCTAACCCATAAAAACGCTGTGAGGGACGCTGACATGAGGCCTACGGCAACTAAACAAGCTGCTTGAAATTCTGATGAGTACTGAATGGTGCCCTACACCTGACAACAATCTCCCATATTTCCCCTAAAGTAGAGCATAGAAAAGTGCTCGGGGTGGCCTATGGCAACATTAAAGAGGATGTGGGAATTTTTAGCGAGTGCTGGTGGTTAGGGAAGCTGCCATGAGGCTTTGAGCAACATTGAAGGAGTGCAGGAGAGAGGAACGGGCCGTTGATTAAGAGTTGAAGTGGCGAGCCGAGGCTTCGGCGGTGTGCGTGCTTCAAAGGCCGCGTGCGCGTGGCGGCGATGTGAAAGATTGTTTGATTCATCGGAGTACGCCGCTGCCTTGATGTGCGCTTGAGTTACACAGGCGGCAGCTGGCACACATGCATGCGCGCACGCACGCTTACATAAGGCAGACGGCATTCTTGCAGATGTGGAAATAGAATAACATGCAATCACTCACTTCACAAGAAGTGCACTGTATTTCCACACATCGGGCCATTTGAGGAAGGCGTTAATTTATTGGAGTGGACAGTTTAGTACATCGTAGAGACTGTGTATGGGTGTGTGTCGGTAGGTGTTGCTGCTTTGGTTAGCAACAGAGATCAAATGGGCTTAGAAGGGCATTCCTATGTGGAGTGGTGGCTATTTGAGGGAGATGCTAATTTGCTGAAATGGCCAATTGAATTCATCTGAGACACAGTTCACCAGACGCTGTTTGTTTGGTTAGCAACACTTAAAATGGACAAGTAATTATTTTATGTCCGTCTGATAGATGCCGTGGTTGGGCGCGCGAGGCATTCATTTCTTCAAGTGGACATTTAATTAAGCCGAGAGAATTTCTACATGTGGCATAAGTGTGTTGCTGTTTTGGTTAGCAACAGAGTTCACATTGACTTAGCAGTTAATGCTTTCATGTCCACTCAACAATAGCATCACTAGGACTGGCGTTTGAGGGAGGCTTTAATTTCTTGTGGACGCTGTTTACATGCATCCGTGGTGCTGCTGTTTTCAATTTGCGACAGAGCCGCAGTGGGTTCAGCAGTTAAGTCTTTGATGCCCGTGTGTGAATGATAGCTTGTACGAACCGAGATCATTACGCTGACTACCCTCCGTTTTTATTTTTTTTTCTCATCCCGATGAGAAAATGGAGGCATCTCTTTGAGGGCGCAGCGCCACTTTGATCCCGGCGACATGATCTATTTTTGGGGCGTGACATGAGTTTTTATAGTGCCGGGTGGTTTGAGGTCGGAGCCAAAGTCTAAATATAAAAACATAAAATCAGCGTGTCCTCTTCACCCTCCCCTGTGACACGTACCAATTTACACCACCATACCAAAAACTGTGGACGTGACCCATAGCCAGACAAATTCCGTACATTTTCACAGAACAACGCCCCCATATACCTTTTCAAACATGACCATAAACTCTTTTTAAAGATGTTTGTGACACGGATAAATCAAGTACGGTGTTCGCCTTTCTTCCAGCAGTGACGTCGACCTCTACTGGCCATGGAAAGAACGCCGTTTGACGCAACATTTGCTTTGCATTTACATTATTACGTATTGGTAGTGGCACAATGGAATATTCTTCCTTCATCGGCGGCACGATGGGCGCCTTTACGCAGCCATTCATGGTCAATTTAACCCTCCACACTAGCCACAAAAGCACCGATGGTCATGAAATGGATGTCATCATATCAGGTTGTACACAAAAATATCGAGCATCAGCTGAACAGAAAGTCGTCCATTTTGGTTTGAAGCAGCTGTATTAGGGTCAATTTGGCTAGTCACACAAATTTAAAGGAGTAGCCCGCATCACCAGTTTCACTGATCAAGATGAAATTGGGTGGACATGTCTGTCATGACAGGTTGGTTGAACAAGTCTCAATGACCCATCGCCAGAATTGGACAGGAAGTCAGCCATTTTGTTTTGAAGCAGCCATTTTAGGGTCAATTTGCCCATTCACACAAATGTGTCTTTCATGACAGGATGCACGGAAAAGTTTCAAGGACCCATTTGTGAAAAGGAACAGGAAGTCGGCCATTTTGGTTTGAATTATCCACTTTGGGCGCAATTCAGGGCTCGTATTTTGGTGAAATTCACCCTCAATGAGCCTCAATTGGAAGAAGGTATCCACGACGTGCAGCTCTTTCGGCTATGCGGTTTAATGTCGGCGGCGGATGGCATCAAGTTTATATGATCATTTCGAGGAATCGCCATGAAAAAGCGGGTGCGAGGGATTTGACTTGGATTGATGTTGAAAACAAGAGTCCTGTTGATTTTAAATCATGTCCAACCAAACATGGTTGAGGTTTACAAAAAGACTAGAAGACCACAATTACAGATCACTTATGTGCCTTTGTTTTCCTTCTATTCTTTTACGCATTCCACAAATGTGATTACACGCACATTACAGTACGGTGGTTGCACACAACTCCTGCATAGCCGCACTTGCAAATATTATCGCTACGTCTTGGCCAAGCGTAAACGAGCCGAAGTTGGCTGCAGCGAGTGAAACGAGGCGAGTGAGTAAGTGATGGAAAACAGAACCGGAGTCTGCCGTAAAAGTGCTGCTCGTTAATCACACTCGTGTATTTGCACAATCTCACACGGACGGGAGAATAAAAGGTTTGTTGCATGGAAACAATGCAAGTCTTTCTTTCTTCACACTTTTTTCTGGACGGGACTACTGAAACATGAACACTCAAGAACAGACTAGGATATTTTATCCTTCCTTGAGTGGGAATATTTTTCTTTTCATGCCTTGTTAAGGTAGGCCTGGATCAGCTGCAGGAAAGCAGACTGGGATTTGCAGTATAGATTTACTCAAAATAAGCTGTTGCTTTTTCATGACGATTCCTTGAAATCATCAAACTTTGACCCCTTGCTCTGCCCACATTAGACGGTCTGGGCAAAAAGCTTTTCAATTTAGAGTTACATCTGTATTGGATACTAGTTTGCCATTGGGGCACATTGGATCGTATTCCCTTGTAGAGGTTCGTCAAAAAGTTTGATCACAATGCCTTCTCCTCCTTTCTGTTGAATTTCAGGCATAGGTCCTTGAGCCGTTTTTTGGGGTCCTGTTATGATAGAAAAATCCAAGCAATATTCCAATTTGGGGGCACATTTTTCAAATTTGCGCAAATGGTCAAATTTACCCTAAAATGAGTGTTTCGGAGCAAAATGGAAGACCTCCTGTTCAATTCCGGGTGTGGGTGCTTGAGACTTTTCCAGGTGTCCTGTTATGATGGACATGCCCACCAAGTTTTGTGTTGATCTGTGAAATGGATATTGGGGGTTGACTTTTCCAAGTGCTGTGAATTAGAGGGTGACACGGGAGTGGATTTTCACTCCCATCCCATCCCACTCTCACAGCAAAAATCGCTTCCCATCCCAGTTCCCGAATCACAGTAAAAAAAAAAAAAAAATCCTGTCCCGTCTCATTCCCGGTGAAAACAGCTCTCACTCCTGTCCGGCTCCCATTTTGGAGGTCAGCTACATTAAAAAAGGCTGCCCAACTGTCCGAGTTTTTTTAAAGAAAATTCTCCATATCTTCTCCAGTGAACTTTTTATCCTATAGCGTCACAATCCTGTGAAAAAAGGTCAAGTTGACTCCCGTCCCATGGGAATCCTGCGGGATTCCCGTGACCTGCGGTATTCCTGAAAAAATGTCTACCTCTAGTGTGACTGGCAAAATGTTACCCTAAAATTCGTGTTTGACCAAAATGAGCGTCCTTCTGTTCAATTCTGGGCTTGGGTCCTTGAGACTTTCTAATGCGTCCTGTTATGATAGACACGTAACACCCAATTTTGTGTTGATCGCTGAGACTGGTGTCTGGAGCAAATCTTTCCAGGGTATGCTGAGGCCCCCAAAAAACGGGGAGTGTGTTGAACTTGCTGTCAGTAAGGAAAACCATTCAGAATTTGGAGGGAGCGGGGCGGGAATTTGAGCTCTCATGCCTCACACGGTCTTGCTGGCGCTTGATGCCGTATCAATGATGTCATATGCTCACACACAGGCACGCACACACACACACAGGTGGATGTAATTAGTGCATTGAGTCCATTCATGGCACCCGATCAAATCTTGGTACAACCAGCTTCAGGATATACAAAACTCTGCTGCCTCGAGTTAAAAACACACGCACGCGGCACACATGTACAAACAGGAACGCACACGCACGCATGCACACACACACCTTGAGTGATTCTTCTAGAGCGTTATTGTTTAGTCTGCACAAGAAAAAGGCGTGGTGATTGATTAATGAGGACTTATCGGATCATGTTAAGGCGGGCTCACCTGAGCACATATGTGTGTGCGCACACACGCACACACGCGCAAACCCACCTGCTTGCTAAGCATAAGTTTGTGTTGTAAGAAATGTTGTGCAAGAGGAAAAGTTGACCACGTCTGACTGCTCAGCACCACTTTGTCGTCTTCTTGATGACATTGCACTTTTCTCTGCTCCTACATGCCCGCTTGTTTTTTCGTCACGGCCTGAGCACGGAGGTGCGAAAGCTTTCGTGAACTTGCTAAATGTCGTTGTCATTATTATTTATTACGGCCAACAGGTTACACTGTAATCATCTGTCTTCTTTTCTCCTGGCTCAGAGTGATGTCATTTTTTGGGGGGGCCCCCTCAATTGCTGCTTTTGTATTTGTTTTTTTATTCTTTTTTTCTTTGAATCTAGCTATCAATCTGTCTGTCTAACTCATGTCCACATAATACCGCCTACAAAATACATTCAATTTGTAATTTGACGCTTGAATTGATTAAAAGAGTGTAAAAAGGAAGCCGGCGACATCTGAGTACCTCAAAGTCCGCGCTCATCGTGCCCCCCCAGCCTTTGAAACGTCACACCAGCAAATTCACCTGCCCAATATGCAATGCAATACAACACATCTTCATTTTGGCTCCAACGCCTTCACAAAACACCTTCTTTCTGGTTTAAAGCCATGAGTGATGCAGCAAATAAAACAATGATCCAACTAACCGCGTCTAAAGTGCATATTAAAATGACATGGAGACTTATCTCACGACACACACTTTTTGCAACGAAGCATCTCATCGATCCATATTAAACAAGTCAATGTAACCCAAAGACCCTTGCTATTTGCACTTGTTAGTGTCTAAAAAAAAAAGAAAACAAAAAAGACTGCATTGAGCAGACGGAGAACACAATGTTGTGTTGCACCCTCTTCCGGCCATGAAATCGTGCTTTATTTGACTATTTGCTATTTTTGCCACTTTAAATTGGCTAGAATTGCATAAAAATTACAGATGAAGTCTGTAATTTTTTGCCATTAATTGCCATTAGAATTGATTTGTGATTAAAAAATATATAATAATTTGACCTTATTTGGACATCCGAGATTTTTGTCCGACAGTGACTATATCATTTTATTTTCATATTCACAATAATCTTACAATTTGCAACTACAATCAAACAAATGAAAACATGCTAATAAAATACTTTGTTCAGATATTGTGCAGTTTTCCAGCTTCCTGCTGACACGTCGTCAAGGCCTGTAAAAGTCAAAGGTCTCTGAAGGTGAATGCCGAAATTGAACAAGGTCTGAAGAAAGTTCAAAACTTTGACTTACTAAGAAGACTTGATGCACGTTTTTGAGACAAATAACATACTGTAACGAATTGGGTTATCTGTATTGTGTTTTGTTAAATTGTGTTGTTTCGGAGGTTCCTGAATGCATCACGTGACTCGCTGGATGGGAGGGCTGTGCGAGTGAGCAATAAGTGGACGCCAAGAAGGACGAAGAAATTACTTAGGACGAAACTGTTGTTGCGCCATAGTTGGAATAATAAAGCCAGCCGTGTGGGAATAATAAAAAGGGAGATAACGTCGTGCCTTTGGAAGACGTTACAATACACTTCAATCGGACACTTGTAATTTTTTTTCCCAAGCCACGCAGAGCCCCAACATAAGGATGAAAGAGCCGCATGCGGCTCCGGAGCCGCGGGTTGCCGACCTCTGGTGTAGGTCCTCTTCAAATGACTTTGTTTCTTCATCGTGTTTATCATTAGGGCCTGAGCATGACTTGCAGAGACCCTATCAAAGTTGCTTAGTGTCTTTGTTGTCATTATTATTATCAATATGTATTATTGTTAATATTAAGGATTGATTACATGGGTCTGAGTGCACTCTTGAAATCTCTTTTTTTTTTAAATAGGGTTACAGCACGGAAGTGTCAGTGTGATAATAAATGAGTCAAAGAGTTTGTAGTTCCTGCGGTCTAGTGGTTCTGTGCAAGGGCCACAAAGTCGCGTCATGGTGGCTGCCTTTGGCTCCTACGCCATGACCGCCGATGCGCGCGCACATACACGTGCACACGCGCGTACACGCGCACCCACGCACGTACACACAAACATACAGAGGTTGAGTCCACATATCCAGTGTCTCTATATTAAATCCTGAAAGGACATGACCCTTTAGGAAAATACTGGCCTCCTGGACACACACACACACACACACACACACACTCACTCGCACACTAGACAGTTGGTATTCATGTTTCCAGGCCAAACAACTGTTGGACACATATTGTGTGTGCGTGCGTGTGTGTTCAAAGTAGCTGATGATTCCGCAACTGCAACCGACTTGTCTATGTATTCTTTTTTTTTTTATACAAAAAATATATTTCTAGTTAAGTCTGTGATCTGATGTTCACTCGAAATAGCCTGCAAGTGATTGTCAATTACTAATTGACAGAGACTAATTGTCAGTTAGTCATTGCCTCCACTAGCCTAAGTCAGGCAGTAAGAGCTCACAGAGGCCAGACAACGCTGGTAATGTACATAAACGAGGGACAGCGGGAAAAGGAGTTACATCGGCACACACCACTTAATTCGTTTTTTCTTTTGTTTTAGAAATATTTTTCATGTTTGTTTATTTTTATTTTTTTAAGTAGAAGAATTATCCCTTTTTTTTTTCTAAATTAAAACAATACATTTATGTTTTACATACATTTGATATGGACATGATGATGACTGTGTTTCAATCAATTAAAATTTGTATTGATTGTCCTCAAAATGTAATAATGTAGTCATAACAGTTGTGTTTGTATTCTAACGATTATTTGTTTTTTTGTCTTTCTAGATGATTCCCGAGCTGGACCAGCCAACTCGGAACAGTTTCCGGAGCTGGCCGGGAAGCTGGGTAATGGCAATAAAAGAAGATATCACATAATTATCTTTAACCTAACTTGGCTTCCTGTATGTTTCTGTTTTTCATCCATATTTGATCTGTTGTGTAAGAACTGTGCCCCAATATATTTGAATTTTTTTTTTTTTTTGCTCCACTTGTTTTATGCTCTCAAATATATTGATGTTTATACATGTGATATTGACCGTGTGTGCTTTTTGGCATGTGAGATTTTCATGTGCCAAAATATAAAGTCTGAGGTCAACGACGGTCTTGGGCACAGCAAGATCAAACACCCCCAAACCCCTTCATTTTCCCGTTGTTTTTATCCAGTCGTCTCTAAACTTGACGGACTAGCGGCAAGTAGCTCCCTTGCTTTGCTTGATTAGTTTTCGGTGCTGATTGGCCGTGACATTAATGTGACGGACCAAGGTTAAAGTTCATGAGTGAGAATGCCAAAAATATATTTGCAGCGATCCCCATCGAATCATATGTCAAATTAAAGGCCGTGACGAATGCTTTCTAGATGTGTAATTATTTAGGCCATATGCCTTCTCATGATGACGTAATAACTGGAGAACACATGTTTTATTTCTGACCTCGCCGTGAACCTCCCTTTCCATCTGCTCCCTGCTCACCTCCGCTTTGATTGAATTCATGTTCTGCAACATCAATCTGTTGCTCTTTACTGTGTTTTATTTTCATTTGAATCGCTTGGAGCTCCTTTTGCATGTTTTTCCTCTTGGATTTATGTCCAAACACGCAGATCCTCCTCCTCCTCCTGTCTGGTTAAGATCGTTTCGGGCCGTCCGGTAGCGTTCCTCCGCGAGCCGACAGGGACAAAGGGGACCAGACTTGAAAGCCTTTTCGGGAATGTTTGTTGTGCGATCCCGCCCAGTGGAGAGCCATTTAGAAGAACGTGTCACATAACTCTTTCCTCCTGCTTGTTTACACGGCGCTGCAATAACAAGAAGTTTTCATGAGTGGCTGATGGGTCTGCAAAAGTAAGAGAATTCTTGACCTCTCTCAACTGCGGGCACCACCACAGATATGAATTTAATGTTTGCGGTGCTATTTTTTTTAATGTTTATACACATTATATATATACCGACGCCGGAAAACAGCAGAAAACCTTCAGTCTCATTTCGGATCAAAAGCTGTAAAAGAATCGTATTCAAGGATCAAAGAAAGCTATTAGAACAGTCTTTGTATCCAAATATACTTTCATTTTTCCCCCCATATTAATTCCAAGATTTTACTGAAGTAAATATCAGTTCCAAGCTTTGTAAAAAAAATGTTGTCGAAAAATATGATTAATCGCGATTAATTTTGGAACATTTTGCGATTAATTAGTTGATCAATTTTAATCGTTTGACAGCACTAATAATATAAACACGCGCACACTCCAACCGTAGCTGTGGCCATATGCTCAGTGTTTGTCATGGCGCCAGTCCCCAAATCTGAATTAAAGTATGCCGTCAAGGTGAAGAAGGAATCCTATTGGGCCTTTTTGGCCTGTGGAAGCAGCTTATGTGTACCAGCAGGCCAAGCAGAATGCAGCATCTTTGGTCACGGAGGTAAAAACGTGGGTGTAGGTGAAGTTTGGTGAGGCCATGGAAAACAGTGTCCGGATGGGGATTATTTCAGGCACCACTTGGCTCATCCTTGCCTGTGTTTGCCCCGGCAGTGCGTCCTCGCTTCACTCAGCCAGCCAAGATGAGGAAGCGTGTCATTGCCCGACCGGTGGGCAGTTCCGTGCGCCTCAAGTGCGCGGCCAGCGGCAACCCCCGGCCCGACATCGTGTGGCTGAAGGACGGTCGGCCACTGGCCCACGGCGATGACGCAAATGGCGGCGCGGAAGAGGCTAGGAGGAAGAAGTGGACTCTGAGTCTCAAGAGCTTGACGCCGGAGCACAGTGGCAAATACACGTGTCACGTGTCCAACCGGGCAGGGCACATCAACGCAACTTACAAAGTGGAAGTCATACGTGAGTCCTACACCACAGAATGTGTTGTTGTGAACTGCAGCAAGAATAGTCAGAGGTAGGGCTGAACGATTTAGAAAAATCATGTAATTTCGATGGGGTTTTTTTTTCCTCAATATTGCTATTTTGGTTGTAGAGGTTAGGCTTACACTAAATTAAAGGGAAATGAGCCATGAATTAATATGAACGAGCTTATCTATCTACTCCAATTAGTACTGTTAACTAAACTTTGGCTTTTAACTTTAACTTTAACTTGTCTTTTAACTTCACAAAATTCTTTTCATGTTTCATAAAAGAATGATATGTAATAGGGATGTCACGATATCCAAATGTCACGGCACGGTACTATCACCATATGAACCTCACGATACGATAATTATCATGATATTGTGGTTAAGTTGGTGATATATAAAAAGCTCACGGTGTTGTATAAAAATGCTCATGATGTTGTAAAAAAAAAAACATCACAACATTCTGTTTTAGTACATAATGACAGCATTCACAAAGAAATAGGCTTGGCCAGTCATGGGCTCCCACTTGCAATTTGCGTTGATCTTAAACATAAATGGCATCAAATTAAACTGCACTAATAAACTAACCACTAGAGGGTGCTGGAACTGCACAAATGGAAAACAACATGGGCTTTTAAACAGATTTGCTGCTTTTGATATTGTGACATGACGACGACGATATATTGTGGCAATTTTAATATCGCAATATCACGATATTGCCGATATTGTGGCACCCCTGATATGTAAACATTACTAATGCGATTAGTCAACTAATCGGATCATATGTAAATTGCGGCATAATTACACCAGCAAGCAGCTGCTCTTATATGACCGTCTTGACCAACTTGAAAGGTATGTACAAATAATACAGAAAATTAAGATGATAGTACATTCAACTTTGATTAAACTTTGCAGCTTGTACCAGCATTTCTGACATGTTTAAAAATAATGGAGTAATTGAAATTGAAAGTGATTCTGTGGTCTTAACATTTTTACCTCTAAGTCTTTCCTGCATTTTTAAAATGGAACCAAAAATATACACTATGCAGGGTTGCACTAATCTATAAATGCAAAAGTAGCTTGGAAGCGGGTTTTTTTTCTGTAAATTGCCAGACAAAACGGTTTTGTAGTCTTCCGAAGTCATTCTGCTGCAACCGTCATGAGGTACATTATGATTAAAGACGAGTGAGCCGGTTCCAGCAGCAGCCATGCAAGCCCAAGCTATGACATTACCTTGACCATGCCTCACAGATGAGCTTGTGCATTTTGGATCATAAGCGCATCCTTTCTTTCTCCATACGTTGGCCTTTCCGTCACTTTGGTAGAGCTTTATCTTGGTCTCATCAGTCCATCAAACTTTTATAACTTTCTTCTAAAACTTTAGTGGTTCATTTCTGTATTCCAATCTGGCCTTCTGATGCTTTTTACTGATGAGCGGTTTGCATCTTGTGGTATGGCCTGTATATTTCTTCTCTTGAAGTCTTCTTGGAGCAGTGGATTGTGATGCCCTCACCCTTGCCCTGTGGAGATTGGCATTGATGCCACTGACTCTTGTCTTTGGTTGTTTCTTCACAGCTCTCACAATGTTTCGGGCAGCAAATGCTGTTGTTGTTACTCTTAGCAGGCCGACCTGTTCGATGTCTGTTGCTCAGTATGCCAGTAGTTTCTCATTTTCAGGACATTCCAAATTGTTGTATTGGCTATGCCTCATGGTTGTGCAATAGCTCTGATCGATTTCCCCTCTTCTCTCAGCTTCAAAATAGTTTCAGTTCTCCCACGCATAGCTCTCTGGTCTTCTTTTTTGTTTTCACAGGTGAAACCCAAAGCCAAAAACAAGCACTATCTAATCAAGGTATAAGCAATCAATTGAAACCCAAATGTCTTCAGTAAACAACAAAACTTGACTTACTTTTGGAGGGGACTGCAACTACATGTATCAATAACTAGTGTATGCATAAGCAGTTCATAATGCAACAACAAATACCTGTGCTGTGAGAGTATAGATATCACTGTACATCTGTCAGTAAATGCTTTATATAAAAGGAGTTGAGAGTGGGGGAAATAAGCAATGTTGTTGTTGCGTGTGCATGCGGACAGAACGCACCAACTCCAAGCCAATCCTGACGGGCACTCACCCGGTCAACACGACAGTGGACTACGGCGGCAGCACGTCCTTCCAGTGCAAAGTGCGCAGCGACGTCAAGCCCGTAATCCAGTGGCTCAAGCGGGTGGAGGCCGGCGACGAGAGCAAGTTCAACTCCACGCTCGAGGTACGGCGCAACGTCACCACGTGCACTACAGATAACCGTGCAGTGACATCACAGCCTGATCTGATTGGAACTTTTGTCGTGATGACATTGACGAAGCATATCAAGACCCAAATGGGTCATTGTGAATCAGATTCAATTGAACATGACTTGAGCAAATGGAAACAATGATTAAATTATATATTTAAAAAAAACAACAACACAATATAAATTACAATACAATAAAAAATGTAAATATTGCCAAATAAAATAAATGAATTGAAGAATTACAAGGTAACAATGTACATCAAATTGTAGAGCACTTCAATCAATATAAAATACAACAAAAATGACTTCATAACAGTACACATTAATAACGATACAAAAATTACAATAATATAGTAAAAAATAAATATGAATAAAGATTCATCATAATAAAGACCATTTCGTTTTTTCATTGAAATGTAAAGTAACTATGTAGCATAACTATATAAAATGATAGTAACTAATAAATGATTGGCAAATATGATTAGTAACTATTCATGAATTACTTTCTAATAAAAACATTATAAAAACTAAAATAACTTGAATAATATAAAACAATAAAATAACCTTTTAACATGAATATGAAATTGAAAAATACAATGCAAATAAATAGGTAGCTCAAATAAATTATATTAAAACTTATACAAATGAAATGAATAGAAATAAATGAGTAGAAATGTATTTTAACATTATTTTGAATCGGATTAAATGTAACATGAATGAGAACACATAAAAGACAAAATACAAATGATTAAATATAAACAAGAATTGAATTTTTAAAATTTAAAAATGTATAAAATGCAGTAAAAAATTAAATACAGTATGTAAATATTACAAATGAATCAAACAAAATAAAGAATATAGTCATTTGCATAAAATAGCATTTTTGAAAATAAGATACAATACCAAATGTATTATTAAATAAGAATAATTAATAAAAACAAAGTGAAAAGCAAAAAATAAAATAATAAACAACATTTATAGTAATATAATAAGAAGTATGAATCATTTAAAAACACATTTCAAATCTAAAAAAACAATTACAATGTAAAGACATCAATAATAATTAATAAAATGATATTGCATATGATTAATAACAATAAATATCTCAACAACACCTTATTGTGGTCATCATCCATGGTTTTTTTTGTTTTTCTTTCTTGACTTTACCTTGAGGTCAGAACTGGACATTACTTACTTGCTTCACTTAAAGTGGACTGGCATGCATATGACAGTTTTTACCCCATTTTGCACTGCATTGTTTCGTGAATGTTTTGCTAACATTGTCATCAAAGAAAAAAAAACAACAACAACCTGATGTGACCACTTGTGGTTCCGAAGGGCTAAACGTATCCCGTGCGGTGCGCGTTGTCATTCAGGTGGGGGACCACCGCTATGTGGTCCTGCCCACGGGGGACGTTTGGTCGCGGCCCGACGGCTCGTACCTCAACAAGCTTCTGATCACTCGTGCTAAGAGCGAGGATGCCGGCATGTATATCTGCCTGGGCGCTAACACCATGGGGTACAGCTTCAGGAGCGCCTACCTTACTGTGCTTCCAGGTGAGAACTCAAGTCTTCTTCCATATGTTATGTTGTGTGTTCCATTAGATCAATTTGGGCCCAAGTAAGGCAAAAATAACATTTGAGTTTCTGTTAGCAACATGGTAAATTGGCTTTTCAACAACATTCGGTTTGGGGACGAAGACCACTCTACCACTGATCCATGCCGCCCCCAACACAACATTTGGTAGACAGGTCTGAAGAACCAGTGCCTTGAAAAGACACACGAAGTCAGCCATTTTGGTTACAACTGGCCATTTTAGGACACTTTGGCCGTTCCGGCGAATTTGAAAATTCAGCCCCCAAAGCCAGTTTCACTTGGCGACATGAAATTTGGTAGGCATGTTTATTATGCCCTACGACCCTTGTGAGGATAAGCGGTATCGATAATGGCTGGATGGATGTTTATTTTGAGTAGAACCAAAAAAAAGTCTCAAGAACCCAAGCCCAAATTAACACATGAAGTTGGCAATTTTGGTTCGAAGCATTCATTTCAAACATACAACAGTTTCTGTCAGTCATCAGCCAAACGGACGACCCGGTTAGTGACGATTACGCCGACGGGCGAAAACCCACTTCCGTCCGTACTTAGTCCGTCTTTTTTTTTCCCCCTATTGCCTAACGTCAGCAAAATGACGGCCAGTGACGGATTGAAGGACCTTTCCATCACTCTGACGGAATGCGCACCTCTGCCTAAAAGGCACGTTTTGACCTCTTTGTGTGTGACCACAACTTTGATCTTGATTGCGTCCTTGCAGATGTGAAGCCCCAAAACAATTTAGTCTTGACCGCTGCCTCGCCCAGCCTGCCCTGGCCCGTCATCATCGGGATACCGGCGGGCGTGGCCTTCGTCCTGGGTACCGCCCTCCTCTGGTTCTGCCAGTCCAAACGCACCTGCCCGTCATCCCCCTCCTCTTCGTCTTCCTCACAAGCCTCCTCCGCCCTTCCGGTGTCGCAGCGCATCCCGGTGGCGGGCCGCGAGCGGATGTGCCCCGGCGCCGACAAGGAGGGCCTGTCCTACGAGGACTACGTAGTCCATCAAAACCAGAACCAGCCTCTGACTTCGTCCAAACTGTACCCCAAAATCTACACGCACGATATCCACACACACACGCACTCGCACGTGGACGGCAAAGTGCACCAACACCAGCACATTCACTACCAGTGTTAGCAACAGAGGGACAAATGACAGCCACGACACTTTAGTGCATTTTGGAACACAATGAAGAATGTAAAGAGAGATTTTTTATTTTTTTGGGAAAAAACAATCAAAAGTCCCTCAAAGTATTTTTGAAAAGCTAACTATTGAGGAATAAATAGGCCTTTGTGTTCCGCCCTTCAAAAATGTGTGTCCTCTGTCTATAGTCAAATATGATTATATAGCATTTCGCATGCTTCTTCACCCTCCGGGGTCTTTGTAAAAATGTAATAATTTGAGTGTAATGTTATAGTTTTATGTCAGTGTAGTTAAAGAAACACCATCCATATTTGCTTCACTGGGAGGAGGAGAAGGTGGAAAAAAAAGGCTGCTAAACACTGCAAAGCACTCTGTAGATATTTCATTAGGTACACCGTCAAACTTACCATTTTGTGGAATTATTTTAAAATGCAGCCCCCAAAGCCAGATTCAGTCGTTAAGATGAAATTTGGTAGGCATGTGGGATCATGAGAAGACCCACAAAAAAAGTCTCAAAAAGCCATGTCTAAAAAGACACAGGAAAAGGAACGCTTGAAGTCCACCAGCAAAGTTTGATTACTCACCTCAAAACATGAAATGCTTGGTTGTTGCTTTTTTCTTTTTTTTTTTTTAGCAATATGAAAATTGGTAGGCATTTAAAGCCACAAAAAAGTATTCAAAAGAAAACCTGAAAAGACAAAGAAGTCTGCCATTTTGGTCTAAAGCAGCCATTTTGACTGACTGCGAACAAATTAAGAACTCATACTAGACAGGTGCTAATGCTAATTAGTGATTTTTTTGTTGTTGTTATTCTTTTTTTTTTTTCCTGCCAACAAAATTTGATGATCCGCAGCTGGCTTTATTTATTACCATTTTTAAAGGCAGAATTTTTTTTTGTGGATCTCATCTCGGGTGTACCTATTGTTTTGGCCACAGAGTGCATGTATTCACATTGAGCTCACTGCATATCAAGTTTGTACCAGTTAAAACCTGTGAAGCTATTTCTACTATTACCATATGTTGCTATTTTTTTGCTCATGTTGCGTTTAAAGCTAACGGACTGCCACCACTACAGACCAATATGTGTTCATGTGCATTTACTGCTCGTATGCATGCACGTGAATTAAAATGTTATTTTTAAAAATAAATAGTCAAATTAGTGAATACAAAGAAAAACAAACCCAAAACAACAGTTTCAATATTGGGGAAAAAATAATTGCATTTCTAATTTATTTTCTTTGGGCATTATACAGTATAAGTTTAGTTTGTGTTAATGCATATATATATATATATATATATATATATATATATATATATATATATATATATATATATATATATATATATATACATACACACACTGTATACATGATGTCATTGTAAGCTATTGTGTTTATACCTGTTGGCAGATGTATGTTATGGATGCTTATTGTATGGACAATCTTGTAAAGTTGATCTTTTATTGCATATAAATTGTTGCTATTAAAAAAAGGTAAGAAGTTGCATGCTTGATTTGAGTGTGAATGTGGACTATAATCCGGATTATATTTTTCCCAAAACCATCTGTGAAATGCCAATCTGAAACCCTCATTTCAACCATTTGGCGACCATGATGGCCAGGACCGGCCCGGAAATACAACGGGAAAATTCACATATTTTCCCGAAATTCCAGATGGCCACCACGCCCCTGCATGGAACCCTGATTCAAAACTTTTAACCCTGGCTCAAAACCCTACCTTGAAACCCTTTCTTTTCGGCACATGTGCTCCCACGTATTCTTTCCATGACAGATCGTATTCCATCTTTTATGTGATATTGTTGTGCTCCAGCCTCCACATGAAGAACTCTTATTGATCTTGAGCGATCCAGCCTGATAATCTGTCCATTGATACACTGCACACATCATCTGCAGCCTGTCACTGATCATTAGCGCACGTCGCGCACAAATCAAAGGCAACCTTTCCCCCCTCGTCCTGTTCTGCAAATCATTTTCCGTCACATCTGCTCCCCGTCCTCGTCCTCTCAACCAACGTGAGGAAGAGGACGACGAGGATCCCGCGCGAGGAAGAGAACGTCAAAGGCGTCGACACCTCGGCTGAGTCATGGCTCTCCACGCGACTTTTATGTCTTTGGCCGGTCTGGTTCTTTTGGTTCCCCCGGAGGTGATTCACAAGTTTCCACGATTGAAATATGACTGCTGTTGGCTGTGTCGTCTGCTGGGAGTGCTTGACACCATCCAGACGCAGCGCTGAGGTGCCTCCAGATGCTTACGATTAAGTTTGTATTTTTTTTTCAAAGAACCAAGATGCTTGTCTTCTAATGTCAGTGACAAAAAAGCTTGCATCTTATTGACAGGCTGCTAAAACGAGGCAATTGTCCAGTTGTCTACGAGGTTCAGTACAAGCGAAAACGGTGCGACGATTGGCGGCCAGCAGTCTTGTTCAGTTTTTGTTCACATCCTTGGTGGGGACCAAGATCCAGCCCTAATCTGATACGCTATACTGGTTTCAAACCCTAAACCAATCTTGAAACCCTAATTTGAAACCCTAGCCTAGAAATAAAACCCTACTTGAAAACCTTAATTTTGGTTTAGAATCGTCATTCGACAACCTTACTCAAGGTCTTATTTTGAAACTATAATCCTATTTCGAAACCCAACACTAACCCTTGTTTGAATCCCTGGTGTAAAAACCCTAACTTGGAACTCCAACTCGGTCTTAAATCCTTAATTTCAAACCCTAACGTGTCCATTGTAACAGTAAGATGAACTCTGCTTCAAAACCTCGCTTTGAAACCCTAACCCTGGATTGAAAAATTCATTTGAAAACCTAACTTGAGACCAAATCTTGAAACCCCAACGCTAGTTTAAAACCTTAAAAATGGTTTGAAACCCTACTTGAAAGCCCTAACCCAGTCTTGACAGCCAGGGCGAAACCTTAATTTGGGACCCTAACTTAATACTTTTAACCTCGTTGAAAGCCTAACCTTGCTTTGACACCCCAACCACGGCTTGAAACCCAAAATTCTAACTCAAACCCTAGCATGAAATCCTGACCATCGTTTTAAAACCTGATTAAGAACTCTAACTTGGGATCCTACCCCTGATTTAAAACCCTAATTAGAAATCCATAACACAGCCCTAACTGTAACTTGAAACCCTAAATCTGGTTTTCAACAGTAAGTTGCAACTTGAAAGCCAAACTCTGCCTTGAATCCTGATTTTGAAACCATAACCTTTGTTTGAAACTCTAACACTGGTTTGAAACCATAATTGGAGCTTGAAACCCTAACCTGTTTTTGAAACCCTAAGCCAGGGGACTACAACATGGTGCCCACAGGCTTCAAGTAGCTCCCAAGGACCACGAGAATACTGTGGGGCCTGTTCTAAAAATAGATCACCAATGATGGGACATTGTGATTTCCTAAGAATGTTGTAGAAGTACTCATTTGACAATGTGAACACTGACAGATATTTATAAAGTGGTGCATATTGATAGTTCCCTGTTTCCCAATTATTTTGAGAAATCATTAACATGATTGGTGTCTTCACATAAATGATTATCATTCATTAATAATAAAAGCATATAATAATAACATTTGCAAATGTGTTATTTCAGAAGTGTGTATCAAACTGGTAGCGCTCCGCATTAATCGGTATCCATGAAATTGCTCCTAGTTTCAAAAAGGTTGGTGAACCCTTCTCCCAGGCCATGCTTGAAACCGTATTTTGAAGCCATACGCCAGGCTTTCAACCCCCAACCATATTTTAAAACCCTAATTTGAAAGCCTAGCCTAGCTTGATAGCTGACATGTAAAACCCCAATCTGTCTTGAAACCCTACTTTAAAAGCCTTACACTTGTTTCAAACTTGTTGTCACCCCATCTTAAAACCCCAATTTAAAACCCTAACCTTTGTTAGCAAGCCTAATTTGAAACCCTAACCCCATCCTAAAAAAAAAAACACTTTGGAACCCTCACCCTGGTTTGAAATCCCACTTTGAAACCCTATCTCTTGTTGAAATCGTTATATTTGCCCACTTAGATAGGGCCCCTGTGGTGGAACCTTGGTGTGAGTTTGTGTGCTTGCTAAAACAAATGTGTGTGTGTGAGTGTGTGTGTGTCATCACGGCTGAGATTCTTGTGTGTTTGAGTCAACAGCAGCTGTGCTCGCTGAAGAAGAGGAGCTGTCCAAAGAGCTTTTCACAGCGAAGAAAGGGAATGTCGCTCAGGTGCTCAATGGAGGCAGCCACCATGACCGACTCGCACGCACACACACGCACAGCAGGAAGAATGACCTGAAAAGACACATCAAGGAAAACTACGGAACCTGTGCATGTGCTGACACACAAAAGGCCCAGATGCACGCACATGCACGCACGCGAACACACACACACACACACACACACACACACACACACACGCACACACGCACCTGGCTGCGGTTTCACTCAATCCGTCACTGGGCCACAAAGCCGTCAATAAAATAGAAGCTGCAAAACAAAAACAACAAAAAGCGGAGCCTTGCACTGCCACCGACTGTTTCCCTCCCTTCGGTCTGCCCTGTGAAAGGCTAAACTGGCAGAGGAAAGACCTTTAACAGTCTTGTCTTTGCAAGCCTTAACACACACACATCCCGACACAATTGTTGGTACCCCACTGTTAATGAAACAAAAAACTACAGTGGTCACAGAAATAACTCGAATCTGACTAAATAAATGAATACACATGTAATGAAAATGAACCAAGGCAAATCAGACATTGATTTTCAATTGTGCTTCAACAGAATTTGTTCTTAAAAAAGCAACTCATGATACAAGCTAGGAATGGGAATTTTTACTAATTTGCCCGCCGACTAGTCTCAAATTTTATTTGCGACTAGTCGACTAGTCTATAAGGAGGGAAACTTGAAATGTTTGAATTGTTTTGCGATTTGGCACCACGTAGCCTACTCAGGCTCGATATACAGCATACCTTTTTCGAACCCTTTCCCTTCAACAAAAAGCGGCAGCGAATCGCGGGCAATCATTTCACAAATTAGTTGGGCAATCTTTGCTGTGCGGTGAGCATCGCAGCGCCTGGCTGGAACAAACGCTCTCATGCTCGTCTGCCTGGTCATGCGCCGCCATGCCCGCTGTCATATGCTGCATCAAAATACTGCCAAACGGTGCTGTTTTTTTTCGTTGCAGCTTCGACATCCTCGGAATTTACTTTTCTAAATATTCTTCCCCAATCTTAGTGTCCCCGCCCCCTACTATGTGTGTGTGGGGGTGGGGGGTGTGGTGGTTGGGGGGCGGGGAGGGGGGAGCAATTCTCTCTCTTGGTGCTCAGCATGTTTACAGAGGCAAAGGCAGAGGCGTGTGGAACAAAATGTGTGATACTTAATGCCGCGTTTAACCGACTAGTAAAATACAAAATAAATCATAGACTGTTAAACGACTAGTCGCGCACATCCCTAATACAAGCCTGGACAAAATGATTCTTCCCTTGACTTTTGTTTCACAACATTTTGAGGCAATCCCTACAATCAACCATTTTTAAACAAAACTTTTATCATAAACGACCTGATTTTAGACAATAATTTACATGGTATACTTTTGTCTGAGACATGGCTTGGTACAGATGCTCCAGTTGCTCTCAACGAGGCTTGCCCACCGAATTTTAACTTTTTATTTTCTACAAGGGATGGCAAAAGAGGAGGCGGGACTGCATCAATTTTTATTAATACTCTTTTATCAAAGGAGATCATTTTTAGCAGCTATTTATCGTTTGAACACCATGCCTTTGTTTTTAGCAGTCCCCCTATTCTCTGCATTACCGTCTATAGACCTCCCCATCATTCCACTTCTTTTATTACAGAATTTTCAGAATTCTTATCCATTTTATATTCCAGTTATAACAGGATATTAATAACTGGCGATTTTAATATACACATGGACAACATCTCGGACCCACTATCCAGAGATTTTTCAAACCTTTTAAACTGCTTGGATTTTAAACAGCACGTCTTGCAGCCAACTCACAACAGAGGACACACCCTGGATTTGGTTATAACCTATGGCTTGTCTGCTGGTGTGTCCTCTGTTGTTGACTTGGCAGTGTCAGACCACTACTGTGTCTATTTTAACATCGCCAGTTTTAACCATCTAGCAGTCCCGGTCAGAACAGTGAAGAAACGCTACCTATCTTCTGAGGTGGCAGCAAATTTTATCGAGATCTTAAAAAACACTCCTGCTGACATTTTACCTGCACCCTGTGATCTTATTGTTGACAATTTTAACCTACATCTTAAATCATCATTAGATTCAGTAGCTCCACTTTTAATTAAAACAACAAAAACAAAGACTGTACCCCCGTGGAGAAACAATGCTATCAAAATATCAAAGAGAAAATGCAGGAGTGCAGAGAGGAGGTGGAGAAAAAGTAAACTTACAGTACACTATGAAATTTTATGCGAACAACTGAAATCTTACAATAAAACAGTAAAACTGGCAAGATCTTCCTATTTCTCAAACCTCATTACAGTCAATAAAAACAACCCCAGGGTTCTCTTCTCCACCTTTGAACTTTTAACTAGTTCTGATTTTAATAAGTCCCCACAGAGACCAACAGATGCTCTCTGTGAGGACTTTGCAGACCACTTCAGAAGTAAAATCGATGACATAAGATCCAGTCTTTTAGCCCGTCAAAACACAAGTTTTAATAAACCCGGACAATCATATTTACATGAGGAAACACTGGAAAGTTTTGCCCTGGTTGATGCAAGGACACTTGTTCGAGTTTTCTCCCAGGTAAACCCAACAACCTGCCTTTTGGATCCAATTCCCACATTTCTTTTTAAGACATTTTATGGATTTTTTGAAGAACAAATTTTAAATATAGTCAATTGCTCTCTTCAGACAGGCGTCTTCCCCGCTGCCTTTAAAACGGCGGTGGTGAAGCCCCTTCTGAAGAAGAGCGGTTCTGACCCGAGCGTTTTTAATAACTACAGACCCGTATCCAACTTACCGTTTTTAAGTAAGATTTTAGAAAAACTGGTTTTCATCCAGTTGAATCATTTTTTAAATACAAATAATATTTTGGAGAAATATCAATCTGGTTTTAGGATGAACCACAGTACGGAGACTGCTCTTTTAAGGATCTTAAATGATATTAGGTGCACTGCAGACGTGAGAAAACTCACAGTCTTGGTGCTACTGGATCTAAGCGCTGCTTTTGATACAGTAGATCACCAAATTTTATTAAATAGACTTAAAAATCTAGTGGGCATCTCTGGTACTGTTTTTGACTGGTTTTATTCCTATCTCACAGACCGATATTTCTTTGTAAGTATGGATACTTGTTCCTCTAAAACTCATGAAATCAAATGTGGGGTTCCTCAAGGTTCGATTTTAGGCCCCTTACTTTTTAATCTTTATATGCTTCCCCTCGGGGATGTCATCAGGGGACACGGCATCAGCTTTCACAGCTATGCTGATGACACGCAGCTGTATATTGCCGTGTCTCCTGATGACACAGGACCCATTGATACCCTTTTAAATTGCATTTTAGATATCAAGTCGGCGGCACGGTGGTCGACTGGTTAGCACGTCCGCCTCACAGTTCAGAGGTCGTGGGTTCGATCCCGGCTCTGGCCTCCCTGTGTGGAGTTTGCATGTTCTCCCCATGCCTGCGTGGGTTTTCTCCGGGTACTCCGGTTTCCTCCCACATTCCAAAAACATGCATGGTAAGTTGATTGGACTATCTAAATTGCCCCTAGGTGTGATTGTGAGTGCGGATGTTTGTCTCTGTGTGCCCTGCGATTGGCTGGCAACCAATTCAGGGTGTCCCCTGCCTCCTGCCCAAAGACAGCTGGGATAGGCTCCAGCACGCCCCGCGACCCTTGTGAGGATAAGCGGTACAGATAATGGATGGATGGATGGATATCAAGTCATGGATGGCAGATAATTTCCTACAGCTCAATCAGGACAAGACTGAGGTTTTAGTTATCGGTCCCGAAGGTCAGAGAGAGAAGCTTTTACCAAAACTACACATTTTTAATCCCTCACACTGTGTGAAGAACCTTGGCGTCATTTTTGACTCTGAGCTCAGTTTTATTCCTCATATTAAAAATGTAACCAAGATTGGTTTTTATCACCTTAAGAATATCGCCAGAGTCCGCCCGTTTCTCTCTCAGGCTAACACGGAAGTGCTGATGCATGCCTTTATTTCCTGTCGTTTAGATTACTGTAATGCCCTGCTCTCTGGCCTCCCGAAAAAGAGCATTTCACCACTGCAACTACTGCAGAATTCAGCCGCTCGGGTGCTGACGAGAACCAGAGGGCGGGAGCACATTACGCCAGTTTTGAAATTGCTGCATTGGCTCCCTGTGTGTTTCAGGATCGATTTTAAAGTACTTTTATTAGTTTATAAATGTGTTAATGGTCTTGGGCCATCTTATTTATCTGATTTGCTTTTATCATACCAGCCCTCGCGGATCCTGAGGTCCTCTGGCGCCGGCCTTTTATTTATTCCAAGGGTGAGGACCAAAATGCATGGCGAGGCTGCATTCAGCCATTTTGGTCCTCACCTTTGGAATAGCCTGCCAGAGGATGTCAGGTCTGCAGAGACTGTTGATATTTTTAAGAGGAAGCTCAAGACACACCTTTTTAGTTTGGCTTTCAACAACTTTTAAATAATTTATCTTTTCTTTTGATTGAAGATAATTCTATGTTTTGCTTTGAATGTTTTAAAGCACTTTGAGTTGCATTTTTATGTATGAAAAGTGCTATATAAATAAAATGTGATTGATTGATTGATTGATTTTTGTACTTTTCTGTTTTTTTTTTTAGACTTCTACACCTGTCTTCACGAGCAAAGTGCTCCACTTGTCTCACTTTTGAAGCTCCTCCCACAGATGTTCAGTAGATTAAGTTCAGAGCTCATCGGAGTAGTCTGATATTTTGTTTTTAGCTGTGTGTTTTGGGTCATGATCGTGTTGCAAGAATCATGACGCAGCTTTCTGACACAGCACATTTCTCTCAAGGATATCTTGATGGTCTGTGCCAGGTGGAGCAAAGCAGCCCCAGAACTCAACAGCGCCATCTCCATGTTCTGTTCTTGGTATGTTTCATATTTGCACCCGAGAACATCAAGCTGATGTGCCTTGCCAGAAAATTCCACTTGTGTCTTGCCCGTCTGTAGGAAATTCTTCCAGAAGCTTTGTGGCATGTCAGCATGCAGTTTGGCCAATTCCAGTATTAATTGATTATGATTTCTTTTCAACATCTCCTTGCTCATGCCATAGAATTCCACTTTTGGCTCAAACAACAACGGGTGGTGCGTTCCCTCACATTGGAGCTCACTTTTACTTTCTTTGGAGGTTGTTTCGAGCTCTTTTGTTACCATTCGTATTATCAATCTCTTCAATTTGTCATCACTTTTCCTGGCTGGCTACAGTCTCGTTGATCTTAAATTTGTGAATAAAATGTGCAACTGTGGTCACAGGAACACCAAACGTCTTGGAGATGGCCTTTGTAGCCTTTCGATTGAATATGCTTATTTATCATTTTCTTTCGAATCTCCTGAGACGATGCTCTCATCCGCTTCCTCTGGTTCATGTTTAGGTGGGTACACACCATGCCACCAAACAGTATTGTGTATTTGTAATAGGCCACCTGCCTGATGGCAAGTTTGAAGACACCTGTGATGCTTATTAGCGGACACACCATGGTGAACTATGGTCAAATTATTGTCAATCTTTTCTAGCAGTATCATCACTTTTGCCCACGCCTGCTTGTTTTTTTGTTTTGTTTTTAATAATAATTCTGTTGAGCCACAATCAAAGAGAAAGATTTTCATTGGTTAATTTCCATTAAATGTTTATTTATTATTACTTTAGTCAGATTCAAGTTATTTCTGTGACAATAACTACTAACAATTTCGTCCACGTGTACACGCACACACACACACACACAGACGCGGACACACACTGTGGCTAGATATGAACAAGAATGTTTGTAAAGGTGATAGTGTGTGTGATAAAGATGTTGCCTTTCTGTGTGCGTGTGTGCGTGCGTGTGTGAATGTGTTTCTGTGTGACAGGAAAAGGAATCTCTCAGCAGCCACGCTGACATCACTCAAGTATGCGTCAGACACTTGGAGAGCGGGCCCCTCGAAAGACAACAGTCCGCCTGCTTGACTGTGTGTGTGTGTGTGTGTGTGAGAGAGAGAGAGAGAGAGAGAGAGAGAGAGAGAGAGAGGACCTATAAAAGTGCATATGTGTGTTCACGTCCTCACCTGTTCCTGTTTGACTTGTCAACCTCCTCCATTCACCTATTTTCCACTTGAAAGCACAATGGTGTGTGTGTGTGTGTGTGCGTGTGTGCTCATCTTCTGCAAACTCTTCAAAAGAAGCAGATGTGAATGTGTGCATCAAATTGTATTCCCGGATGAGGGTCAAAACCCCAAGGTCTGTTTTTATGATTGATGTGTGTTACGCGCGTGTGTGCGCGCGCGCGTGTGTAGCTCCATATACAGTAGAGATGCTTATTAGAGCTATCAGTGTATTCTGATATTAGTCAAATAAATGACATGAACAAATCGCGTACAGTTAAGGCTGCAGACTACACTGCCACATGTCGGAGACAACGCATACTGCAGGTGACAACAGACGGCTCTTTCACCCGCACAGCGAGTGCAAGCGTGCGATTGAGCAACTCGTTTAGTGTGTATGTTGTGCCACGCTGTGCCGCGGAGGCTGTTGGCGAGCCAATTGGGTGCTTGTTGCCGCGGCGAGAAATTCAGGCGCAGCACGTGCCAAGGAGAGTGACTTCAGGTGCGATAGCCGCAAGAGATTTTGATGAAGTTCTACAGTCAAAATACAAGGGAGAGAAAATTAAGCTTATTTATTTAGTATTTGGGGCGGCACGGCAGTCAAATGGTTAGCACGTCCGCCTCACAGTTCAGAGGTCAGAGGTTCGATTCTGGCCCCGGCCTTCCTGTGTGGAGTTTGCATGTTCTCCCCGTGCCTGCGTGGGTTTTCTCCGGGTACTCCGGTTTCCCCCCACATTCCAAAAACATGCATGGGAGGTTAATCGAACACTCTAAATTGCCCCTAGGTGTGATTGTGAGTGCGCATGTTTGTTTGTCTCTGTGTGCCCTGCGGTTGGCTGGCAACCAGTTCAGGGTGTCCCCCGCCTGCTGCCCAAAGACAGCTGAGATAGGCTCCAGCACGCCCGTGACCCTTGTGAAGATAAGCGGATCGGATAATGGATTGCTATTTAGTATTTGCATTTGTGGGTGAAGTTAGTTAGTTAGCTAGTGGAAGTTGGTCGACGAAAAAAAAGGAAGCGGACCGGCCTATAGGCGATTACTATTTGGTCCGGCCTGACCAAAAGCCAGATAGACGGGCGGCGGAAGGGTACTCTAGCTGCGGGTAATGGGGAAATTTGAGTAAAATGCCCAGCTCTATTCTTTACAGAGCCCCTAAGGTGACATGGAAGTAAAAAAATCTCTTTGCGTTCAATCGCAAAGATTGCGAGATACGTTTTTTTGCGAGGGAACGCATTTTGTTTTAAATGCATGTTTATGTACTTCCAGGTGAGTTTGGCAGCTAGCCTAGCCTCTAATGCGCGGCTGTTTGAGAGACGACAGTACGTCTGAGACGGCAAGAATCATGGAGGAGGACTTGGAACGTTTCTTGCGGTCAAGAGATGTCCTCTTTTGTTTAGTACTCGTTTCAGGTGTATTTGGCCTATTTGGAAACCGTGCTTAATATCAAGAACTGATTCGATGTCATGAAAGCACTCCCTTTGTTGATTTTGTTTACCCGGAAGATGACCCGGAAGTACATAAACGCATTTAAAAAAAACAAAAAGAACATTCACTTGCAGAAATTCGCGTTATCTCCCAATCTTTGTGAGGGAACGCAAAGTTTTTTCGGGGGAACGCAAACTTTTTTTTTTTTTTTTTTACTTCCATGTCACCTTATGTCACCTCCGTAGTTCTTAACAAGAGTGCAGTCATATTTGTGTTCTTACTTGCTTGGTGCAATCACATTATTACCAAGGTCCCCTTTTGTGACACGACACTTATTTCACCACACATCACGACAGACTAAACCAAGGAGTTCGCACTTTCACCCGCATACTCATACAAAGTCACCCGCATATCATGAATGAATGTTGGGTTTTTTTCATCATTAGGTATGCTTCATGTTTTTTTTTTGGTTGTTGTTGTTTGTCCTGTATTCAGGTTATATGTATATCTTATTTTGAAGTACTAAATGACATAAGATGTAACACTGACATAGGGAAGGTATCGGCGCTAGTCTTATCTCAGTGCAGCATTTGATGCGCTTGATTATATAAACTGTTGAACAGGTTGCAAACTCACGTGGGATTAAATGGTACAGGCCTGAAATGGTTCAGGTTTTACTTGCAGGAAAGCAGTGTCCGTGTGACCACTGGACGTTTTTAATCTGATCGAATGGCCATGACATGTGGGGTCCCTCGAGGGTCTTTCGACCACTTTTGTTCAGCCTGTATATGTTCTCTTTGGGTCAAATGCTTCAGAGCCCCAAAGTTGGTTATCATAGTTATTATGCAGATGACACACAGCTGTCATCAATGTCCCCAAATGACAGCAGTTTAATTAACGTATTGTGTCACTGTCTAGCGCAAATTAACAACTGAATGACCCACATTTCCTTCAACTAAACCAAAACAAAACACCTAGAGTTACTGTTTTCAGAAACCAAAGACCAAGTCCAAAATTTGGGGAGTGCTAAATGACTCGGACCTGACTTTCGGCAATCATATCAAATCAATCCCTAAAACAGCTTTTACCAGATGAAAAACCGATCCAGACTTAAGGGTTGCATGCTCAAAGCAGAGCAGGAGAAACTTATCCACGCTTTTATCTCCAGCAGACTTGATTCTGGTAACGGTCTTCTTCCTAGACTGCCTCAAAAGAGCATCAAACAGCTGACGCTCATTCGGAACGTTGCAGCTTGGATTCTGACCAGAAAAAAGGCGATCAGGACATATAACTCCAGTCCTAAATGCTCCCAAACAACTATATAATATATTTTAAAATTCTGCTACTGGTCTAAAAATCACTGGGTCCTGAACACATGAATGAAATGCTGATTGAATATAAACCCTGTGGGGCTCTGAGATCTGCAGACTTGGGTCAATTAGTGGTGCCCAGAGTTCCAAGTAAACACGGTGAAGTTGCATTTAGCTGTTATGCTGCACACACATGGAATGCGCTGCCAACAGAAGAGAACAAATGTCACACATTCATGCAGAAAACAAGCCCAAATTTAACTTAACACCAAAGTTCACATCTGAACTATGAGGCTCATTAAAAAGCCTTCCGCATGTTTAGCATGTGAACCACAAAGTGGACAATAAACACCCGACGTGCTTTAAGTGTCAGAGCATAAATGTCTTCATCCAAAGGCAAATATCTGTGCTGTGAAATCATTTGGTCCGTGTCGCGTCTTGCCCACACTGGGGGATTACGCTTACACACTCCCAACTCATAGTGTGACAAAGTGTGAAATCTGGATCACATTAAGGAGAGACAAGTTTCTCTCTGTCACACTTGACTGGAAGGAGGGAGGGAGGGAGGGAGTGAAGGTGGGAGGGAGGTATGTGTGTGTGTGTGTGTGTGTGTGTGTGTGTGTGTGCGTGCGTGTGTGCACACACGCTGTGGGAACACGGCGCTCAATAATTCCGACTGACAAGAGAATAGTTTTCTTTAGTTCTCTGAAGTGGGCCCGGCTCATTTGTACAGCCTGGAGCCATACAGAGGTGAAGTATGTGTGTGTGTGTGGGGGTGCGCGCGCACGTGTGTGTGGCATAGAGAGAGCGAGAGTGACAAGGCCTTTGTGTGAGAGGATCTAGGTTTAGGATTTTGGAAGAAAAAGAAAAGGAGGGAAAAAGCACCGACCCTACATGGACAAAAGTATTGTGGCACACCTCTTACCGTAATCAACGGATTAATCAACCAATCAATCAATCACATTTTAAAATTGGGTCCTTAGTTGTTGACTGGTCCTCTGATCAAGGCTTTCTTTGTGGAAGTTAAATGTTCTGTTCCCAGTGCAATGCCGGCAACGGCATAATGTGATGAGTTTGATGTGGAAGAATGAACTAGAATGGACACTCCCCGCAGACACACGGCGGCAGTTTGTATAAAGTCTTCCCACATTTTTCTCAGATTTCATTTCACGAGATGAAGCGTGTCATGATACTTTGTCCATAGTTTGGCAAGATCAAAAAAAAGTGCCAGCTGGTCGACGCCAATTGGTTTGCTCGTTTTCCCCGTTTGGTCGCACCTGTTCACTTCCTAGAGAGAGAATGACGATGTATGTGATCCAAAACTTTCGCCCATTTGTTGTCAGGTTCTGCTAAAAGTTGCCATCTTCTTCAAGTGCCGTCACAAAGGATACTGATTAGGTCACTTGTTTTTGGATTGGCCACACCTGTTATCATCTTGAAATCCTTTACAACTATTGCAGAACTCCAAAATGTCTTCCATTTTCACTTCCAATGGGCAGAATGACCACATATCCCAATACTTTTGCCCATGTCATGATCTCCTCACTCTTTATGTGTGTGTATACGTGTGTGTATTTTAAATAAGTGAGTCTGGCTGTGCCTTGGGGGAGTCACTCCTCGCTAAGTGGACCTTAAAAAACAGGAAACGGAATGCGCAGGAGGAGGATCAGGCCTGCTAACTCTCCACAATAGTCTTAATTCAGCTTCTCACGCACACACACACACACACACACACACACACTCACACACAGCAGTAATATGGCATGCACAGACCTGGAACACACATGCACACACACACACACACAGAGTCACACCTGAGCCTCCTTCAATAGACGCCATTCAGATGGCTGACAAGTGAGGACAATGGAAGAAATGGAGGACGTGTCTGAGCGCATCAATCTGCCACCGCCATCATCTTTTCCTTCCTGCAATGACTTGGGGTGATATCACCTTTCTGTTTCTACACTTTTACTCTTGGCCTTCACTTGTACATCTGAGGTCATACACGTACACACACCCCCTCACACACACGCATACAAACAGAGGGTGCTTTGATGTGTCGGAGCTGTAAACTGCATTTATTGTTCATGTAATCCCAGTTTATATGCGTGAATAGAACAGGTGCAAGTATTCTCCCTTTCTCCGAAAAGGCGGAAAAAGTCATCATAAGCATCAAGTTGGCTGTGCATGCACCTGCTTTTAGGGAGGAGGGTACACCCGGAAGGGCTGGGAAGGCTGGAAGATGGGCGAATTCCAAGCGGACGCGTGTCCAAACGACACGTTGGGTGTCATCGGCGTTCTCGGGCAGCGTCTAGGAGGCCACAGGGTCAAGGTGAGGACATCATGATGAAGAATACAATACGGGCAATACCGACAATGGGTGCGTCAGTAAATTTTGCCGGTCCGTCTTTCGTCAGTGGCCGGGCCACCCATCCGTCATCGTCAGTCCATCAATATTTCAATATTTCAAGCCGCCCAAATCTGTCATCGGCAGACCGAGAGTCCGTCATCGTTATTTTAACCGGGCTTCCGTCATCGCTAAATTTAACTTCGTCACCACTATATGAGGACTGACAGATTTTCTGAATCCTTTCACCAAGATTTTGCAGAAAACCATAACCACAAAGCTTGGAAATAAACACTCATACTATAAATACTACACTCAAACAAAAAATGTAGATTTATGTTGTCACGGCAACCAATCAAAGTACGAGCATCAGTGAATCTGCAAAAATGTATGAAGCATAACAGTGCTGGTATTTGACTTTAATTCCACTTGAAACATGAAGCATAAAGTGGACATTTGTAGTGATAGCAATAATCCTGACACGCAGACGGTGCATTTGTTACACGCGTCAATGACATGATGTCATCTTAAGCAGACGTTTCCATCAAATGACGACATTGAGGAGCATTACCCCAAAACATTTCTACCTCTTCCCTCCTCGACGGAATTTCTGGTGGGAGGTGCTGGCATGTAAACAGAGGCGCGAGGATGTAGGAATGTGCAATTGGAGGAATGAGATTAGCACATGGTCAATGCTGTCCACTCAAAGCAACCCCGGTGTATATTTAGCCCGCAAATAAACACGGGAGATATGTGGCGTAAATGGGAGCCCGCTAATGACGGACCGAGAAGGTCCATCTCAGTCCGGACTCTGTTAGCGACAATTCGAGTGACGGACGAAAACCCATTTCCATTGATGCTTAGTCCGCCAGTTTATTGAAATTTCCCGCCATTCGACAGCAAAACAGACGACCATCAGTGACGGATTGACGGACTTTCTGGTAGTACTGACGGAATGCCCAGCGCTGGATAATATAAAAGTTAGAAGAAAGTGCTCACCTGACTGTCGCCGAATATGAGGAGTGGTTGGCCTTTTGGCTGGACTTCCTATGAGGAATTTCACCTGCAAGGAAACACAGAACATAATTTATAGCAGTGATTCCCAACCACCAGAAATTCAAAATATGTTAAACAGTGTATAGCCGGCGTGCTAAATGAATCATGTTGCTCAGTGAAGGTGCACTCATTAAATGACGACCGGCTTGGAAGTGGACCGGCCGTTCAGGAAAATCCAGACATTTTCTTGAATTTCCCCATGAACTATACCAAAAAACAATAAATAAATAAAAATCAAAATAGCGGGACCACGAACACACAACGGAGGCGTGGGGGGGTGTGGGGGGTGGTTTACTCTATAATAGAGTGTTATTGTCATTATTAAAAAAAAATACTTTACGATTTTTTGGGGGGGTTGGGGGGGATGGGTTGACACGGATTAATGGCATTTCCCGTCATTTCAATTGACAAGAGATACATGTTTTGAGTTACGAGCATGATCACAGAACAAATTAAACTTATATCTCAAGACTTGTACATGTACATTACATAATAATAATAAGAGAAAAAGTGCAGGAGCTTATATGCATTTCTAATGGCACAATACCTACTGGTACTTAACGGGGAAGTCAAGTCAAAAATATTCTTAACAATATGTTCTCTGCAACCCCACTAGTCTAAACACGGCTTTCTGATTGATATTGCATTTGTGGAATATGAATTAAAGAGACACTTGACACATGAGCTTAACATTGGCACTTATATAAAAGGTTTGCATGTAAAAATGACATCAGTACTAAAATGCTCTGCCCAAAAGACTTAAGTGATTTAAGGGCTTTTTTTGTGATTAGATTTACAACAAATTGCCCCGCCCCTTTTTGGCTGGTCTTGTTATTTTTTTGGTCTCAGCGGTCTACGTCACGGGAGGAAGGCATGCTTGGTAATATTGCTGGCTTTGTCAGTTCTGTTGTCTAAAACGGCGACCGATCGCCACCAAAATGCAAATGCACTTTACTACTCTTTTCCACTTCAACCTGTGAAAGCATAAAAGTGTTCTGCACAATAGTTTGGATTTATTGACACAAAACGTGATGTCATCATGATCACCTCCACAAAATCAAAAATACCGTGGCCATCGCTTCTATACTTACACAGGCTGAAGCGGCCAAGAGCATGAACGCGCACACGAACCCTGACTTGTTATATTTCGCACATTTAGCGACGCTAAACTCGTGTCAACTCTAAGGAGGCAGACGGCGACTGGCAAGCATGGATCTTTATATATGATATATATTTTATGATATTTTTTTATATTTTATTAGTGCTTTTTAAACATTATTTTTAAAGTATTGAGCGTGAAAGTCAAGCGCCTTTGAGCGGGTAGCCTGTCAACAATGTCAGTGCCCTGTTGCTTTAAATATTGCTGCTGTAAAAAAATATCCTTTCGTAACGGTTGGTCGGGGAATATCCTTTCGTAACGGTTGGTCAGGAGTATCCTTTGCTAATGGTGGCTCAAAGGTTGCATCCAGGGACTTTTCCTAAGCATATGTAGAATTTGAACAATCCTGTCATCCAACTACTAAAGCGTTTATCTCACTCGGACAGGATAGGAAATTTCCTAGGCCAGAACGAGAATCCGAAGAGGCAGGCATTGTTGACAGGAGCAGTACATTTTGCTTTTCAAGTAAGAGTCAATTAATTGGAACATGAAGCAACTCATGGACTCCAGTCCTATTTGTTCATTGTAAATGTCAACCAGTCACCAGTCACCAGTCATTTTATTTATTATTGCTAAATTGTGTTATAGTGCCTCCTTTGCACGACGTTGTATGCCTTTATTTTGTACTTGCTTAACCTTTAGAGGACATTCTTGGGAAGCCACTGTAACTTTAAGCATGGTGAAACAGGAACAGTACTTACCCATGTGCTCGTCATGTGGAGGACGGCTCAGTGACAATCTGGGGACATGTGAAGACTGACACACACATGCACACGCGCACACATCCACACACACACACACACGCACAGTGATAAAATGTTGGCATGCGTCCTTAAGTGCGCACAGAATAAATGTGAATACTTAAGACTTACTTTAGGGAAAAAACTCAGTCGTTCATCTGCATCCATATTGTCAACACTGCCGAACATGAGACACAACATCAAGATCAACAATAACGAGACCCTCTCACCCCCTTTTCCCATAACAACTTCTAAGAATGATCAGTATAAAAGTACTATAAAAGTGTTACGCACAATAGTTTGGATTTATTGACATTAAATGTGATGTCATCATGATCACCTCCACAAAATCAAAAATACCGTGGCCATCGCTTCTCTAACTTACACAGGCTGAAGCGGCCAAGAGCATGAACGCGCACACGAACCCAGTCGCGCGCGTTGTCTGACACCGCTTGCAGCCGCGAGAGCGCAGCGGCGTCAGAGTGAGGTAAGACCTCATCGAACGTCTTGAACGTGCGCATCCGACTCCATAGCCGAGTGTGGCCGCATTAGAACGCACCATTTCGGCTGTTACGTTCCAACAAAAAAAAATTTTAATCATGGAAATCATTGCGCTAAAACGTATTCATTTATATATTCAAATTATGATTGTTCGGATGATGAATGACGGACCAGCAAAATTTTGTAAAATGTCCAACTGTACATATATGTATATACAAATACACACGCAAATGCACAACCCCACACACACAAGGAAATGGACACATGGACTTTGCGAAACTGAAACAAACAGTGACTTGAGACAAGCAATAAATAAATAAATTATCCTGTTGGCCTGAGAGCGAGGCCTGCAGTAAAAGGTGCTGACTGACATATCTGCCATGGGTCACGGTCCACGGATGAGGTTTTCGCTCAGGTGCAAAAATCTAAAAGTCACGTAGGATAAAATAACATTTGTGCTGTTAAAACCCAGGAAGCCAATGGAGGCCTGAGTCCATGAGGTCCTGGAAACCCAATAAGGATTGGTGACTGAAGCCAAGCAAAGCTACGCTTATTCAGGTGTGTGTGTGTGTGCGCGTCGTGCGTGTATATAGGGCAGGGCAGGGCAGAGTAAAGATCTACAGTGGCTAAAGCTAACATAAGACGCCAGATGAGGCTAGGATTTTGTATGTCTGTGTGTGTGTGTGTGTGTGTGTGTGTGCGTGTGTGTGTGTGTGCGTGTGTGCGCGCACTGTCAAAACGGGTTCATGGCACTCACATGTTGCTGGATGAGGAATGTCTGGAGTGTGACACGGGAGTGCTGAACGGGATCTGGAAGACTGAAGCAAACGAGGAACAATGAGACACACACGCACGCACACGCACTCCTAATCACACAAAAAAAGGAAAATTGACTACTGACAGTTTAAAAGACATTTGGATTATTTGGGTAATTACAACAATTATCATTAAGACCTGCCATCCTTGTGACTAAGACTCCATGTGGGTGGTCACTGTAATGTAATCTCTGCCTGGTTTTGGACAGCATGCTTAGTGGTGAGCACGTCTGCCTCACAGTAAGGAGATCTGAGTTGGAATCTCCATTGTCCCCGGGAACTCCGTAAATTGTCCTGAGGTGTGAATGGCTGCTTGTCGAGACGTGCCCTGCCATTCACTGGTGACCAATCCAGGGTATACTGCTATATGCCGGATCGTAAACATCTGGAGCTAGGCTGACCATGCGGTTCTAGCAATTTTAGCAAAAACATATTTTATTGTAATGTAGATTATTATTAGTTTGTCTACCATGGTGTCCATGCAAGCTTTGGGAGCTGTGGCTCAACTGGGACATCGATGATGACTTCAAGCTGGTGGGATAGCACAGAATACACAACTCATGTCAGTTACTTGTCAGTTACAAGAAAAAGAAGAAGAAGATAAAATACAATTGCCATCAGATCAGACAAGTAATATACTGGGGTCACAAAGTCCATCGTGACATTAGTCTTGAATGGAAGCTTTCACAATAAAAGCCATGAAACGACTTCTACCATTAAGTTCTTGGGTTTTTTTCTGATTGCCAAGAATGGGAAGTCAACAGGATGATCCTCATGGCATTGCACAGGGAGACAGAGCGGGACGATGCTTGCAGAGATTATCAGTGTGACACACAAAGACCACACTGTGAGGCGCTGCCATATGTCCAAGGTCACTGGATGCGATGGCGCAAGACAAAACCGTTACATAAAAGTGTCAGAAAGGCACTTATTCATTCAACATGACGCTGTTGATTACAACTGGGTGACGACATTCTAAAAAACAATAATGGGTGGGTGGGTCAATACAACTCCAAATACTGATGACAATGCTACATTAACAAACTTATTTAAGTGTAAAAAAAAAGAAGAAAAGAAAAGAAGAGGCAAGATGAGTTTATCCTCCTATGAGGATAACAGCAGCTGCTTGGCAACATCAGTGCTAAACAATAAATGTGAAAACAGTGACACCAAGTGGAGGAGGAGAGAACACCCTGTCGGTTGAAAATAACTAAACAAAGTTAGTTTGGAGCTTGTTGCTTACTCAAAGTAAACTAAAATGAAGTCCATGTGAAAATGTTAATATTTTACATTTCTGCCATAGTTAGAATAAAGTACCTTTGAAGTGAATGTTCCAGTTTAGCGATGTAGGCACTTTGTTCATTCACCTTCCTGTGACAGAGAAAAGAAAGTTCATGTTTCCCCCCATTGTGATAGCATCAGTAGATTTGACTCACTTGGCCATCTGCTGCATTTCCTGCTTCATCCTGAGCCAGCCCTCCTCCACTTTCTCATTCTGTTTTGTTCAAGAAATAAAACAAAACGGGGATAAATGCATGTAAAGTGCTTTCAGGCTGGGCGAAAGAAGATGTGTCTCACCCGTTTCTGGTAGTATGCCAGCAATCTTTTACTATGTTTGGCCTGGAACATTAGAACCTGAGGAGAACAAGCAGAGAAAAGGAACTAGCATAACACACAACCATATCATTGGGTCCACCTAATTGACTACGTACGCAGATGTACTTAATGTGTTTCTATGGCCATAAAATTAACACTTATATACAGTACAACGGAACCTCTAAAAGTGACACAATTTCAAGTTCAAAACATATTTTGTGGAATCATTTGCCCCAAAAACCCAGAGAAAATTGCAAAGCATTATCACGCCAGGCATCCTCATTGTAGTATCACAAGGTTTTATCAATTCTGGCACTGCAAATAAATGTCCAAAAGGTCAAGTCAAGTCAAGATTATTTCTATAGGCTGTAATCACAAAAGCATCTCAATGCGCTTCACGGGCCCACAGTTGACAAAGATCAGCAACATCCCCTGATCTAAAAACCCCAACTGGGCAAGGAAAAACTCAAATTCCCACCTGGGAATTGTTGAGCAAAGATCTTCCTGTTCCCTCTTCATTACCCGTCTGTCAGACATCTTCCAAGAGTGATTTTTTTTTTGTGGTTTTACTTCATTTTAGTTTTATTACAAACTGGTCAAATTGCAGTTAAGACTATTCAAGTCTTCATACTAACATTGCCTGTACAGTCAATAATAGTGTCACGGAAGACAATTGTTGTCGACACTGGAGGTTCCACTATACTATACATTTAAATATGAAAACAATCTGATTTCACAAATAATACAAATTAGATGTGAAAAAAGAATGAACAAACAAACTTTTCTGGTCTCTAACAAATGTTTGTTTGCCAAAACGTTGATGTTGGAGAACAGCTCCTTCACTTCCGGGCGGCTCTGGACAAACAAACAAAAAAACAAACATTAGTCAAAATGTTATATTTGTATGTGTCATTTTCCAGACATATCTTAAGCTTTAATGATGTACTTACTTGGTCAGTGAGAGGCGACACTTGACATTTGTCATTGCAGATCAAACACTTGCCTTGTTTACCTGAAAGAAATGTCACTAATAAGAAGATGACATGGGAGACAAATTGTGTCCGCAATTGTGTTGGAATGAAATAGGCAAGGCAAGGAAAGGCTTGGGTTTTTTTTGGTGTGTGTGTGGGGGGGAATCTTAGTTTTTAACCTGGATTTAAAAGCATCTATACTTGTGGCTGACTTCATTTCCATTAGCATCTTATTTAGTTTCTGTGCAGCATAACAGCCAAATGCTGCTTCACCGTGTTTGCTCTGAACTATGGGCTCCACTAATTGACCCACGTCTGCAGTCCTCAGAGCCCAATTGGGTTTATATTCAATTAGTATTTGAGTCATGTATTCAGTAGGGGTGTCAAATTAGTACATTGATTGTGATCAATTAATTCATCAGAGTTAAATCATTAATTTTTTTAATCGCATTAATCTCATTTTTAATCTTTACCTTTACTGTTATTGCATGATGATGAGATCCATTTTGATGCATGGGGCTTGTGCTTGAGTCGTGGGGGTGTAAAAAACAATGGTCAATGTTAGGGATGCTCCGATCAATTGGGCACCGATCATGATCGGACGATTTTCGTGAAAATTTACATGATCGGAATATTTGATCAAAGCCTTCTATTGCCAATCAAAAAATCGGATCACCCGCAGCTCATGCTTCGCAGCATAAAGATGTGTTACAAGTGTTAAATGGTGCGATGTTGAGACTGCTTTTAATGACAATGTTCGAAACGAGGCATAATCCAAAAGACAAAATACACGTGGTATTGATAGATAATGCGCGGAACATGGTGAAAGCTATGACCGATAATAAATGGGCGACCGAGTTTGGAGTGTATGGCACACACGCTGCAGCTTGTTATGCATGATGTGTTACTGTCACAGCGCAGTATAAGTGGCATTATTGCCACAGGGAGACGCATTGTAGCTCGCTTGTGGGCAACAGACCCACTATATCATTTTATAATTCACAAAAAGATTAACAGTGACTATTTTCTCCTTGACAAATGCACAAGATAGTTTGTCTATGCACAAGACAATTAACCAAGTTCCTGAGTCGTTTCAATTTAGGAACTCATGAATAGTTTATTCGAGTGAAGCCTGCAATGTGACTATTTTTTCTACTTTGATTATATTCAGAACAATGCTATGTTCAGGTGGCATGTTATTTATTTGACATTTTGCATAATTAAGTCTGTTGAGACTGCTGATTATTTTGATCTGTTAAAACTGTGTTACTAAAAGCTGGTAAATGTAAGTATTTCAGTTATCTTTGTGACTGAGTAATTGTTGTATTGGCCAGCAACGGTTTTGTATTTTTTCATGCTTTTGAAAATATATATAGATTTTTGTCAAAATTACAGCAATAATATGGCTGCTTTTTTTCAGATAATATTGCATGATAGCAGTCACCATACGTAAATGGAAAAATATACAGATATTCCATGTAATTGGAATCGGTATCGGCCGATCTCACTCATGCATGATCGGTATCGGTGTCATAAAACCCTGATCAGAACATCCCTAGTCAATGTCACAACCTGAAGTGGACACTGATTGGCTGTCATTGTTTGGCATAACCTGATAAGCTCCTATTTGTAGGTGAGAGGGCAAGTTCAGAGCAGAGAGATGTGAAAATGGAGGAGCATGTGAGAGTTGTTGGTCTGATGAATGGTAGATTAAAAAAAAACGCCCTGACGGCACCAGTGATAAAGGCAGAGTGATATGCCTTGTCTGTAAGAAGGACTTTGCTTACCAAAGAAGCAGAAAAAAGAAAAGCAAGCTTGATGTTTTGGGGGCGACTTTGGACAAATTTGCTATAACCGCAGATCACTGGACCTCAACTCGCATACGTGTGTTTGTTGGCTCAACCCGGCGACTGTTTTCTGAGCGTGTGTGTTTACGAAGCTTTTGTTTAGCGCGCTTGGGCGGTCGCCAAGTTTTCCTCGGAATCCATAAGGCTCGTGGTGGAACAGAATTGCTCTTCACGGTGACCGTTTTGGCTAACAATGTTATTCCCACCGACGTCAACCCCAAACCATTTACAGATTATGGATGACGTGGACTCGCTCCTTGCTATGATTCCCTGCTGGACAGTCCTCCATATTTGAAACATAGCTCAGCTGCCGTGCGAACAGTCACATTTTTTCATTCTTTTATTCTACAACTGACTGGGAGCCAGAATCAAGCCTTTAGGACTGGAGTAATATATTCTGATCTCTTTGCACTGGCCAGAACCTGAGCACAGCATTCCGAATGAGTGAAGGAGTCCGGTCAGAAGACCATTACAATAATCACGTCTACTGGAGATGGATAACGTGGATAAAATTCTCCTGGTCTGCTTGGCTTGGAGTATGCGACCTTCCAAGCTGGATACAAATTTCTGTTGGTAAAAGGCTGTTTTAGTGATTGATCTGATATAACTGAATCACACTGCACTGGGATCCAATAAAACTAGGACTGACACCTTTCCTACAGGTAGTCAGTGTTAAATTTACTTTCATAAGAGCTGATTCTGTTGTGTGATGAGGTCGAAAGCCTGATTGAATGTATGTGAAACGTGCAGATAATGCTAATTTGTGGCTAAAAAATATAGAATCGAGGTCACAGTATGTGTGCCCTTCATAACGTGTGCAAGAAATACACTAATTTGTGGGTTTAATATCAGTCTCATGAACAACTTCGATTAGCAAATTGAGCTCAACTTGGCTTGAATTTAAAACACGGCCTGTTAGCGCTCGATTTTCTTACCAATCTGTCCAGGGCAGATAATGTTATTAATTTGTATTTTGTACGCACATACACAGAATTCGTGGCCACAAATTTGCATTCTGGACGTAAGTTATATCTACTTTATATGTTGGACCCCCACGCCCTCCCCCGCATGTATATGCGAGATGCATCAAAAATTAAGCGACTAATGTTCTCCTTTGATCCACCCAGGTCTTTGTAATATAAGACCACGTCCAACAGAGGTCTCTGTTTACTCAAACGTTCGCCTACACACGCACAGGTGAAGGCCTAGAGTCTCCTACAAACGCCTCAAAACGTTCTCAAACCCGTGTCAAAGGATGTTGTTATGGACCTTTGAGGTAGCAAACACCGCACACGACGTGGCCGCACGTGGTGAGGGCCATTCGGCGCTGGGATGAGGGCGGAAGAAAGCAGGCGTTGCAGCAGACCCAGTGCGACATCTTCGGCGAGGTTTCCTGATGTAGAGACGGCCGAAAGTTAGCACTCTTGTTAATGGCTAACGCTACCTGCCGACCTGGTTTAGCCAATTAACGTCGGAGGAAACAGTTAAAGATCATATTAGGTTGAATCCTCCCCTTCAACTTTTGAAACTAGAAAGACTTACCAATGAATTCAGACTTACCCTTTAAGTAGTACCGAATGTCCGTGCCGGTGGTTGTTATCCCGTTGCGTTGCTTCAACGTTCTAGTAGCTCAAACTAAGCTAAGGCTAAATGAGGTCTCCACTTGAAACAGACCAGCCAGTAGTCTCTGTAGTTTAACACCACACGAATCAAGTTTGCCCAAAAACATATTCTAAAATGATACATGATTTTGTATTGTGAATTCCAAAAAAAAAAATAAAAAATGAAAAAAGTGGATTAGAAAAGTAAACACTGTCTAGATGAATAGAAATAGTGTTGCATAATGATAATTATTTGTTTATGTAATAGTGTGAGAACTCGTTAAAGTGTTCAGTGCTACAACATGAACATCATTAATATTATTAATAATAACATATTTCCAAACACGAATAATGGCAATTTGAACAAATTTGTTATTTCAGAAGAGTGAATTAAACCCTATCCCTTCACAATTATCAGTACCCAAGAAGTAGTTGCCAGTCTCAAAAAGAATTACAGTGTAAAATGTGTGTTGATGGTGAGCAGTTTATACGATGTAGTCAGAAAAATGGCTTTGTTATTATTATTATTTTTTTTTTTTACATAATTCACACAATTTGACTTTAAATGGAACATACGGAAAATCCTTTTTAATGTTTGTGTACAAATAGATGTTGCTGTGAAGTACCATCCACACTTTAAGTGTGAAATTACACAAATAAATCTTTAGTTAACTGCCTGCAGCACCCTCCCATCTTGGGCGGGGCTACATGCCTATATACCTGGACTTGGGTCTGTGAGCAAATTTCCAAATTGGGATGTCACAACGGGGCTAGTTTACATAAAAACCGCTCCCACACCTGGTTTCTCAGGTAGTAATTTCACACACTTGGCTAGGCTGGGCAAACTTCCAGAGCAAAAAGAACATTTTACGCTACTAACATGTCAAAGCCAAAAGGTAAGCAGAGCTGCAGTTTTACCACAAATTAGCGCTAGCTAAGAGTGTTAAAGGCATTACTATAGCTTATAATAATAATAATGATGTTAGACTAAATTGTCTATGTGGGTATTTTTGTTTGGTGATGTCATGCGCCACACCACTGCACTTATTGACAAATTTATTTTAGTGGCGGTGATGAGATGCTGCCATCACAAGTGATAAAACAGTCGTGTGTGGGCGCTTGTGTTACCTGTGTTGTTTTGTGTGTGTGTGTGTGTGTATGTTAGGGGGATATGGTTTAATTAGCCAGTGGTGGCTTTACTAACAGTAAACAGATCTGCTATAAATATCTGAGGTTCACAGATCATTGTTAGATTCCAGCATTATTTTTGGAAATACAACATTTACTCAGTGAAGTTGTTGGCAGTGTGAAGGTCAGTGGTGGTGTTTGTGTTTGGTGATCTGTCCATGCACCACAAATATACTTTAATTGTATTCATCTTCGTCACCCTGGGCTCTGCTTCCGTTAGTTAGTTGTCGATTTATCGACAGCCGGGTCCACTATTGACCCAGGCTAGTAATTTGTTATAAACGCCATGAGGGATGCCGCACCGCATGAGACAGAGCTGCCCCAAAAATAAGCTAATTTCACAATGGCAGGAAATGTTCGAAGAAATTATTCATCCTTGGCGTATTTTGAGGAAACCACAGATACATTATTAAGACAGCTGGTACATGTTTTAAATTGTGAAAAAAACAAACAAACAATGTCTCCTTTAAAACCATGAACACGTTATTAAGGTCATGACTATTTGTTATTCTAAGACAGGGTTCCCCACACTGTGGAGCAGGGCCCGAAATGGGTAATTTGCTGTGGTTGTTATAATTAGTTTATATGCAGTATATGTCAACGTTGTGGCAAAATACTGGATTACATGTATTAATTTAGGGTTCTATAGAAGAACCAAATTACAATCAAACAGTTTCAGAAGCCCTGTTCTTAGTTATATAGCAATAAGTAATCACCATGGCAGTAATGCACTGCAACTAAATGACAACTCGTGATTTTCCCATGACTGACAGGTGGTGATCAGACGAGCTTCTTGGCGATGAAGAAGTCTTTGAGCCGCTTCATCTGCCAGAAACCGACCGAAAGCAGGAGGAAGGTCTGCACCACAGCCCACCACAGCACTTGACTGTGTGTATCCTCACTGATCTGACGGAAGGTCTCCTCCTTTTCCTGTTGAAAACAACATCAACAACAACAACCTATATGATCAACTACTTTGTAATGTTAAATAGAAGATTGGCATATTAATCGATTTTATTTAAGTTTGTGTATTTATTTTTAGCAGCTTCTATAGTTAAATAAAGTGTGTGGCAACTCATGTAAATTTTGCTGGTCCGTATTTTGTTAGTCCGTTATTCATCAGCGGCCTGGGTACCCGTCTGTCATTCGTCAGTCCGTCATTTTTCGTGACAAACCAAATTGTAATCATCATCAGTTCATCATCACTTCGTTAAATCGTCAGTCAGTTCATCACTTAATCCCATCAGTCAGTCCTCCCGCCCGCATCCCCACCCCCATAAAAAATGTCAGCAAAACTGGCTCCCGATTCCAGCTGTGGTTGTTAAGGCAATGTCAGTCCAGTAATTTTGTGTTCCTGTGTGCAGATTTGTCACAAGCTATAAATACGTGAAATGAAACGGCTTGTTTACACCTTCTGACTGGCTAAAATACATGAAATAGAAAGGTACAGAGCAGTAAGTGAACCCATGATCAAAGGAATACAGCAGCACCTTCAGGGCGAGCGCTCTACCCACTACCCCAAGAGCAGGCAGCTTACCCAGCACAGAATTTTAACTAATAGTTCTCGTGCGATTCACGGGAAAATGTTAATTGTGCGATTCACGGGAAAATGTTAAGTGGCGAGGTTCCGGTCACGCAAAATAATCGCTCTCTCGTCTTCTCTTCGTTCTTAAAGTGGAAGTCAACGCAAACATATTTTTTTCAAGAATATGTTCTACGCAAGCCCACTAGTTGAAACAGGGCATTCTGATAAATGTTGCGTTTGTGGAATAAGTGTTCATCTACTCGTTTTTTAGCCATCTCCGGGGGCGGCCATTTTGTCTTCTGTCGACTGAAAATGACATCGCAACTGCTCACAACGACCAATCACGGCTCAGATTCAGAAAACAGGTCAGCCGTTTCTGGGAAAGAATCCGTTTCAAAGCTTGTTTGGTATCAGTAAAAATAAAGCTAATCCCATAAGGGGAAAAAAACAACAAAAACGAGAATTTGTCTCAAGGCCATATCACTCTGGCTTACCCGCTGATAATCTTGCTGCTTAGTGATATACCACATCTGATCAATGAGATGTTGCAGGCCGTATTCCAGCGTCTTCAGGTTGTCTTTGGTTCTGTCGTCTTTTGGATTCATAACATGCTCACCTATCTGAACGTCCAAATGTAATTTCTGCCAAACACAAGAAGACTCATGATTGTTTCAAAATAGATAAATACATTAAAATGAACCCTTGCGTGTGTGTTTGCAGGTCTTACCAGTCGTTCGCCAGCAAAGACGGAGAAACTGGTGGAGTTTGTTTGGAAACAGAGGAAGTGCTGACCGGACGCGTGTGCCGTGAAGGTGAATTTAGCAAAAATGCCGTAGCGTTTGCTCATCAAAACCTAGTGGTAAGTGGATTTCAAGCAGAAATATTGATACATTGAATTGTTCTTTTGCCATGACACCAACTTCAAATAATTTTTATTTCTATACATTTAGAAACTTATATAAGCATACTAATTAGATTACTTTTGATGAAATAAATACATTTGGAACATTTTTAAGCACTAGAACAATTGAACAAAAACAATTTTTCAAGACTAATGAACATTTTTTTACATCCAGTACTGTACAAAAATCTTGGGCCACTAGCATTGTTATCATCAGCGGCACAGATGGGATTTTAGAAATGGGGGTCACAGGGGCTATCTAAAAAAAAAAAATATATATATATATATATATATATATATATATATATATATATACACACATATATATACGTATATATACATATATATGTATATGTATATATATATATATACACATATATAAACATATATACATATATATATATATATATATATATATACACATATATATATAAACATATATACATATATATATATATATATATATATACACACACACACACACACACACACACACACACACACAAACGAACATGTACGTTATACATATACGAACAATGACATCGTCTGCCTTGCCGTATTGGAGGTCTGCTGTGTGCCGTACTTCGCTTATACAAGCAGTGCCTCATGGAGCGATACAGATAGGGAACAAGAACGCTTATTGCAAAATAATTCACACCATCGCTTGACATGAAAGGAAGTGTTTTAAATGTGTCACAAATGAACCTGTAGCTCTTTGAAGTTGTGACAAAATACAGCATGGCGTCAGTGAGCTCTTTAGCTTGTAGTATGTAGCTATAGAACACGACTTGCAGACAGACTTTGCCCAAGATGTGTGTCTGCTCAGCGTGCCTTGCCTGATGGACATGTAAGGCAAAAGAAGTCCAGACATGTGCGCGTATTACCTTTCTTCACAAGGCATTTATTGTCTACGAGAGCGCAAGAGTTTGCAGCCCTATCTGTACTTATCTGTCTATTTGTGTGTCTGTATTCATGTGGCAACAACATGCAGAGCACCAGGCTCCTTTTCACACAGAGTTGAAACATTTACCCTTCTTTTTTTACCTAAAAAATACAGATACTGGTACTTGAAAATGATGGGATCAAGTCATTTTTGCCGGCTAAAAATTTTTCTACACAACATGGTGAAATAATAATAATAACAGCAGACTGGCAGATAGTGGGCTGTGTTTAGTCTGTGTGTGATGAGACTAACCTCCCAAGTATAAACAATAGACTTTATACTGTTCTAATTGTCTGAATCAGATTGGCAGATATTTAGCATTTTGGATAAAATTGGTGATCGGCTGTAATGTCATAATTTGCTGATTGATCAATGACATCATTGATCCGATCTACGAAATAAAATGTTACAGCAAATAATCGGTAATCTGCTCCAAAATCCCACTCGTGTAAAGCCTAATAATTGATCTCGGGGTGTCTTTGATGTAATTTCTTTATTGGGCCACTCATTAAATTCCAGAACGTCTTTGGTTTGTTTGTTGGAAATTACTTTTTCACACATATTTACTTGGGTTGTCTATGTGAGGTATTGAAATCGGTTTAGTATCCTGAAATATTTGTGTGATTAAAAAAAAAAAAGAAAAAAAAAAACAACCTGAAATCAGGCAAGGGGCAAATACTTTTTTGATGTCACTGTTTATTTATTGCAAGAACTTCCTTTAACTGTACCTCATGGTTGGGGTCCCTGACTGTCACTGTGACACCGAGGTGAGGCGAGTGGGTGGATGACTTCAAATCCCAGGGCTGCAACAGGAAATATCCTGAAGGGGAAAAAGATATCCTCATTTGAGCCTCCTGCCATAAGTCATCACATTTTACAAGGCACCTTTATTTGTTCTCTGAGGTCCTCTGCCCAATTTTTTGGCTCCTTATCACCTCTCCAGAACTCACCCGTCACCAGCATGTCCTCAGGAATCTCCTCGATGATGCATCGTTCCTCCTGCTCGCCCAGATCAAAATACATGGCAGCCGCAAGTATCAGGTAAGTCTGCAGGAAAAAGACGGCCCATTGCAGCCTCATGGTCGGTCCGCTATGGCCTATTAAAAATGTTTGGCTAGGCGGGTCCAATAAAACAGGTCTGTAAATGCCAGGTGGGTTTTCCAAAGTCTACAGCGTGTCTATGCTGGAAGCTGCCGAGTGTGAGAAAGCCGCAGGTGCTGCTTCATGTGACAAGACATTAAGTGGTGTGACTGGTAAACCTGGCAGCCAATAGCAGCTTACCAATGTTTCGTCATGATCATGTTTTTCACTTGTGAAATCAATGATTAAACTTGCACTGTAGGTGCAAGCGCCCAAATCCCATGTGATGCCAGTATTCATTATTATTATTATTATTATTATTGTTATTATTATTATTTTATTTATTTTTTGTACTATTTCCATGTATTGTTACATTTCAAGTGGAACATACTGTACTGTATCTGATTGTGACTGTGCATACAAGTATGTGCATACACAGATACCAAAATTGCGTATAAATGAGCGCAGAATCTGAACTTTGGGAAGTAATGCCTAGACCCAGGGTGGGCACATTTTTGGACTTCCGAGCCACTTTGGGATCTAAATTTTGACAGAGTGGCCGGTGGAGCACTTGACTGTGAGCGACTTGTTGCTCGAGCTCCGCTTGGTCTGCTGGACTGTTCTTAAAGTAGGACTACCAGGATCTTGAATCCATTAGAATTACAAGAGCAGTCATTTTTACGGATGGCACTTTATTGCGCTCTGGCAATGACTTCATCAACTAAAACGATTTTTACTCTCTGCTCGTTATTACAATTCCGTTGCGGGTATATTTTAATGTAAATTATGTCATATAAATGTTTGAGAAACAGTTGGTGGACAGCCAAGATTGTCCCGTGCGGCTCTCGCGCTGCGTGCTCTTCATGCTGTTATAAAATACAGCTGGTTTGGAGCAAACGGCAACCCAGAACTCTTTTTTTTTCACGGGGAATTATGTCAACAAGCACTACATAAGCGGATTATTTTATTGATTTCAACTGTCTGTCATATACTACTGTAACACGATTGATTTAGTTGCCAATTGATATTTTAATATATTAATTAATATATTTTAGTATAGGCGGCACGGTGGTTGACTGGTTAGCACGTCCGCCTCACAGTTCGGAGGTCGTGGGTTCGATCCCGGCTCCGGCCTCCCTGTGTGGAGTTTGCATGTTCTCCCCGTGCCTGCGTGGGTTTTCTCCGGGTACTTAGGTTTCCTGCCACATTCCAAAAACATGCATGGTAAGTTGATTGCACTCTCTAAATTGCCCCTAGGTGTGATTGTGAGTGCGGATGTTTGTCTCTGTGTGCCCTGCGATTGGCTGGCAACCAATTCAGGGTGTCCCCCGCTCCAGCACGCCCCGCGACTCTTGTGAGGATAAGCGGTATCGATAATGGATGCATGGATATTTTATTATTGCATATATTATTTTGTATTTATTATTTTTCTCACATGCTGCAATGTTATTTGGTGCGTATATATTTATTTATTTTTATTCTGCTTAAGTATTTGTTCCTTTTTGAGTTGGTTTGGTACGGCGCATTTCCTGAGTGAAGAAGAAAAGAGAGAGAGGTGAATTGGAGCGAGGCTGTTCATGTCCGAATAAAAACGCAACAAAAACACTGTCCTGCTGTGTCGGTTGTCTTTTGCGAGGAAGAAGCCAGAAGAAACGTATAAACTCAAACCTTGTATAGTAAAATGTATGTCACGACTATCATTGGGGCAGGGAGACTCTCTGTGTGTCAGACGAACAATTCATCCTCAGACTCGTCAATATGTTTATTGACACTTTTGTTTGAGTTTATTATAAAATGAAACAGAACAAACACACAAACAAACTTCATTTTGGAAATATCACCACCTTATTGTTAGCAGTCAGTGAGAAAATCCCATTGACGAGAGCATTAGAAGTAAATGGAGGGATTTATCTTCAAATAATGAATATTCACACAGAAATGCTTTAGTACAGGGGTGTCCAACCCCAGTCCTCAAGGGACCCTGTCCAGCATGTTTTAGATATTTCCCTCCTCCAGCACACCTGTGTCTAATGATTAGGATCATTCTCAGGCTTCTCAGAGCTTGTTGATGAGCTGATGATATGAATCAGGTGTGTTGGAGGAGGGACACATCTAAAACATGCTGAATAGGGCCCCTCGAGGACCGGGATTGGGCATCCCTGCTTTTAGTAACCCAAATTGACAAACTGTAATACTCGCAGGCATATATTCTTCCTAATCTGTGAAAACGTGTTACAAAGTATATTAATAAAATTTAACCACAACTTTCTTCTTCTACTCTTTTTTTTATCTGAAGGTATGTGTGTATCTCGATGCATGCACCACACCACACTGCCCCGAAGAGGCCAAAGCGTGCACAGCAAGAACAGTAGATATTTATTTTCGGTTTTTTTTAAATACAGGACTGCATTTCTTTTTATATATTATTATTTTACTGACTTACCTATTTAATTAGTTTAAGTTAATGTGTATTCAAAGTTGAGTTTTGATATTTAATTAAATACTATGTTTTGAAATCAGTGAATATTCATGTTTGTTAATCATGATTTCAGGATCAATCAAAGCAAATCTGTCAAGGATCTGAAACAAAAGCAGGGAACTAAATAAGACATACTCATGAGACAACGAGAAACACCTGGACAAAACACGAAAGGTAGGAGGGAGCTGATTGGTTAACACTAGGGAGTGGAAGGAGCACAGGTGGCCACAATAATCATAACGAGACAGGAACACTGAAAAAACATGAAACTAAAAAAACCCCAACAAGACACACAGATCATGACAGTGAACTCAATAATCATAACGAGAAAGGAACACTGGAAAAACATGAAACAAAAAAAAACAACAAGACAGGCAGATCTTTACAGAATCTTTATTTTTTCCCAAATCGCCCCGGCCCTACGGTAAAGACATAAATAGCTTAATTAAAATCGTGTCTCAGTTTGTCGTAAATATTACCAGATTAATATACTGACATACACATCTCATATTGATAGAGTAACGTTAATACAAGGCACACTAGTGAACACGCTAGATGACTGACAGCGGCCTACTTGCCTTATATGAGGTGATTTATAATATTAACACCCACGTGCCCGCAGAGAATGGATTCTCCTCTCAAAAAGAGCATCTGCTAAAGTTGTCAATGTCCCCTTGCACTCAAGTCAGGTATCACATCTCCTCGTCCTCCCACCCTTTGGTGTGAATGCTGAATCAATATACTCTTTTGGCAGCCATATTTTCTGTAAGTAGGGTAAATCTGTCATTTCCAAAATCTGAAACCATTGATCGTACATGTGTCAAAATCTACAGTTGTGGTCACACACATATGTACAAACGCTCATTATGGGCATGACTTTTGTATTAATTGTGGGCTTTTAATTGAAGAACCCCAATAGTTTGTACATCTTTATAGTTTTTTGACCCGATGATATCAGCATCATCTGCTGGTTTAGAAATGGCTCCCAAAGAACTTTACCAACATGTGTTTATGTACAATTCTCCGTTTTAGATCATCACTAAGCTACTTGAACTTTCTGTGTTGTCCTGAGTATGGGTCAATCCAATTAGCGCTGTCAAATGTAACGTTTTTATGGTGGCAAAGCAGCCACAGTTGATAGAGATAACTAACCAGGTCAAGTGTAAGTATATTAGTACGGCAAAAATTGGGGTTTGGTGTGTACCTTGCTTTTAAATGCTCTTCCATTAGATAGCAGCAGGTACAATTAAACTGTGTCCACTTGTGGCCATTCATACAACAGAATACTATATTTTTCAGACTATAAGTCACTCTGAAGTGTAAGTTGCACCAGTCAAAATATGCATCACGAAGAAGAGAAAAGCATGCATAGGTGGCTTTTGAGAATAAGTCGCATTTTTGGGGGAAATTTATTTTAGAAAAACCAAAACCAAGAACAGCAGAGCTCGGACTGGCACCCCAAATCCCCGTTCCCTAATCCTATTCATCATTTCATTCAAAACTTCCACTTCTGAATACAGAAATGTTTTTCCATTTATTCTAAAATGGCTTACCTTAACTAGAATCCCACATCGCCAAAGCTAGAATCCTGTTCGGTTATTGTGCCTTTGGTGCCATAAATAGTAAATCCTTGTTGTGGCGGATGCAGCATGTTAAAGAAAATGTACTAAAAATATTTGCCAACAGCCAAAAGAAAATAGAAGAAGAAGTAAAAATAAGAAGAAAAGGTAGGACAAAGAAGAAGTTGTCATGGCAATTAAGGCGTGCTGTATCGTATGTATGTATGTATGAGTAAAACATGCGACATCCGCCATACCAAGGACTTACAATTTACAACACCAAAAGATGCAATAACCAACCAGGATTCTACCTTTGACCACCATGAAATGCAGGATTCTAGTTAGGGTAAGCCATTTTAAACTAAAAAGAAAAACGTTTCCATAGTTAGAAGTGGAATTTTCAAATCCAACAGGAACTTGGTCGCTGTTGTCAACACGATTAGGGAACAGGGATTTTGAGTGCCCGTTCAAGCTCTAGTTTTAATATGTACAAGTCACACCTGAGTATACTGTAAGTCACAGGATCATCCAAACTACGAAAAAATAATGCTACTTTGTAGTCCGAAAAATACTGTAATAGCTACACAACAGCCAGCGATTTCATACAGAGTAAGTAAATTGGAAGTCATCATTATTTCAGTATACACTGTATACTCTTTGTGCCATTTTTGTTTGGTGGTGTCCCATGAGAATTTTCGTATGTGAAATATGCGCCTTGGCTCCAAAAAGTTTGGGAAAGACTACACTAACGTATGGTGATGCAGTACGAAAGTCATATTTGCTGTAAATGTTTGTTCAAAAAACATGTCTAGTCCATAAATATTAAACAGTCAAATGAAAAACAATACCACTAACTTTTTTTGGGCAGGGGGCCTCCAGTTTGACGTACTGCCAAAGCATACTGTATCTCACAATATCCACAAGCCAGAGGATGACCTGCACTGTATTTGTTTACAGAGTAAACATGCCTCTGATGATTAAATATGTAACCATCGGAACACAACGTTATATGGATCCCAGAGACATTAGCTAATGACATTTATAAGGAGAGTGTACAGGAAAATTTAAGAGCTGGAAATCGTATCCACCCTCCTCCTGCGTCCGCTCAATGTGTCTTTCACGCATTTCCCCCTCTGTCATCATTCAAAGCCAGCAGATGTGTGCGATTGCTATTCAATATGTCTCTTCCAGTGTGTTCAGAGGCAAAGCGTACGCACGTTTGTGTCTGTTTTACATATTTCAACCGGTATACTTCAGGAAATAAGGCATATTTCTCCGTCACAGTTGCAAGAGTCCCTGCTTTGGACATTAAACGGGATTATCTAATACAGGCAGTCCTCATTTTACGAACGAGTTCCGTTCCTACACTGGCGATGTAATACGAATTTCCGCGTATGTCGGATTTCAACGTTAAAATCTAAATTTATGTCAAAATACTTCGGATAAAAAAAACGAAAATACCTTTAATAAAAAGCATAAGATGCTGTACTTAGCATTACTGCTGAGAAGTGGATGGAGAAAGAGGAGAGGAGGGCGAAAAAGGCGCGCAAACAGACACAATCAAGACACTCCGCGCATGCTTATTGCGTAACCACAAGGAATGCTGGTCTTTCTAGTACAGGAAGTGCTTGTATGCGGAAGTGCGTTGTTTGGCGCGAAACCCATCGCATATACTAAATGCGATGGTAAACAAGCTCAGAGACGCAGCACAAAAGCACACTTGTGGAACGAGGAGGAAACCGCCGGCTTCATTCATGTGGTGAGTGACATGCCTATCAAGTGCTTTATTGACAGTTGAAAGTAACAAGCGGAAATGACGTCCATTTGAGTCACGACGCCGTGTGTCACCATACACAGTGGGTTATTCAAATGCCGGAGCAACTCTGTCCGCTCAATCATGTAAACGGGATATTCAGAATGTTTCAGAAATTGGAATTTTGACTTCAACCCGAATATTGACTGCATGTATATGTGGTCACTATGGTGCTGGGGACAAAATGGCGGAAGAGGCACGGGCGTCGTAAAGTCAAAACGTAGGTCGCATCCGTCGTAATTCGAGTCAGTGAGTACCTTTACCCAGAGGTGTGCATTTTACTAAATGTTGCTTGTCCGTAATTCTTCATCCGTCAGCGGCCTCGGTTCCCTTCCGTCATTCATTAGACCGTACTTTTTCGTGACGCACCGAATTGTATTCATCAGTTGGTCAGTCCGTCAGTTAAGTCCGTCAGTTAGTTCGTCAGAAGTCCGTCGGTCCGTCAGTCAGTCGGTGCGACCATCACAACCGACTCCCCCCCCACCCCCCAAAAACATCAGCAAAACGCGCGTCCATCAGTGACGGACTGAGAGGTCGGGCACTGATGGACGTGGTTAGTGACGATTACTCTGACGGACGAAAATCCACTTCCATCAGTGCTTAGTCCGCCATTTTTAAAAAGTGTCTGGTTAATCGTCAGCAAAATGGGGGTCCGTCAGTGGCGGACTGACAGACCGGTCCTTAAGTCTGACTGAATGTCCACCTATGCCCTTACATTGTATATGGTCACATATGTCAAAGGCTTATTCATGCTCCTAGTATGTTATAATAGGTATAGTATGTATATTCTAAACCGCGGTTGACTTGTTGATGTTGATTCGGTCCAAACCCCAACACTGCATGCAAGTTACTGTGATGTTTGGTTCAAACCTACAAGATTCCGTTAGATGGACAGAAATGTGGACAAACACATGCATGGTATACTACTACAAATTCTTAATTATAATAAAATTAATGATCTTAATATACGAACAGTCATCCATTTCGATTGTATACATCTTGATTTTTGGGGGAATTTAATTCTTAAATATTATTGGAGCAATCATCCATTTTGATTGTATGCATCTTGAGTTCTGGGAAACCTGTGTCTAAATACAGGTGTCTACTTCCTGTCTTTGTCTGGATATTGTCCATTTTTATTTTTAGTGTGTAATGAAAACGTAGGCTGCTATATTAGCTTCTCCTGCTAGCTAATATAATATAATATATTCCAAATAGGTTCCATCTTAATGTGTTTGTTTTTTGACAAATCTGATTACATTCGACAAAAATGAGCATCAAGCAATCATGTAGACTGCTTAGGTTTTTTTTTTTTTAGCACATTAGCCAAATTATTCCCAATGTAATTAACATTAATAGGGATTTTGTTGTTCTTACCAAATCAGATTACATTTGACAAGAGGGGGTACCGAGTTGATGTAATTGAGATAAATATGAAAATGTTTCATGTTTTGAAATCGCGACAAATCAGATTAGGTTTGTAAGGAGTGAAGATGAACATCCATCCATTATCTATACCGCTTATCCTCACAAGGGTCGCGGGCGCACTGGAGCCTATCCCAGCTGTCTTCGGGCAGTAGGCCAGGTACACCCTGAACTGGTTGCCAGCCAATCGCAGGGCACACAGAGACAAACAAACATCCACACTCACACTCACACCTAGGGGCAATCTAGAGTGATCAATTAACCTGCCATGCATGTTTTTGGAATGTGGGAGGAAACCGGAGTACCCGGAGAAAACCCACGCAGGCACGGGGAGAACATGCAAACTCCTCCACACAGGGAGGCCCCACGACCCTTGAACTGTGAGGCGGACGTGCTAACCAGTCGACCACGTGCCGCCGAAGATGAACATATTAAGTGAAATATTATTTTTAGGGCTGTCAAGAGATTTAAAAAATGAGAGATTAATTAATTATGATACGTAATTAATTGATTTTATTAATCTATTTTTTAATCTCACTTAAAAATTTCTGAGTAAAGCCCCAAAGCTCTCCATTGCATGCATGTATCTGAAATTATGGTGAACTTATGGTGTATATCTTTTTTTTCAATTACCCAGTCATTTGCCACCTTGAACTGTCCCTGGTTTCTGTTTTCACGACGATCAGTGCAAAATGAGTTGAAGTTCCACTCACCATCAGTAAAGTGTCCAGTCACCCCCAAATAACCGTGGTTGCAAGTTGAGGTCCAGTCATCTGAGGTTATAGCAAATTTGTCCGAAGTCACCCCCAAAACATCAAGCTTAATTTTATTTTCCATACATTTAGCTGATTTTAATCATCACTGCATGATGGTTTGTATGATGGGTTATTGGACGCTGTTTGAAACACCTCACTTAATTGCTTGTCTTCAACCATGTTGATCGGCCTGCGGTTCTTCGCTATTCACTTTGGCAACAACATTCATAGTACGGATTTTTTTTGCCATTGTCAAACATAAAGCATCAGTGAACCTTAGAAAAGTGTCATTTGAAATTTCAATTCTTGAATACGAAAGAAAATGTTAAAGGAAACACCACTGTATCAACAAAATTTTATTGACGATACAGACATCACTTTTTTTTTAATATTTGTTTTATATAAAAAATATTTTCTGCATGAAACCAGTACCTTAATAGTGTTACAAAAAAGAATACAAAGGACTATGTTCATATTTTTACGTGACAGGGTAAAATCCTGTAAATAAATATATTCTTTTGTTCTTCTGTTTGATTAATCCTCAAGCCACTTTTTGACCACCTGCAACATTGAATCCGTTTCTAATGGAATGGTGATGATACCAAACTACACCTCTCCATTGATCTCAGATCCATCCGAAGAGTCATTCGAAGCTTATTCTCACACTGACTCAGGAGCAGGTCCAGTTCACGACTCAAGTAAATACACCGCAGACCTTTTCATGTTGTACCTCCTCCGACGTCTTTTGCGCCCTCGCCTCTCCTTCCGGTCTTTCTTCCCTCTGTCATCCTTCTGCTTCTTCTTTCCCTGCCTTGTTTCCAGGCCTAGTCATAAGCAGTTGTCTTGCACGCACTTCCGCTCCTCCTCCAGCAGGGGGCATGGTGCTCCATTGTTGGCGTGGTGCATGAGGACGTAGCGCGTGCGGTGCTGTAGGCCAGAGTCTCCGCACTTGCCCTTGCACAGGCCCCAGGGAGACCACGCTGACACCTCGCAGTCCAGCGGCGTTTCTGCATTGCACAATGGTAGACTTTAGTACAAGGGTGGTGGACATGGGTGCATCAAGCTGCATGCGCTCGATTTTGCTGAGGCTTGCTACTTTCAGTAACATAAAGGACTGAATAATGAGGAGCACACTACTTGTTTTAGGTTGTTGTTTTTGCTCATCGAGTTGGACGCCCCTGTATTAATGCTTGGTTCATACAGAGATCGGGCAGTCAAACACCTCGTATTGAGTGGTATATATAAGCAGTGCGCAGGTGTGCATGAGTACTGAGAAATTTTGAAGAGCACCAAAGTTTGTCTAGTTTGTCACTATAATTCAATATAATAAAGTGCTGATTATTGGCCACTAACCTGCTTTTAGACAAAGATACCCGTGGCCTTCTGCTTTCTCAAAAATAGCTAAGAAACCATCAACAATAAGCAATTTCTTTGGTGTTTCTCCATCTCCAGCAAAGATATGGCACATTGAATCAGAAGCACAGCCGAAACGTACGTTCTCAGAGAAATGGGTAGAGGAAGTCACATATGGCTTCGGACAGATGACGCAATAACTGAAATGTGGTGGAAACTATGTCGGTATTATCCTGACACTTTTATAAAGGGACCAAAAACTTCAGCCATCCACCTTTTAATAAGCATGCCAACATTAGAGAGCACCAGAAAGTGTTGTCGACAATTATGAGTAGACACAGCCAGGACCAGAGACCCCCCCCCCCCGCCCGTTTGACAGGTGGCAAGTCAAATACAGGAACAGCATCCACCCCCGACAAACATGTTCCTTTTGACCTTTCACAAAGCAAGGCATGCAAGTCCTATGTGTTCACTGGAAGAGGATATTCCACTTCTCAAGAGATTTACAGCGAATGTTGGGACTGCTTATCATTTATGTCAGGGGTCTTCAAGCCTGTTCCTCTAGGGCCGGTGTCCTGCCACAGGACGTTTTCATAATTTCCTTGCCAGCATCCTTGATATTGAGTTGTTGCTCAGGGCTCAGGTAACAACCAATCATGACTCAGCTTCAGAAAACAGGTGAGCCGTGATTGGTTGTTACCTGCGCCCCAAGCAACTGTGATGTCATTTTCAGTCGACAGCAAGTGACAAAATGGCCGCTCCCTGAGATGGCTAAAAACGAGTGAATTTTGTTGCTTAACTCATATTCCACAAGAGCAATATTGATCAGAATGTCGTGTTTAGACTCGTGAAGGCGCATATAAAATATTATTACAAATATTTTTTGGGGGGCTGACTTCCGCTTTAAGTGTTTATCTTTTCAGAATCAATGTGAAAAGTGAGGGAATGCCTCTGACAACCCAGTCAGTGAGTTTGAGTACAAATTTGTTTCGGTTAAAAGTAGAAAAGCAGAAAGATGAAGCGAGGCACAGAGGGAGCACTGAAGGATGGCTGGCCTGCTGGAAGATTGCGTCAAGGCCGATCCGGCTTCATATTGCAGGTCCATTAAGGACACAGGGAAGACATTAGTGGGCTTAAGTATGATGAAATACCTTCAGTCAAACTTGGCCTAAATTGGTTGACATCTGTGAATATATTACACAGAAACAAGTTCAACAAGGTGATTGTGAATCAGTCATGAATGTCAACTTTCTGACTCTGTGGGAATATTGTGGGGATAAGTGAAAGATAAAACTATGCGTGAGACCTTGGGGGCTGTTTGCAAGAACTGAAAACCGCTTTAAAAAGGTAAAACTGTTGTTTGGACTATTTGTTTACATGACCACAGAGTGTGACAACAAGTCTGAGTGTTACTGTAAATCGGTTATTCATCAATCCAGCCTCAAAGTTGCGCCACTTACCAAAAATGTTTTCATTGACGTCAGCAACTACTGGCCTACTATGCATTTGACAGTGTTGTCAGATTTATTGGGGGGGTCTGGTCTTTGTGAACTGAGATTGTTTTGACAACATTAACATTATCTTTGTGTTTAAAAACATATAATTTTACTAGAATTTTGTTGCGTAAACTCTGGAAAAACGTCCCTGACTGTTTGTTGATGCCTTGTCAAACCTTTGTCACTTGAGCATTTTAAAGATGAAACATTCTCATAGTCCTCCCACCCAACATCAACAGGACCGCCGTGTGGTTCTCTTAACTTGTATAAAGAGCTGGATTTTTCTGAGCTTCCTGCTTTGGCTCGCTCTTAATCCGTGCAACAGGGAGTCATAAACAGCAACTGTCTATGACTCAACGCCGCCTGAATGGAGCTTCACCTCATTAATGGTGGTCCTGTTGAAGTATAAGCGTCTGCCTCCCTTTTTGGGTGGCTGACCCATATTATCGCTGTTGTTTTTTTTAATAATCTCTTTTCCACAAGATGCCAGATGTCCTTTTTCCTTCTTTCTGGTTCTGGTTCTTTTTGTGTATTAGCGCTTGACCTTAATGGCTCCCAAATGCTTCTGAGCAGGTCAGCGCGCCCGTAACATTGTTGCAAGTATAGGTCATGTGAAACATGTTAGCATATAGCTTGTAGATGTGGCATACATTTGTTGGTACATTGTTATGGTGGTTAGTCAGTGTTCGGATTGTTGCCAACAAGTACTCTTTTTACAGAAGAGTTTAGTGCGTTAAAATTCAAATAAAAAAAAGCTCATCAGATGCTTTTTTTTGCATACCAGCTGTTTAATGGCTTATTGGTGATATCTGACATGGACTCACACTCAACAAATGTGTTTTACATTTGTGTTGAGGACATTTGTTGTTTAATACATACTTTTACTCTTAAATACCTAATTTGTGCGTAACAGTACTTGGCAGAAAATCGAATCTACGGCCATGCGTGACTAGTTACTTCTCTGACTTACTTATCAGGTTGTCCTCAATCTCATTCCCTGTTAGCAGCAGGTTGGACCGGGTGGGCTCCGCCGGGAGGCTAATGATGAGATTGGTCTTCTTTATTTTGGTCAGCGTTACCTTGGCGATGGGTGGGAGGTGCTTCAGGCGGGGGTAGTAGAAGGAGTTGGCGGGGTGGCTGGGGAAGGATGAGGTTATCTACAAATGGGAAAGAACAAGACGCGACTTTGGATAAATGAAGATGTTCGGAAAGGTAACTTGCAAACAGATCAAGGCATTTGCTCAAGCTGGAGAACTGCGTTATTCGAGTTTCATGTTCAACTCAGCGTCACCCTACTGTCTAGTTTTTTAACTTTAGTAGCAATTGGAGGGATCTACCTTTGAAGGATCCGTGAAAAGGACAAAATGAATCAAAAATGTCCGTTTTAAACCAATGTGGCACACTTTCTTGTGGGTCTATTCATGATAGACGTGCCTACCAAATTTCATGTCGCTAAGTGAAACTGGCCATCCCAAATCATATCTTAAGTCATGTTAACAATTTTCCACAATATTTTACTCACAATGAGCACGTCTATTAAATGTCGTGTTCCCAAGTGATGCTGGCGCCAAGGCCTGAACTCTCAACAACCTACCAACATTTCACAAGACTGAGAAGTCCCTCAAAATGGCTTTTTGTTTGGCGTCAAAATATTAATGTCGAAGAGGGCCTTTGCACCAAGACCTCCAGTAAATACAATGCCAGCAGTACAAATGTTCAATAGTAAGAATCTTAAGTTAATGCGGTCGCCCACCGTTGAATGTCCTACCTGGGTGATTTTATCTTGCGGCATGGTCTCGAAGTTGGGCGAGGAGAACGTGAAGCCGCTGTCGGTCCCGGCGTCATAGGGGAAGAGCTCCAGAGACACGCTGTCTTTCCATTGGTCGCCATTGCACAGGTCCACGCTATCCGCTCCCACGAACCAGTCGGGGCTCGGAACAAGGCGCACGATAAACGACAGCTGGAGAATTGACAAAAGGACAACGGTCACCACGTGAGTCTAATCATGTCCAAAGCTATTCGTGCAATGCAATTGTAAGATAAGTCACTGACTGCAACATCAAAGCCTTACGTTGCTTAATACAGCGTACACTGTAACCGCAAACCTGGCCGGATACATCCCCCAAGTTTTACGACCACCCTGAAGATGCGCTCAGCTGGAAGTTCAACCCTTCTGCTCTTGCTGAGCTTTACGTAACGTGTCAACGCATATATTTTCGTGACAGATGCAGCAGGTGAAAACGTTGAAGCCACTTATTACGTGACACTTTCCCTCGTTCTGTTGTGTATTTCTTGTCGGAAAGTAGTAAAGCTGTCCTCGTGACAGTGATCCTGATGTATGTCAGCCGCACTGAGGTCATACATGCGGACGCTTCCCTCTGTCCCTCTTTACTTGGGCCTTTATTGAAGCTCAAAAACTTTCAGAGAAGGACGGCAAACAGGAGGGTTTGTCCACGCCACTGCTGTCGATCATACAGCAACCCCTGACCTAGTATTTATCTAACCAGGTATGTGAGCGACTCACATAGGAGTGTCTGGCAAACACCTCAACCACAGTGTTGCTCTGGCCGGTGCCTCCTATGACAGCGGGAGCTGAGAAGATGCCATAAACGCTCTGAATGTGTTCCCCAGCCTGCTCCACTTCCTTCATGAGCGTCCAAGCTTCGCCTTTCTCCGTGAACTCCCTCACTCCGTTGCTGGCAAAGCCATTACGCTGCCACATGTGGTAGTCGGAGCTGTGGGTCACGCCTAAGGGCAGAGGGAGGAAAGACAGGGGGATCACCGGCGTGTATTGATTACATAGTAGTTGACATTAGTCCATTTATATCTTTATAACTTTAAATCCAGTTGACTTTCATCCCTGTTAATAGCTAATACATTTTGGGCTATTGGGTTCAGGAATTCAGATGGTTTTCTCATATCGGGTGGACACAAGATGAGATCTGTGGCTTATTACAACACTTACACTATGCTTTGCTTTTTTCACATGACTGGTTTCATTCTTTGTTCATTAATTTCGCTTGTCCACGTGTGTTCTTTGAGTAATGACGCAGCACTGAACTCATTTGGCTTTGTGACTCAACCGGTCCAAATATTTCGCAAGGGGTTAGCCATCCACCTCATTACTGTCCGCAATGGGCTCTTAGAGCAGTGGCCATAATGGTTGTCTATAAGGCTCATAGACCACTCACCCAGCGGCAAACAATGGACTTCATACTTGTATGAAGTATTTACAGGGAGAAGGAAATAGATCTTCATTTTTGATTTGCGCTTCGTCAAACTTTGCCACCTGTTGTACACAAAAGGCAAAGGCAAAAACGTAAAATGTATCACGCGTCTGTCTGGAGTTTGTGCTGGTAATTTGGTAGCAATTAGACAAAATCTCTAGAAAGTTTGTCTTTGGAGGATACCTGGAAATCGGAAAAAACCGAATGGCAGACTTGCTTTGTCTTTTCAGGCGTGGCTTCTTGAGACTTCTCTGTGGATCTACACATGAGAGCTACGCCTAACAAATTTCATGTTGCTTAGTAAAACTGGCTTCAGGCTCATAATTTTCCCAAAACTTGGGGGATGCTGTGAAGTGTTTCATGTTGTATGTTGTGTCACCAAACTTTGCTGCCATACTCCAACCAAAGATGAAAATGCACATTTTTCACGATTTCGCATTTCCCATCTCACTAGTGGACATGGTTCAAATTTGGCAGCAATCAGACAAAAGCTCGAGGATGACTTTGTGTTTGACCCTGGGAATGGTGAATTGACCCGATAATGCCCACAACATGGCAGACGTCATGTGTCTTTCCGCGCATTGCTTCTTGAGACTTTTTGGGTGAGTCTAAGTGAGGACCGACATGGCTACCAAATTAGGTGCTGCTAAGCGAAACTAGCTTCAGTGACTGAATTTTCAAGCAGTCTTTCCAATGTAGTGTACACTATATAATGTTGCTTTTGGTCTATAAAACGGGGCGCCATTGCAATACACCGTAGTTCCTCATCATGAGTGCACTCACCGACAATTTTGGACCATTGTGCTGGGGGGCGGTAGACGGGATACTGTTTGGGGAACGCCGCCTGTGTCCACTTGCCGGTAAAGGTCAAGCTGTACTGGGCTGCTTCCGAGGCGGTACACACGGTGACATCCGTCGGCACGGGCATGGGATGGACTCCGCGGCCCTGCATCAGCACCGTGACCACCACGAGGCGGAGGAGGACATCGCTGGTGGAGGAGACACTTGTCGAGGCGTCCATGATCATGAGGCGGGATAAGTGGGAAAGGAGACTAAGGAAAGCAATGGGAATAGTCTTAATGGAAATGGACAGTTCCAAAAATATGTTAGGCTCATTGAAAACTCTAAATTCCCCATCGACGATTGATGCATGTATGATTTTTGCTGCATACAATGCCCATTCCTAATTTCCTGCGGCTGTTCACATTTATGACTGTATTTGGTATCGCGTTACTCATAGTATTGATGCGATGTCATTCGCTGCTGTGTGTATACAAAGTATTTATACACATACTGTAGTTTTTTTGCTACATACAGCACTGCTTACTATTCTTGCTGCATCTCACATTCACAGATTTTTGTGTCGTATCTGTTAACTCAGAATTGCTGTTTGTTTCAGTCTAAGCTGATTGTGACAGTTGATACACGTACTACATTTTTTTTATGCAACATAAATCGTTCACTATTTCTGATGTTCACGTTCATGTGTGTATTTATATCTTTTTACTCAGGATTACTGTCTACAGTATTTCATTCTCACTTTCTTTTTGTACTCAGTACTGTATATACCTACTGATACATTTATCGTGTTTTTTTGTGCCACGCATCGCAGCTGATTATTCTTACTGCTGTTGACATCCACTTCAGAATGTACAGTATCTACAAATGCACAATCTGCGCAATCTACACATATTGTATATAGCATCCATGATGGTTGATTTACTGTTGCCACATTCATGTCCCATAAGTTAATGCAGCAGGTATTTTTTGCCTCTTCCACACATTGTGGTGTTCATCATAATGCATTGCTCGGTGAACAGACCTTTTAAACACATTCAACTACCTTTCACGCAGATCATATATTTACATGACAGTCACTTCTCGCCAAAATAATTGCTAATATGCTTACTTAGTGGGCACTAGCAGTCACGAATACATACACAGTCTGCATGCATGAGTGAGTGAATATATACAGTAGTTGCTTAATACTCACTGGTTTTGCAGAGAGTTGCTGATGAATGAAGGGTTGAGGGAGAGAGAGAGGAGGGGGGTGGAGAGCAGTGGTAGTGGCTGCCGGCAAAATTGACTGCAAAGCGCCAAAGTCCAGTTTCACCTTTTTATGGCTTTTCAGGAGCTTCTCCCCGTCCCTCCCCACAACCCCATCCCCTTACCCCTCCCTTTTCAAACCCCCTTGGTTCCACTCCCCTCCTAAACGTGCTCCACTGTATCCTATCTGCTTGTCACTTGATCTGATGCCAACTTCACAAAAGGCAACTGTCAACTACTATGCTACCTAAAATTAAACTTACAGCACAGTAAGGCACGTTTGACACAAAAATATGGAGGGGGAATATAAGTGCCTTTACAATAAGTAGCATCTTTCACACAGAGATGCCATAAAATCAGAGCCGTAACAAGAGAGCCAGTCCTGTTCGTAGAATTCACTAAGCTTATTGCTTGTATACAATGGAACATGCCATAGACGGCTAAGGAATAGAATCTGTGTTGCGATGTCATAACCCTTTAAGCAACGGATATTTCAATTCAAAATGGTTGTGCAACACATTTAATTACTGAATCTTACTGTGGAGCTGTGGCCGTCTCCTTGTATATTTGTATGTTTGTTATTATAGTGCCCTGAGGTGGCCAAAGCGCCCACACCAGAAGACGCAGCCCATTGTCCATTGAATTGAAGTGAAAAAAAAAAGTGTCAAAAAGTGTCTTTACATTTGACATTTTATTTGATTACGGCATTACGTGCACTGTGCACAAGCCAACGTTAGCTAAGGCGGCTACATTGGTAGCTTGGCTTATTCATGTTTAAAAGTTGCCCAACATAAATTGTTACCAGTTTTATGTTATATTAGTTGTAATATATAATTAACTAAAAATAAAAGAGAGGTAAAAAGCTGAACCTGACAATGTGAGAGCTACAACTTTGGCGCTAGTCTTCCAGGCCCAGTGATGCAGCCATCTAGAAGAAAGTCACCATTACATATACAGTATATTAATTTTATTTTGAACCCGTGGTTCATAGAAGAGATACCATTTAAGTGAAGAATATGAATACATTCTATACACTGTGTAAAAAAATCACAAAGTATACAACAACTTCTAGCGATGTCTTTCACAGTATAAATGAGTATATCCTTTGTAAAATAGCATAACAAAAAATCCACATTGACTAGACCAATTCACCTACAGCATATAAATCACAAATGCTTTAAAACTGACCACAACATAAAACATTGTAGGCCTATAATACAATGACAAGACAGGTTCTACAATGGCTCAGCTAGTGAAAACGTTTTCGAAAAACAATGGACTGTAGAAAGCGCCGTTTCGGCAACCATGACAACGACAGCATCAAACCCTTCAAAATCACCTTGCTGCCTGCTGAAACGATGTCAACGGATGACCTTTTCAATAGCTCCAGTTAGCCAAGTGTCACCGAAGCAATCGAAGCATCTACAGTATACTGTATCGGAGTTAATGAGCCATTAGCAGTTTTTACCGTGCATACAGGGTACGTGTGTGCGAAGACTTGCGCAGCTTTTTGAGATGCTCAACCCAAATATGTTTATAGACCACAAAATCAAGCACAACTGTAACAAAGTGCTGTACAGAAGAGTGAATAAGATTCACCCTTTCCTGTCACTGTGTGGTGCAGATGCAGCAAAAATGAGATTATGAAAACATAAAAGATAACCAATAATAATAATGACAAGTGTATACGACTAACGGCAGGAGGAGGATAAATGTTACCATGGCTCGAGCGTGCGTGGCCGATGTAGTAGGCGTGGGACACCCTGAATTGGTTGCCAGCCAATCGCAGAGACAAACAAACATTCACACTCACAATCACACCTAGGGGCAATTTAGAGTGTCCAATTAACCTATCAAGCATGTTTTTGGAATGTGGGAGGAAACCGGAGTACCCGGAGAAAACCCACGCAGGCACGGGGAGAACATGGGAGGCTGGAGCTGGGATCGAACCCACGACCTCTGAACTGTGAGGCGGACGTGCTAACCAGTCAACCAACATGCCACTTTATTTTAATGTATTTTCATTTTTTTAGACAAACTATTATAATCTAAATGTCGGCTAACAGTGAAATCCAAAATAAAAATTTCGTGTTACATCGCCAGTGTAGGAACGGAACTCGTTTGTAAAATGAGGACTTCCTGTATTGCTAGTAGTGATGTGGAACACTGAAAGATGCTATTAGCATTTGCTTTTCATTTGCTTTTATTTGTGAAAATACTCAATTTGAGTCTTTCAGCAGTTTTCAACTGTGATTTTTTTTCTTTAATTTAAAGTCACCTTCCTCGTGAAAAGTTTTTCTTTTATGGCATAAGCAGGCTGCTTAAGCGGGACTATTTTAAGTCTTTTGACCAACGCTTTGTCCCCACAAACATTGACAAGCGTGTCACGTTTGAGCCAGTCGGGCCTTCCACATGGGCAGAGGATGCCGTGTCTCCGTTTTACAATGTGTGATGTTTGACTTCCATACCGACAGGAAGCCACAATAGCAGCTGCTGTTTTCTCCTCAATCTCCTCCCAAGGCTGGTGTGTATGGGTGTGTGTGTGTGTGTGTGTGCCTTTTGGTAATCTTTCAGCCAGGTGTGTGCGCGCGCGTGCATGTGTGTATGCGGAGGCCGGGTGTGGTGTTTGGCTCAAGTCGGTACCTAGAGGTGGTAGACAACACTATGTGCTCACGTGCAAACACACAAGTATGCCAGCATGCTGACTCAGCCCACATCTAATGTTTTCCATATGGTCACGTTTCTTTTTGCAAACACGCATTGACACACCTACACACACATACACTGCGGACAATGACTCTCACTCAACCCCTCTTTCGGATTTCCACAATTTATTGTTTGGACTGGATTGTCCACTTTTTCCTGGTGAATTTGGTCACTTAAATTGCTTGTACACAATGTAGCGGATAAAAATGAATGTTAAAATTCATACCCCAATGGTCCCGGCGTTGTGGAATTCCCCTACACGCAGTTAGGCATCAACCCGCATGTGTTACTGCTCTGATACTACCAACGAAGTCAACATTGCTGGTATCGATCACTCCCTTTGAATCTGAAAAATTTCCCCAATCCTTCTTTTATTGCTTTCAACACTACCGTGAGTAACAGGGTTTACATGGAGACTTTTTTGTCATTCCGATTGAAATCTGGTCCTCTGTTTACATGTGACATGATCTACAGTATTCCAATCTGCCGTTTACATGCACCATTACATGAATCTGAACAGCCATTTTACGGCCATGTGGCACGCGCATATCGATGTAAACATCACGTCATTTATGACGATGGAATTCATTTGTCTATTTAGCACAGTAGTAGCGATTGTTTTAACACTTTTATAAAAGAAATAGCTTGACAAAAACAAGTTGCAGGTAGACGAGTTCTGGTAGGACGCATGCATGCATACGCAGGCCGGACGCAGCCTGTCTATCCCGATTCAAATGTTTACATGGCGTTTGTTTGGATTGACAAAAAGAATATATCACCCCTGTGTTTCCGCATAAAATTCCATTCGGATTCAGCCTTTTTATTCCGATTGAGGTGTTTACCAGGGAGCATTTTCATTCCACTGGGTCATTCGTTTTCATTCTAATTGGACTACAACGCTCTCTGTAAACCCGGCTACTGTCAAGTGTTAAATTTCACAGTCTGTCCCGGAATTCCTCCACACACAAGTAGGTGGCATCTCACTTCAGTTACGGCTCGTATAGTTTTCCTGCAAGCTAAATTCTGACAGGATAATCAGAGCTGCGCTGATAGGTCCTGCATGACCAAAACAGAACAACATGCTAAATTAGCTATCGATTACAAAAAAATATATAAATACAATTTACGGTGTAAAAAAAAAATAAAAATAAACACTTAAATAACATCATGAATGGAGAATATCTTGTCTTATTTCGTTCGGTCATGTTTGTTAACTCGTTCACTGCCATTGACGAATTGACTTGTCTTTTCACAGTCCAGCCATTCAAACCCAGGAATTTATTTATAGTTTTTTCAATTTTTTCAAACATTAGGGTAAAAGAAGGTCTGAAAATGTCTGGCAGCAAATTAGTTAATGCTCCCTGTTTCTTTGTGTTCCATATCGCTGCTGTCCTTGGTTGTATCGCCTCATATATGGACATAAAAAATCTACACACCACTTTGCGAATGCCAGGTTTTTGAGATTTACAATTTAAATTTTCAATTACAATCATTTCAAAATCTTTTCCATATTTAATTTGACTTGTAACCTTATTTTTTATTTAATTTTATTTCGGCGAGGGGAAGTAGAAATAAACAACTGAGAAATCTGGTTGCACAAGTGCAGGGCCGGAGTGGGACTCATTTTCAGCCTTGGAGTTTTAGGGCTCAGACCGCCTACTTTAGTTTATAACGTTTTAATGAAGATAAACAATTTGACCCTTTTTCTGTATCAATCTAAAATAGCTTGCCATCCCCTCCTGTCATGTTTGGTTCGTTTTGGTTTTGGGTTTTTTTTAGTTTCATGTTTTGCTCAGTGTTCTGTGTCTGTCTCGTCATGATTATTGTGTCCACCTGTGTGCCTTCCACTCCCTAGTGTTGGCCAATCAGCTCCCTCCTACCTTGTGTGTCTCGTCCAGGTGTTTCTCGTTGTCTCGTCAGTATGCTTGTATTAAAATTGCTAGTTTTTGTTCAGTTCTTGTCGGGTCATTGTCGCGTAGTCGCTGTCGTTTAGTCGCTGTCGTTTAGTCGCTGTCGTTTATTCGCTGTCGTTTATTCGCTGTCGTTTAGTCGCTGTCGTTTAGTCGCTGTTCTCCTAGTCCTTGTCAGTCACTCGTTGTCTCGTCAGTATGCTTGTATTAAAATTGCTAGTTTTTGTTCAGTTCTTGTCGGGTCATTGTCGCGTAGTCGCTGTCGTTTAGTCGCTGTCGTTTAGTCGCTGTCGTTTATTCGCTGTCGTTTATTCGCTGTCGTTTAGTCGCTGTCCTCCTAGTCCTTGTCAGTCATTTCACATTGAACTGAGTTACCTCTTGTCGAGTCAAGCCTCGTCACCACGCCAACCAACCGGTCAATTGTATTCCTTTTCTTTTCATTAAAATCCCATAAACTCCTGCTTCGCCTCCCTGCATTTGGGTCCTCCTCCACGCCAGATCCTGACACCCTCCAACTATATTCATATCGTATTTGTTCAAAAATCGGATTTCCAATTGAATGAAGTATGAGAACATGCGAGTTAAAATGGACAAAAGGATAAAACGGGGCCAATAGGCAAGATATTTTAACAAGGCAGATAGATTTATCAAACGCTGTTATGTTAAGTCAGCAAGATAGATGGCCATATTTTGTTAAACAGGCACTCGTGTGCTCTGTGTAAAAACAAGCTCATCATTTTTGTGCTGGGGAAAGTCTAGTTTACTGTGTTTGTGACTGCGTTGAGCTTGGCTGGGTGTTTCGGCGGACGGAGCTGCCGCACCCTTGGCGCGTCTGGCAATTTGGTGACAAAAAGTAGACTTGATTTTACTTGCTAAAAGCAAGTTTAGATGGTGGCACAGGTGGTGTAACGCGATTTTGGTGGATTTGATTGAGGGGCAAGCAGACGTTCTAGTATTTGTCTTTTATGTCACTCGTAGAGGTTGAAAAATGTAATTAGCCCGTTTGAACAAAATAAGCAGGGGAATGTTGTCCAGAAATTACTCAAAATACAGATACCTGAAAATGTACTTACATTCACAAAGTGTTTGTACTCTGCTACCCTCCACCCCTGGCCAGCAGTACGAAACATGGCCATTGTTGATGTTACTCTAACCTGATGTCGAAGTGCTGTTTACGTATCGCAGTCCTGTGTTGTTTTGAAGCCGCAACAGCTGAAAAATACGAGAGCCTTTCAAGAATATAGGTCAGGAAACACTTGAAAGGCCTCGGGCCGTGCAAGCGAGGCACGTGGCTGCCGTAACTTGGCGGTGGCGGGAGGAGGATATGAATGCTGGTTGTGGCGGCAAGAAAGGTGATTTCGCTGATATACGAGCATGGTGGACGTCTGAAGGGAGGACATTGATTTACTTAACACGTCATCTCTTCATCTGGTTGTCGTATTACGTTTTTCAATTACGCATCAAATTTCACAAGATTGTTTTGTTCGTTTAATAGTTGACATAGTATCGTGTATACAGCAACACATTTCCACAATTGGCCATCCCTCTAATAGAGGCCTCACTTTCCAACTCTGTTGTTCCCAAAACAATAGCACAAAGCAGAGCGCAAACAGTCGCTGGAACAAGTGTTTTGAACAAGTTCCCTGCAGGGTTGCAGCACCACAACACCTAAACAGTCTATTTGATAAATTGAACCACATTTTAAATGAGTTTCCAGGAGCAGTATAAAAAACGATCTGGAATGAATTGGTTCATAGATGCTATTTGTTTGTACATGGATACTGCGGCTGAACCGCTTGATCTCTTCTCTACTGCGTTGGTAACCAAAACAGCAGCACCTACCAAAGTATGGAAGCAAAATCCAACAAATCCAACTGCATGTTGTAAAAACGTTTCCTGCAGTATTCCATTTCAACAATGTTGCTAACCAAAACTGCAGCACCAACCAAAGTATGCAAATTGTCTCTTAGACAGATCTAACCTTTTTTAATGCCCGTTTTAAATGAGTTCCCTGCTGCAGTATAAAAGAGGATCTGGTATTACTCAGTTTATCAAACTCATCTTATAACCCGTAGTGCAAGTGTTTGCAGTCTTCAAACGCCATAAAAATACCAATTGCCAAGTAATAGCGAGGCTTTCGTCATTTGTTATCATGTGATTTTTAATAGCCATTCAGCAGAGCAACAAAGTGTAACTTGAGTTAACAACCCGGGTTAACCTCAGTATCCATCTCAGTGTAAAAAGATCTTGGAACAGTATATCACTTCCTTGACACCAATTACCAATTTCCTTTTATCCAGTGAGTGTTTCAGCAAATAGCTGTGAATAAGTTGCACAGAATAGGCATGCAGACAGTGCTGCATGGTTTCAGCCAGGGGGTGGAGACAGTGCCTTGCTCAATGGCACCTCGTAAATAGCCAGAAAGCAGACTAGCATCTCTCCAACGACTAGTTGCTATTCATCCATTCTTGTCTACAGCGAACCTTGAACCTGTGACCCTTCGGCTCAAAAACCAAAGTCCTTCCTGATGAACTTCGGGGTGTTTCCAACACACCGCACTCGTGTCAGGGCTATAACACTGCTCAACATTGGCTGATCTTGCCTTCAACAACTGATAAAAATGATTTTAGTTGCTGCAAAAAGTGACATCATTGAACTTTTTACCAGCAATCTTAAAAACACTGATCCAGCGAACAGACGCTCTTTGGAAGGCAAATCTCAAAATGTGGCGACGTCCGACAAAGCCCCGCAGCCGCCGCCAGTCACTCTAAACCAGCGCCGGCTTCAAACAATTTAACAGCATTTGTTTTTCGTGTGGCGCCAGCGTTGCTGCGGCGACAGGAAGTGTTGTCATTGTGTCAGGACTTCATAATGGAAATACACATAAAGTTGCAGTTCACCAAAAATGCATGTATCTCCACATTGAGTCCGCTTTTGCTTTTATTTGAAACACAAAGATGAGGCTTTTTCCTGGTTGTTGTTTTTTTAACACAGAATTTTGGAAATGTACTGTAAATGGAATTTTACTTTGAGACTCTAGTCTTCAGATATGGTGAAGCAAGATACAGAAAAAAAAACAAAACAAGCATTCTCATACACATTTGCACCTTTGGACAGTTTAAAGTTTTCAATTAAGCTAACATGTATGTTTATGGAATGTGGTACAATGGAAATTCAAACCTAAATCTCTTTGACAGTGAAGGAGACATGCTAGCCACGAGTACATCATGCTTTGAAAAATCGCTAAGCCAAAATCCAATGAAATCAATAATAATATATAAAACAATCTACAAACTACAACATCAATACCTATGTGTGGGGGAAAAATGTGTGGTTTTGATGGGTCAAAAATAACCAAATTTTGGTTAAAAAAAATGTATATACCGATATATATATATATATATATATATATTTGTATAGGTGTGTGTGTATTGTGTTAACACCTGACGATTGCATTAGGCCTTCTCCACGTTCTCAACCTCCACCCAAAGTAGCGCTGGGACCCAATAATCACCCCTGATTTCCGAGTAATTTCCGCCACTGTGTGGGCGCAATCAGGGAGTACGTCCATCTATTTGCACATTTCTGCACACACAAAAATGCTCACAAAATTGTATCCTCTTTTTATTAACTTTCATAGTGCTTGTACTAGGAAGAAGAAAAGGTTCAATCGCGTTGACACAGCCTTTTATTCTATCAAAACAATGTGTTCTCATAGCTTTGCTAACGAACAGCCTACTGGAGCACCTCAGGGCTGCAGAGAATGTTGCTTTTAAGAGTAGGCTATAAAAATCGATTTTTTTTTCCATTGCTTTGAAATGCTAGTTTTAAAGCATTGGTACTGACAGCAAATATAATTATAGAGCAATTCAACATTTTATTAACATATAACATAATAATTCCATTTATTTCTCACATGTTTTATTCAACAGTACAACAAATGTAGAAAAATATAAAATAACTCAGTGAGCTACTGAAAATGGACCCCACAGGAATATGCATACGCCTTAAAATGTGAATATAATAATGTTTAAGTTATGATCCTACATACAGCATAAGAATAATTGCTACTTGCAAATGTGCACGATCAAAGGATGACACGATTGCTGCTTTTATCCGGTTGTGTAATCTCCTCTTCTAGTGGCTTTGGTGAAAATGTTCTTTTTTTTAACGGAAAAAAATGGCTCTATACACCAGATTTAATATTCAATTTAAGTTTTATCAACTTAAGTTGATTTTTTAATCGTCATGTATCATGTAAAACAAAAGTAATGACCCTGTTTTGAAAATGTATCGGGTAAAAATGAGAGATCCTGGAGATAAAATGTAACGGATATAAGCAAAAAGTATTTAAAAAATACTCCGAGAATTACAAAGTACTGGAAAAAAACTACTCAAGTAGCGTAAAGCGTATTTGTACTTTGTTACTTCCCATCTCTGGTAACTAGAGTAACTAGTAACAAAAGTATCTACCGTATTTTCCGGACTATAAGCTGCTACTTTTTTCCTAGGTTTTGAACCATGCGGTTTATAGAAAAGATGCGAATCGGCTCAGGTACATACATGTACAGTTCAAACTTGTTCTGTAAATATAGTAAATATGTCATTTTTCAGCATAGATGGTGCACCGTATATATCGGGTTTTTTTTCATTGTTTTTTTTTAAATAGAGTGGATGCGGCTTATATGCAGGTGTGGTTTATAGTCTAGAAAATACAGTATACAGAAGTAATATTTTCTTAAAGGCTTAAATAATATGATATAAAGATGCTAAATATGACATAATCATTGAAACTAATGGTATTACATCATGAATATAAAGGGCCAGTGCCGGTTCTGGCAGGGCCACCACAACATGACCCACCCAAAAAGGCTCAATGTAGGACCCTGAAACTTCTAACCGATAACATTTAGTGACAGAGTAACACTTTGTTGCGAATAAGTTATGCTGCCAACGTGGCAGCCGTGCCTAATGTCAACTTGTTTACAATACTAACGCTAGCTTAATAGTGCTAGCGCTCGTATTTTGTTGAAGCTGGACAGCATTGTCTGTGACTATTTGTTACAACTACGCTCCGCTGTGTCAACATTCACAGAGGTTGAAAAAAGGGAGTAAAAGTTGTCCGAAAAATACAGAAATCAAGTAACAGTATTAATATATTTCCATTTGATATTGTGAATCAAAGCGACTGCCTGATGCATTAGCCAAATCCTGCCGAAGCAGACTGACGCTGGCATTATGAACAACCTCGTCGAAAGTTTGCACCATCAATCACGGCAAACCCAGCGGTCCCGGCGAGCCAATGTGAGATTTTCGAGTGCAACATGATTTATATCTCAAGAATTATGGTTAAGCAAGCTCTGGTCAGGGTATTATGACTACAGAGTATTAAAACACAGTGGGTATAAATTCTCCATTATGGAAAACTGCTGACTCTACTTTTTGGTGTTGACTCTGACGGACCAGGGACATTGATACTTAGTAAAAGGTTATTTTAAAGCATGTGTACACAAGAGAATCTGAATAGCTGCAGGCAAAAGTTGCAGTGGTATGTCTCCACTGCATGCGCCACATGCATGGATCCACATATTATCCGACGAAATGTAATTTGTCGGCTTTGTGATCAAGTGTTGCCTCCACGAGTGAAAATGCTCACTTCTCTCTTTAGTCTCTGAGCCATTTGAGAACATGTAGCCACTTGCCACATTGTAACATCCTCGCTCCGCCCTCACTCATCACGGTTACCATAGCAACTCTTGGTATTGTACAGCCGGAGCAAGTCTAAAATGTAGGCTTTGAAGTGCTGCCACCATGAGTGAAAATTTTTTTCGTCACCTTTTCCACACTGAGCACCGCTTTCTCAAGTAAAAGGCCGCTTGCCAGTCTCCACGTAAGAGTGATCATGTCAAAGCCAAAAGGTAAGCAGAGCTGCACTGTGAGCACAGCATTGCCGTTATCTGGCACATACTCAACTATTCAGTGAATTGGTCGAGGGGGAGCCTGGGAGAATTTGAGTGGTATTTGTGTTTGATGATTTGTCTGCCGCATGTGCCACATGCACAGATCGCTGCGTGTTAATTGATCATGGGTCATTTGACCGCCACGAGTGTAGTCAATTTTTTCTTCAGACTCGGAGCCATTTGAGACAAGTAGCCATTCGCCTAGTGGCAACACCCTAGCTCCACCCCTGGTCCGCACAGTTACCAAAACTGCAATCAAAAGAATTAAAGATAAAGGACATGATTTGACTAAATAGTCAATAAATGTATTAGTTAACTAATTACAAATAATCATAATGATTCAACAAAAAAGAGGCAGAGAGGTGATCCGTGCCCCCTCACCCAAAACCGAGTGATTTCAACCAATGTGGATTGTTGTGATGTAATTCTTTATACTTGGTGGATTTTGACACAAGAATGTCTGAGGGCTTTTCGTAAAACACCTGACAGCTGCTTTAAGTTGTGGGAAAATCCATAATGCCTGCGAGAGGGCCATTTAAGAAAATATGGTCTATAGTGTGACGATAGCATAGCACAGCATCCACCTGCCACACATTAGGTCGACATTGCATATCTGTCGCCGTTTTCCTTTGTTGGTGCCTCAAAGTCTCCCTGTTTTCTTCTCGTCCTCTCTGACCCACTCAAATGTGATCCCATCATGTTTTTCCCATCATGCGCTTCTGCCGCGATGTAGGGAGGCAGCGAGCCCCCAACCGGAGGTATACAGGACGTGATTTACAATGTCCCTACGCAACAGCAAAAAAAGAGGGAAACGATCAGTTTTCCAGTACAGTAGTTTTTGCCTGACATGTTTTCAGAGGAGGGAGTTATGCAACAGCTAATATCGTGTGTGAATGAAAGATTAGGTGGCAAACATGTTGTGGAGCCGCCATTCATTTAATGGGCATTTAATTGTGAATCTAATTGACTTAAATTTGAATGTTTAATTCATGATAACCTCAGAACCACACTAGCACGTTTAAACTCGAATGTCATTTCACATATTTTTTATTTCAAATAATTGTATTGATAATCTTGGAACCAGAACAGACTCTTTTATTTTGATTTCAATGTCATTTCATTTTTAATGTAATTTGTAATTGAATGTCATTTCTTTAAATGTAAATAAACTTTTGTATTTTAATTGTTATTTTATTGTTGATAACTTAAGAATCAGAACTGGCAATTTTAATTCAACTTTAATTAAATGTTATGTAATTTTGATTTTCATTTATATGATTGATGATAACTTTGGTACCAGAATTGCTTCTTTCAATGTCATTTTAATGTCATTTAATGTATTTCTAATTTTATTGTAATTTGAATGTCTTGAATTTATTAAAATTTAAATACATTTCTTTTTTTTCTTTTTGATTTTGATAACCTTGTAACCAGAACTGGTTCTTATGATTTAATTATACAGGGTGACCAAAAAAAAAAAAAAACTGGCCCCAACTTTCAATAGACATAAATTCTTAAACTTTTTATGGAATCAAATGCAACTTGAGGTATAACTAGTTTATTGTGTTTAGAACATCACATTAAAACTTTATACCGGTACTCATTGGCCTTTTCCTTTTCAGAAATCAATTTCAAATTCAAAGTTTTTTGGGGTCACCCTGTATGTGTTAATATTGTAATATGTAAATGTATGTATTTGTGCAACTTTTACTGGAATGTAATTTTAATGTTAATGGGATTTTAAGTTCCCAATTTTAATCTAATGTAATTTTGTATTTTGATTTGTATTTAATGGATGAAAACCTTGGAAACAGAACTAAGTTAATTACATTTTATTTCATGTAATTTTATGTGAGCGGCATGGTGGACGATTGTTTATCACATCCGCCTCACAGTTTGATGTCGTGGGTTCGAAAACGGCCCCGGCCTTCCCGTGTGGATTTGCATGTTCTCCCCGTGCCCGCGTGGGATTTCTCCGAGTACTCCGGTTTCCTCCCACATTCCAAAAACTTGCATGGTAGGTTAATTGAACATTGTCCCTAGTTATGATTGCTCCAGGACCCCCGCGACCCTCGTGAGGATACGTGGTTTGGATAATGGATGGATGGATATAATTTTAAGTTATTTGAATTATACAGTAATTGAATTACATTTAAATGTTTTTAAATTTGTATATTTCTTATACTATTTGAGCCTGAATTGAGCCTTTTAATTTCATTTTAATGTAACTTCAGGTTATTTTAATGCATTTCATTCATAACGTTGGAACCAGAATTGTTTCTTTAATATAATTTGAATGTGATTTTGTGTAATTAGATTTTTTAGGTAATTGTCATTTTAATTTAATTACATTCAAATTAGATTTTTTTAAATTAATGTGACTCTTCAAAGAAGTGAATTACAATTTAATTATTAATTTTATGAAATGTTTATTGTCTTTACTATGTGACCAGTACACATCAATGCAATACATTCATTTTCCAAAGCAGATGCTGATGCAAAAACACTGTTTGTACCCCAAATAACACATTAATTCCAGAAAATGTCACTCATTGACAGCGTGACTTTGCAAACCCCCTCTGTGTCCTGCTCCTCTACATGTTCAAAGGCTGAGTAGTTATTTTGCTTTTTTTAATACAGTGGAAGAAGGCAGCTTCCCTTCACGTTCATCCCTTGGGTTGCAACATCGTAGACTACTGCTCAATAAACACCCATCCAACTGCCCCCAAGTGCATATTCATACCTCAATCCGCCAGAAATATAGCTTATGGCGCTCGCATAACCGGAGTTGTGAGTAATGCTGCTAAGCCGCTAAAGAAGCCAAAGCGTAAAAGTGGATTTTCGTGAACATTAGCCATACATGAAATTACAAAGTGGTTGCGCTTCTGTCAGAACGCTCAGGGCTTGTTTTGTCTTCTGGCCGCATTGAAACTTGAATGTCCTTCATGCGTTACATCCTTTATTAGGTTGGCCATCTTTTCGGTCCGAGCGGTAGCCTTCGACGGCAGCATTATGGCTTTGGATCTGCTCTTTATACCTTTTCTCCTCTTTGCCATTGGCATCGCAAGAACACATTCTCTCAAAGATGATTTCAAGGCCTTTCTCTGGTTAAAGTCGGGAAGTCGTTTGCAGACCACGCAGGATTACATAAGCGCGCAACAAGCTAGAGGTCATGATCTACCAGCAATACACTGTGTTTTACTTTCTAGTTTATTCCTTGCGCCGCCTTTTCCAGGGTCTTTGCGAATCCTGGAGATGATCGTCAATTTTTGACGCCATGCTCTGACCACTTTAGACGGCCTACAGGCAAAATAGCTCCTCAATTAGCATCTATCAATGATACCAGCTTCCAACATTTGAGTGAATACCCTTGTAGTTTTTTTGCCAAAGTTATGGCTTCATCATATCAAAATGGCCAACTTCCTGTTCAGTTCCAGGCTTTTTCATGCATCCCATTACGATGTCTTGTCCACTCATTTTTGTGTGGATTACCTAGTAGGAATCTGTCCAAAATGGCTGCTTCAAGCTAAAGGTGCAACAATCGATTAATCGACAACTAATCAATTATGTTTGCTTGCGGGGCTTCATACAAGCAGGGTTGCTTCCATTGACTACATATGGAAATGCTTTGCGTTTCTTGTACAGTAGCTGTCAGTATGCACCAAAGCGCTGCAATTCACCAATGAACCAAAAAGAAGACCTGCAATATTTTATAAATTGCCCAACCTCTGATACCCCCAGAGCCATGCCCCCCATGAATAAAGGGATAGAAGTTAAAAAGAGGGTTTTATTATCCAATTTATTGAAAAAAAAAATTAATCAATTATTAAGTATTTGTTGGTTGAAGCCAGAGTGTAAACCAAAATGACAGACTTCCTGTTCAGTATATTGCTTGGGTCCTTGAGACTTGTGCAGCTTTTTATGGTGTCCATGTCTACCCAATTTCATGTTCACTGGTGAAAGTGATTATGGCCAATAATTTTTTGGGGTAAATTTTTTCCAAAACCCTGAAAATGTTGCTAAGTCGATCAAAGCTGGTGTTGGAGCAAACATTTTTGAAATTCTTGTAAATGGCTAAATTGACTCTAAAATGGCTGCCTCAAACCCAAATGGTGGACTTTGAGTTTAATTGTGGGTATGGGTCCTTGAAACTTTTTTATGTGTCCTGTCATGATAGACATGTCCACCCATTTTCGTGTTTATCGGTTATACTGGTATTGGGGATGGATCTTTCTTTTTTTTTTTTTTTTTTCAACGTACGAGGCGGTACGTTGTGAGTTTCAGGAGAGTTGTGTTCAGGAGACTGCGCATTAACACGAGGATACACCCATACTTGCAAAAAACTGAACTTGCAAAAAAACAGTGACTTTTTGGGGCATGGTAATTTATTTCTAATTAGTTAACCAATTGTTTGATCATATAAATAAATCATTTAAATTTTTACTTACTTGCATTTTTACTTTTTTTTTTTCATTGTTTGGAATTAACCAGTTATATAACGAGATAAAATAAAATAAAAAAAAACCTAAAGAAATTCCAATTTAATTCACAACTCAATTTCATTTTAATTTTTTTATATATATATCATAATGTCTAAATAATAATAATAATAATAACATAACTTGAAGATGTAAATGCTCAGTAGGCGGCGTCAAAGAGGAGAGCGGGCCACATGTGATCTGCAGACCATACTTTGCACTCCCATACTCTGTATCGTCCACTCTAGACTGTATCTTAGCAGCGAATAGCAATCTGTCCGATCAGCGCCTCAGGCAATGACGCCGAAGATTTACTCAAGTGTGTGGGAATGAAGAGACAAGGGAGACTATTATAGCATCGCCGCGGTTTAAAGCAAACATGGACTCTCTGGAGACGTATACAGTTCAGCACCGCAGGAAATTTATAGCTTACAATTTGAAGTGGAAAAAAGGTGTAAATGTGTGAGTCAATCTCAGAGTATTTTCGCTGTTAAGTAGTGATGACATTGTGAAAGTGAGATCATCCTTCCAGAGGACAGATTGACTTCACTTCTCAACGAAGATGGATAGCTTTTGTGGCGTGCCGGCAAACCATTTTTGCATTTTCCGTGTGATGTGTTTTAAATGTACGCTTTGGTTTTGAATGTGTTCTGCAGAAGGTTAGCATACAGCGAATGAAGCCATGGCAGAATCGACATGATGTCTGAACAGTTACATAATGACGTGACGTGACTTTGAGTTGCATTGTGCAAGCAACATACATGCTTCGACTATTAGCGTACTTGCATTCATTTTAGTTAGGTAGTTTTCATTATTATTTTAAATTCAATTTAGATTCGATTTTCATTCGTAATGGTATCGAACGCAGTAGACGTTGCATGCGTCACATGCACGGCTCCACTGCGTGTGTCAAGAGTCGGGTATGAAGTGCTACCTCAGCGAGTGAAAATGTTTTTATCGTCTTTACACAATTCGTATACAATCTGGGCTTGCTTCAGCAAGTAGAAGCGACTCGCCTAATCACAACGCCTCGGCTCTGCCGCCAGTCGCCGTGGTCACGAAAGCTGCACTTGTTGCATACACCAGCATTGTGTGAAGTGCTGCCTCTATGAGTGAAAATGCTTTTATTGTCTTTACAGGTGCATGCTTTTTCACACACTCTGGGCTTCGCTTCAGCAAGCAGAAACCGCTCGCCGAAGTGCCTCCCCAGGTTGTCATGGCAACAAATTCCGGGCTCACGATACGCACCGGTAGTGTATGAAGTGCTGCCTCCATGAGTGAATGTTTTTATTATCTGAGCACTTGCAATATTTCTTCTTCATAAGGGCTATCATGCATATTTAATTATGTATGTCTTTTCATACAGTAAACGTCATTTCAACCTACTGCACGGCTTACGTAAACCAACGTACTTTTTTCTTCACTCTGGCTAAACTCAGATTTGGAAGACAATGCAAAGGACTCAGCTAACCAATATGACTGGCGCTGAGAAGCAGAAGAAATCCCTTTTGTTAATGAAGTATTACGCATCAATGAAATATGTGCCGTGAAGGCGGACACTCGGCTGACCAGATTTCCAGCCAGAGAAGACAATGGAAAATGCTGACTCATCTTTTTTTTAATCACAAAAGTGTCTCGAATGACTTCACAGGCCCACGGTTCACAAATATAAACATGGCCGAGTCTAGACCCATTGTTCGGGCATGGAAAAACTCTGGGAAATTACTTTTTTTTTTTTTTTAAGAAAACCTAAGAAGGGATCACAGATGGAGGAGATCTCCCTTCCAGGATGACCAGGCTGTAATGGATGCCAAGTTGGCAACATTAATCACACAATATGATACCATACATTTTTAGTTTAAACAATTTTGTTCGGCGCCTTCACAGCAACGCCTCCAGGAAGTAGTCCTCCTCAAGTCTAGTCCTGGTCAGTCAATGCAGAATACACCACAGCAACAGACTTACTTTGCTCATGGCCACAGAGCCCCATCTCCAAGCGGGAGAGAAGGGCGCAGGACTGAGGAGAAGCGGCACTAAAACAGGCCAAAGCACTTATTTCAGGTGTTGAGGCAGGGTGAGGGAATAGTTGTATACTTGATGTGATTTAACCAAATGTGACCGCATGGAAATAAATCTGAAGTCGAAATGTAAACATTTCCACAGAGGTGGGTCTAATTTTCACAGGACGGGCACGCCAGAGTTCTGGAACCTGAATTGAGAATGCTCTAGAGCCGAATGACTTTCACCATAGAACCAGCAACAGTAACATTTATTCACCTGCGCCTTTCAAACAGAGCCCAATGAAGCGTGCCGATGTCGGATAGGACATATTAAACTGAACTAATTTGTATAGCAGTGGAAGAATGTGTACACATGGCACAAGGAGGCATGCTCACTATATTACAAAACAAATGTTTTTCATTTGATTGTTTTATATATATATATATATATATATATATATATATATATATATATACAATTTGAGACCTTAAACACGTGGCTTTCACACAGGCCTGAGTTTATTATTTACTGTTTCAATCGAAGATGTGAAAACGTGTCAGTGCAAGAGAAGTACTATTTTTAATTTTAAAAAATCGAGTGGTAATTACCATTCTCTATTCTGTTACAAAGACGTCGATATTGGGTTTGTTGGGAGGGAGGGCATGAACGGATTTTTTTATTTTTTTTTTTATTTTGCTTTGGATGTTTTACAGCACTTTGAGTTGCATTTTCATGTATGAAAAGTGCGATACAAATAAAATGTGATTGATTGATTGATATTGTCATTGTCTACAATCTTAACCATATATCACGTCGACTGGTTCTACTGCTTCAAAGTCCACAAGGGCATCGTCTATATCACCGCCGTTACTCATTTCAGAGCTCCCGCGATCGACGGCGTCCGCCATTATGACTCGAAAGAATTCCGGAACATCCTACGTGGGCTCACGACACCGTCACTTGTATATTCTGATGCATTTCATTGGTTAAGAGACCGAGAATCAAATAATAAATAGAAAATGAAGTATACGCTCTCCCGGCTTTAAGGGTTGAAAGATGCAACAGCGCTCTAGTGGTAGAAACGCGGTTATGCGCTCACGGCCTCAATGGATTAAGTTATTGTCTATTTAAAAAGTACCCCCCAAAAACATTAGAACATCTTTGTAATGTCATTCGCTAAACAGTGCATGACATTACCGTAACACCTTCTCTTATTTCCTTGAGTTTCCAATGATGGCTTGACAGGGGGTAATATGTTCCAAAGTGTGTTTTCATAGGTGCAAGCACTTAGCAGAAAAATATGCTGCCTAAATGATCTACTGCCAGCCCCTGTCTCTCAGGTTTCTCATTTAATGAAATAATGATGACGAATGCAGGAAGTGCGATGCAGAAACCCGACAGCCGGATTGGGGACGGAAGAAAATACTTAGCACCTTTGTTTCTTTACTCGTCAACTACCTGACGGCAGATAAATAATGTCAGAATTAGTAGACGTTGGTTGGTAGGGGTGTAATGCTATGCCAGCTATCAGGGTTCGGTATCTACAGTAGTTTAAATCATTTCTTTTTAGGAAAGTCCAACATAAATAGTTATTTTTAGGGAATGAAATAATAACCGTTAGACAAGTATGCATTGTTGTGATCTAAAAATGTGACTTCTCATTGCGTTGGCTCGATCTGAGGAGCCCGAGTGAGGCTATTTAAATGTTTGACGTACTGTCAAAAACATATCAATAGCCATGGCATCTGCTCGCCAGAGGCTGAGCCGCGCTGTAGTTGTTTACGCAGTGGTCAGAGCATGAGGCCGTTACACTTGCTATTAGCTTGCTTAATATGTTCGGTGTAGGAACTTATGAAGCAAAAAAAAACATATAAAGAAAAGAATAATGAGCCTACTGTGAAACATGGAGGAGGCTCCATTATGTTCTGCTCTGCCGTATCCAGCACAGGGTTTCTTGAATCTAGGCTACAGTGAAATCTCAAGACTAAATTTGCCGCAGGTTTGGGGTCCTGCACTAGGTCAGAGATCCAAACACTCACTGCAGAAAAACAACCAAGAATAGGAAAAAAAATCCAGAAGCATCCTATTTGTGTTTGTTAGTTCAAAGATTACTTCCTGGTTTATGGGGGATGATGAACAAAAGTGCCGTACGTGGGGGGGTGGATGCTTCCATTGATGCCATCGAAAGGTGAAAATAATAAATGTTACAAAATGCACAGATCAAAAAGTTCGACAAACTCCAAGTTGTTCAACTTTTGCAGCATTCGAAAATCCAGGTATCACTGCGTATTTATATCACAAATTTGCACATGGCTCAACTCATTCACTTCATTAAAGTGAAGTCAACCCCCAAATGTTCTTAACAATAATATGTTCTATGTACCTCCACAAGTTAAAACACGGCATTCTGATAAATATTGCCTTAGTGGAATATGATTTAAGCAGTAAAATACACTCGTTTTTGTCCATCTCAGGGGTGGCCATTTTGACACTTGCTATCAAATGAAAATGACATCATAGTTGCCCTGGGCTCAGGTACTGAGCAATCATGGCTCAGCTTCAGAAAATAGGTGAGCGGTGATTGGTCATCACCTGAGCCCTGAGCACCTGTGACGTTATTATCAGTCGACAGAAAGTGGCAAAATGGCTGCCCTCTGAGATGGACAAAAACCGTGTGATTTTCCTGTTTAACTCATATTCTACAAATGCAATATTAATCAGAGTGGCGTGTTTCGACTAGTGGAGGCCCTTATAACTTCTTTTTTTTCCGATTTTTTTTTTTTCCCATTTAAGAACCCAATCAAAATTGAATCGCGGAAAATCCATTTTCAACTGCTTTTATTGATAATTAGGAGTCCACATGTAGCCCTGACATCTAGCCCAGTCTGCTCGTGTGTTTATGTGCTTGTGGGCCGCATGGCATCTGTCACCTATCAGCCTTCAGCTCCTCCCAGACCAAAACGCACGTGGGCAGAATCAAACGCAGGAAACCCCAGAAGCCTGGCAGTCAAAAGTGGGTCAGCACCTTCCTAGAATTGTATCAGACACACACACACACAACACGTTGAGGGAAAACGTGACCTGACTGGAAGCCAGCAACAACAGCATAGCCTACCTTTTTATTTGGTTTGTTCTAATGTTTTGTTTTTTACCATGTTCAACCCAGCTATTGTATGGCATATAAATCAAGCCAACACTGAAGTTTAACATGCGGTCGTCCACACTCGTTAAAACGAAGCAGGGGCCGTTGATTCTCTTTTTTTGTGCTTTGTGGCCGCAGACATTTGGTTCATTAAAACATAGAAAAGGCGGTTGTTTCTTGTTTATAGTGCTTTGCTAAAGGTCGTCGACCTCTCTTCATTAAAATAAGCAGGGGTGGTTCAGCTCTTGTTTTCGCTGCGTCGCTTAAGGTTGTCTACTTTCTCTTCAATAAAATAAATAAGTGCAGTCGGTCTCGTTTTTGTCACCTTGCTGGAGGTTGTTGAGACAAAGTCATGGTGCTCACTTCTTATTTTCACGCTTTGCTAGAGGTCTTCCACACGAGGGTCACGCAAACAAAGTAAAGGTGGTTGGTTCTATTTTTCGCCGCTTGGCTAGAGACCGTCGACACTCGGTTCCCTGAAACAAAGTGAGGACATTTGTTCTTATTTTCACCGCTTTGCGAGACGTCATTGTCGCTCAGGTCGTTAAAGCTAAGTAACAACAGCCAGTTGGGCGGCTGTTGGTACAGTAATTGGTTCATCAAATTAGACATTTGTTTTTTATTTTGCCGCTTTGCTGGAGGTCAATACTCAATTGGCGGTTATCCACACACTGTTTTGCTCGGCAGTCAGTTCTTGTTTTTGCTCTCGGCGTATGGCAGGATGCACATCGTCTGTCAAAAAAAGGGTGTTCAACTGTTGTTTTCACCGCTTTGCTAAAAGTCATTGGCACTTGTTTTGTTAAAACAAAGTAATTGTGGTCTTCTTAGCAGTTCCAATAGTGCTGCTAGCGTCTTCCAAACAACAAATTAGGAAACTGCTAAATCCAACCAGCAGAGTACCTGTTATCAGAAATCCAATGACGTATGCATTTTCAACAACCTCAACAGAAAGGATGCATGGACATGCATACAATCTTACACTTGTTCCGGGAATCCATTGTATCGACAGCCGCAAATGTTCCGTCCCGTCAGCAGGCTCCCCCTTTGTGAGTGAGTGAATGAGATTTCTTAAATTTAGTGTGAATGGCCTAAAGTTTTGAATGATGGTTACGCTATGAATAGTTGTAGATGTTTTTCCAGCGTCCAGCATCCATCAGCCATTGTTTCCTTTTAAGGAACTGATTTAATGATGCTTGGCTTGGCGTGGTAACACACTTTCCCCACCTAAACCTGACTGGAGGTCTGTAAACTTAGGAGTAGAGCAACTTTTGTTTGCCGTGGTGACCTGCCAATACTTCTAATGTACTTGGCAACCAGCGTTTGCAGGCCTGTGACTCTTGGCGCAGAGGCTCACCTCAAAATGTAAAAGATTTTTGAAGTAGGTTAAAGTAGGGTAAACTTTAACCTACTTCACGAATAGGAAGACAAGATGAACATCGTTACATTAGTAAAAGTTTTTTGCTTCGGTGCTTCTCTCAAAATTCTAAATTTTTATTATTCTGCCCTCTTCTTTGTCCTTTCATTGATTTTTTTTGTTCTTACTCATTTTTTTTTAAACAATTTGAATTGTACCGGCTTGTAATTTCCACCTTCCAAAAATTCCCAGTTGGCCACAATTCCGCATTTCGCACAAGAAAAGAAAAACATTCACATTTCACATTCAGCAAGAAAGTTTCTCATCTTTCCCATTCCAACTTCCAAACTGTTCAGCTCATTGAGAACATCTAATTATTTCATTAGCTAAATTCCTGCATTATTTCAGTAGAGGGGCGGAGCCAGAACGTGGCTAATGGGTGGGCCTGGAAAAATCAGGGTGGGCCTGAATATTTCTCTCACTGAGCACAATCCTTCTGTCCCAACACATTGTATATTCAAATAAAATGACAAACTGAATAATACGACGTTCAGATCTTCCTTAGACAACCACAATCATGCCATTCTTAATATTCAATAAAATAAAAAACACAACGAAACACAAATTCAAAAATAATTTAATAACCTTATTGAGCCAAGGCAAAAGACTTAAGGTACACCACTAAAAACGAAATTTTCACAAAAAGGATATGCAGTGGAACCGCGGGTTTTGTGAGTCAGTCCCTCCAGGATTTCGCTAAGTCGCAATCGCAACTATTAACTCACAATCAAGAAAATCCCACTAAATCGCACTTTCCTGAAACTTTGTTTAAACACTGCAAATTTCCCGCAACAACTACGTTTTAAAAATGAACATTTCCCGTAACTTTGGGGGTTAGTTTGCCTAAAATGTCTCCGCGCACACACTTCTGGAAATATCAGCGGTAGCTGAGAACAAAATCACATCCTGTTTCAGACGATGACGCCCGTTGACGGCAGACAGACGTAGAGCAGAGAAACGCCATGCATTTACCAACTAAAAGCACGGCATAGGACCGTGCAAACCAATATCCGAACCTCCTGCACAAAAGTAGGGGTAAACTCTTTTGTTTAAAATGCAGTGTAATAATAGATTATAAAAGAATGTTAGCAATCGACAAGCACGTCACGACTGTATCGTTCCAATTACACTTGAAAAGTTTTGAAAGAAATGTGCACTCTCTACAAATCCTCACGAATGCGATGGAAGCGAGGTCTGTCTGAAGAACAGAACAAATTAAAGTGAGAAACTTAGTTATATAAAATGCGCATGTGAATAACGTGTGTTAAGGCTCGAGTTGGGCAATATGACTTAAATCAGTGTTTTTCAAACTGTGTGCCACACCAGTGTGCCGCGAGATATTGTCAGGTGTGCCGTGGGAAATTATCTCATTTGTGTGCCTGTGCGGTCTAGCGCCTGGCAGCGTAATCATTTAGTTACTACATTGTAGTACTCTTCCATACCAGTAGGTAGCAGCAGCAGCAGGTAGCTAATTGTCTTTGTTTAGAGACAAGCGAATTAGTGATGCATGTTTATCCATACAGGCCCATGTTTCACACTGAGTAAGTATCAATATGAAACATTATAAAAAACTTTTTTCTTTGTGTTTATTTAATTCCTATTCAAGACGTTATAATATAACATCATTCTTCAATGTTAAAAAAAATGCTTATATAAACAATTTTATTGTGAAAATAAGCTTTTTTCGACTATTTCAGTTGGGGCATTTTTTCAATTAAATAAATGTGCCTTGACTCAAAAAAGTTTGAAAACACTGACGTAAATCAATCATAAACCTGTCTTTAAATGTGTTTGGTGAAGTTTAATTATCAGACAAATTTGAAATATGTGCAAAATTATCAACTGAAGAAGTATCATTAACTTTCTTGTGTACAAAATGTTACTGTGTACAAAAGCTTAATTTATTATAATTACAGTAAAATTCATGTTTTTACATGCTCTAAATTCACAAATTATTTTTGAAAATTTGATATATTGCCCACTTGTAGTTATTTCACAGTACAGGCTGATGATGTGATATTTCATTTTATCAAGGCACGCAGTTGGGAAAAAGACTAGTGCTAAAGGTTTTGGCTTTCTTGTCAGACCTGTGAATATGGGCTGAAATTTGTGAATCTGAATAATGTAGATTTGAATTTGAATAGCAAAACTTGAATAATTTCATTTAAAATCTGAATCTGGATTACATACATTGAATTTGTATTGTTTCATTTGAATCTTTAATTTGAATTTGAATTCCTCACTAAAAATTCAATTCTGTATATTTTTCCACATTCAGTTTTACAAGTACAAATTCAAATCTTTCCCACACAGATTCCGTTCACTTGACATTTCATTCTGTTTCATGAGTAAAAATTCAGTTACAAAGTAAAAATTCAGTTCGTGTGATGAACCATCCGGCCACTTGAGGATGAGCAATAGATTGCAGAACTCAGATATCCTCTTTATTTGTCCACGTTTTGAGCACGTTACACAAGCTCTCCGGAAGAAGTCTTATCTCCTAAGCGGCTCTTAACACTTATAACAAAAATAATAATAATAATAATAAAAACACTTATAAAACCTTACATTAACCTTTGTGGTACAAGCCATCGGGTCACGGAGGGACAGTGTACATTCAGCAACGTATCAAAACAAAGCCCCGTCTTCAGTATGTCTCAATTTCCGGGTTGTTGTTGTTGGGTTTTTTTAAAACCGTCACGCCAGCATTGAACTCCATGCCTTAGACATTACTGACACCTAGGGGTAGAATCAGCGCACAGCACGTATCCATTCCAGGCTCTGTTTCATATTCTGATACATATACTGTATTATGCTGACTGCCTGTCCTATTTGGGGGAGTATTATTGATACCAACACTACTTGATTGTACCTCAAAGATTCTACGCCGAACCAATCATATTTTAAGATGATATCATTTCAATGCTGGGTTTCTGAGATCTACTATGATTCATCCACACTAGAATTCAAGGGCATTAAAAATGGGACATTACAGAAAAACAGGGAAGGGGAAATATCACTGATAATAAATGTATTTAAAAAATATTCAAAACGATTAAAAGATTATTTTGGAGAGTAGGCCCTTACCAACGATTGTCGGGAGGGGAGATTCGGGGCTAAAATCAGGCCAATTATCCTGCCATGCTATTAAAGTCCTGTCGAATTAAGTTGTTAAATAGTTTGAATTCCATTTTGCACTCTTGAAATTTTTTTTCATGTACATTTACACCTATTATTATTAAAAAATCTGTTGAGAATTCAAATCTGTTTTTTTTTCTTGTTTTTTTTTTTGTTTTGGCTTTCTTGTCAGACCTGTGAATATGGGCTGACATTTGTGAATCTGAATAATGTAGATTTGAATTTGAATAGCAAAACTTGAATAATTTCATTTAAAATCTGAATCTGGATTACATACATTGACCCATGATTGGTCATTACCTGACTGGTCATTACCTGAGCCGTGAGCAGTTTTGATGTCATTTTCAGTCACGGGAAGTGACAAAATGGCTGCCCGCTGAGATGGCTAAAAAGGGTGGATTTTGCTGCTTAACTCATTCCATCCATCCATCATTATCTATACCCCTTCTTCTCACAACATGCAAACTCCACACAGAGAGGCCGTCCCCGGGATCAAACCCACGACCTCTGAACTGTGAGGCAGACGTGCTAACCAGTCGACTACCGTGCCACCCTAACTCATTCCACAAACGCAATATTCATCAGAATCGCGTGTTTCAAATGTGCTGGGAACAAATTCTTGAAAAAAATGTGTTTGGGTTGATTTCTCCTTTAACTAGTTACATACCTGTCAACTTATACGTTTTCCCTGTATTTTATACGTTTTTTGATCATTTCAAATTGTGTACGGTGTATAACAATTTTTGTACAGGGAGAAAAAAAATTTAAAACTCGTTTTTTGTCAGACCGATCTCGTCTTGCTCATTTCGGCTCAAATCCGGAGCGTCCATGAACGATTCCCACTGCAAACTTCGGCCGACATTCACGAGCAAGTCAATCGAACGGAATCTGTGTGGAAACGATTTGAATTTGTATTTGTAAAACCGAATGTGAAAAAAAATATGCAGAATGGAAATTTTAGTGAGGAATTCAAATTCAAATTTATTTTTTTCAGCATTGAAATTAAACATGTAAAAATATTTGCCTGCAAAAAATGTGCCTGCAAAAAATATTTGCTGCAAAAAATTCAGCTGCAAAAAAAATTCAACCGCAAAAAATTCTGCGGCATAAATTCAGCTTCAAAAACATCAGAAACTACATAAGGGTATTTGAGGAGGGGCAAACGATCCCCGTGTCAAGTCATCCAACGTCCAACCAATCAGCTTTAGCGCCGCCGGTCATGTGACTCCGACACGGAAGAAGAGGTCGTACCACATCTCCCTTCTCAACTGATGGTGCCGTGGTGAGTTTTTTTACTCTATTTGCCCTTTGTGTTCGTAAAATTGAGTAATAGTTATTACTTGACATGTTGCACATCAAGCTGACTTGGTGAACAATAGCTGCATTGAACTTTTATCGAGGAGGCGTTCGTGAAAACTCTTAAGTGTTCATATTACATTATAAGTGCATCCTCGGTCTCTTTTCTTGTGTGAACATAATTGCGCCCCTAAAGTGACCCGCATACGCAGAAGAGACTTTTCCACACAGATTCCGTTCCCTACTCATGACGTTGTGTTTACCGAAGTAAATGTGGTGCATTAAAAATGAGCCAATTGAGCCGTGTCTGAATTACTACTATCACCATAAATGTACATTTTATGCTTCTTGTTTCAAGTGGGATTCAATTAAAGTCAATACTGTTACTCAAAACAACTGCAGAGTCGATCTCTCCCGCTGTCAGCACTGATAACAGAAGAACATTTTGGGCTCCTGACATCAATGTCGGATGTATGCGACCTGTAGGTTCAGATTGCGAAAAAAATCCGATAGGTATCCGATCTAGGACCACATATGAAAGTGGCCAAAAACTTTGACTTACTAAGAAGACATAATGCAGGTTTTTGAGACAAATAGCATGCACTTCAATCTGACACTTATAATTTATTTTTACCAAGCCACGCAAATCCAAGTCGGGGGAAAAAATATCTACCCCGACTTCACCGAGATGCCTCATTGTCACTCAATAATGGCGACCCCCAATGGTAAAATATAATTTAATTTAAGATAGAAATTAGACGCTTAGCCTTAGCCTTGTTCTAATCTCGGATCCGCCTGCTTTGTGGGTCTCACACACACACACACACACACACGGGATTGGGGCGGGAGTGGTCACGCACATTAGGGAAAATTGGAATCCCAAAAGGTACGATGAAATGCTGCCACATGACAGCAGGGAACTCACGAGCAGAGTTCACGAGCTCATAGAGAGAGTTACTACGCATTTCAGAAAGAGGGCAAATTACACAGCTATCGGTAGAGTTAAACAGAGAGACGACGAGCCCTTTGAAGAATATAGAGTCAGGATGACCACCTGCTTCGAGGCCAATAGTGGTCTCCCCGTGGATGATGACCCTCAGGGGATATATCAAGTGCAACTTGAAAATGCCCTGCACGCCCACTCTTTACCTGCGATCAATCAATGGGTAGAAAGACACTGGCTTGATATGGCAACTGGAAATTTGGAACAATATATAAATCAAGCATTGCGTGCAGAGAAGATTTTGACTTTGAGAAATAAGAAAAAGAAACATACTGACACTGACATGGTTTCCACTAAAGAGGAAGAAGTGTATTACCAAGGGCGTGGCAGTGACACAGGCACAGGAGATGCCATTTGCTGGTGCTGCGGCAAAAAAGGTCACATTTCTCGCGACTGTCCTAAAAACAAAGTAAATGCTGCATGACTAGGCCAGCCTGCTTCCAGACATGATGAAAAGCAAAAAAAAGGCCAGAACCGATGACATTGATTACGACATTGATGAAAAGTATATTCGTTTGAATTTGCGGGACACACTGGCGTTTGATCAAATCAAACCGGAAATTCAGCTAATAGTAAACGGCAGACCAATTACATTCTTGTGCGACGTGCGAGCATGCAAAACAGCATACAGGGAGGACATTCGTCATGTAGGAAGACCTTCAACTACTACACATTATTAGACTTGCCAAACAAACCACTTGCAACTGACACTGAGCGACATCCTATTAAAGGCTCACGAAATGATTGACAAACAAAAGAGTAAAATGGACGCTGACTCATTACACATAACAATGTGCTACAAAAAAACCCACAGCTGTTATCCAGAGAGCAACGCAAACATTTTTTTTTTCAAGAATATGTTCAATGCAAGCCCACTAGAAACACAGCATTCAGACTAATATTGCGTTTGTGGAATATGAGTTAAACAGCAAAATCCACCCCTTTTTAGCCATCTCTGGGGGCGGCCATTTTGTCACTTCTGACGACTGAAAATGTCATCAAAACTGTTCAGGTAAATGACCAATCAAGGCTCAGCTTCAGAAAACAAGTGAGGCGTGATTGGTCATTACCTGAGCCCTGAGCAGTTGTGATGTCATTTTCAGTCGACAGAAGTGACAAAATGGCCGCCCCCAGAGATGGTAAAAAGGGGTGGATTTTGCTGCTTAACTCATATTCCACAAATGCAATATTAATATGAATCTCACCTGTTTTCTGAAGATGGGTTATGATTGGTCTTTATCTGTGCCCTGAGGTACTTGATATCATTTTCAGTCGACAGAAGTGACAAAATGGCCGCCCCCGAGATGGCTAAAAACGGGTGGATTTTGTTGCTGAACTCATATTCCAGAAACTCAATATCAATCAGAATGCTGTGTTTCAAGGTGGCTGACCAAAAAAAATGAACCCCCACAAAGATGGTGGCACATTCAGCACAGCTTTTACCTGTTGAAGCACACCTGAGTGTGGAAAAAGGAAAAGCCCCCTAAAAGACAATAAAAAAAAATTCACTCACAGGGGCAGCACTTTATACGCTGCACTTCATACACTTGTCAGTTAGTGTGATGCATGCAGCAAGTACGCCTTTTAGCATGATGACCACGGGTGGAGCTGGGGCATTACAACTAGGTGTGCAGTTTCTACTTGTGAAAGTGAAGTCAAGAGTCGGGGGTGGGGGGGCAAGTGTGCCCTCGTAAAGACAAAACTTTTTCACTGATAAGTGCAGCACATCAGAGACTACTGGAGAGAGTACAGCGTTGTTACCAAGGAGCAAAACTAGGAGTCTGAACCAGGTAAGTAAGTACCTTTCTTTCGAATGGCCAATATCATTCCCACTTCCTCTGTAGTAATATTGTCGATTGTCAACCAACTGAGACCAGAGACCAATCAAACCACATCATCATCCACGGTTTTATTTCCTTTTAAAATAATTCATACAAACGCATACAGTCACAAACATATCGTTCATCAGGGTTTTGGACCAAAAATAATATTTACTGTAGAATATAGAATATATATATTTGTATGTACTGTATATTGCTACACCTACTACTTAACCATAAAGAGGATAAACAGGTAGGCAACAGTAGACTGTGTGTCACTACCAGGGAAGGAATTTCAAAGTGCTGTTTTTGTTCTTGAATGACCAACAGTTTCTATGAAGGTTGCCATGGAAACAGTAAAGGTGACAGGCATCTTGTGAGGAATGTGTAGTCGACAGGAATTCCTAGCAGAATTCCCAAGGCCCTAGAACGTACACATTCCAGATTTTGGCCCAGCGAGAACTTGGCACTCAGCTCAGGATGTAGAACGGAATCGGTTACGTCGATGTGAAATGTCCATCCCTGGTCGCTACGCTTGCTACCGCGACGTGAAGGAGAACGCGTAGGCAGCAGTGAACTGTTTACTACTCACAACGCTGGATCTGGAGTGGGATCCTGAAAGCACCGTCACTTGGACAAACTTCCACATTTGAAAATGCAGCTTTATGCCTTCAGCTTTTAACGTTTTGCAGTTGTGTTTTTTTTCCACAGTTATTGCATCAACACACTTCTGCCCGTTGGAGGCACCTAAGCCTCTTTGGGTGACCTAGAGTATATCAAACTTAGCCGCCCTGCTCCACCCACAAGCAGTGGTAAGGAAATTGATATATTTTGTAATTTACCGTCTACATGTCATAAAAATGTTCCTCTCTCGGGTCAAGATTTGCTACTGAAGGAGCCCTGGATTTGGCCTTAAAATGTCCGTTTCAATCCAAAATGGGAGACTTCCTGTGTTTTTTTCAGGCATTGGTTCAAGAGACTTTTTTGTAGGATTACTAATGATACATATGCCAGGCAAATTTCATGCTGTTAAGTGAAACTGGCTTTGACGACTTATTTTTTTTTATCTGATCATGTTCCGCTCAGCCACTTGAGCCCAAAATAGACACTACTCTTCTCAGGCATACATTTGTGCGACATTTTTGGGGGTCTACTCATGATAGAGGTGCCTACCAAATTTCATGTTCCGCAATGAAACCTTTTGAGGCTGAATTTTCAAATTGTCGTGAATGCCAAAATATGGCCAAAATGGCAGACTTCCTGAGCTGTTTTAGGTATGGCTTCTTGAGATTTTTTTTGTGGGTATACTCATGATAGACATGGCTACCAAATTTCACGCTGCTCAGTCAAACTAGCGTCTGGGCTGAATTTCCCCCCGCAAAATTCTAGGGGTGCTACAAAGCCATTTTGATGGAGTTTGGGTTGTTTTTGAATATAGTAAAACCCTCAAAATAACCATTACTTTGGCCCAATAATAACAACAACAAAAAAACAAAGAATTCCAGTCCCACGCATTGCTACGGTGTAGGTGTAAATCCCGATGGAAGTCTTGGGCTGTATTTACAATTGTCTCTGAATTTTAACGCTTGACCAAACAAACATACAAAGCTTGTTTCAACTGACACATGTGAACGCACCCTCAGTGACCATGCCTTGAGGATCCCAGCGCTCCTGGTCGCAGCGCGGCTTTTTAGACACAGATACAAACCAAGTCACACGGACACAGGCAGGCAGAAAACACCAACACAGTATGTACAAAAACGGACACAAAGAGCACAACGGTGGCCAAACGGTACACTTTGTAAGGACCCATCATGAAATGTTAAAGGGAGCATTGTGCTGTTCACTCAGGTGCTGGGGGAAAAACGTTCGGAAATAAAGGATTTGGATGATTTCCCGAGGAAGCAAGCCTTGTGCTCAAGCCCACAGCTGTTGTATTTGCAGTGGAAGCTCTGGGTCCCCAAAAAAGATCTTGTACAGTGAACCCCCATTTATTGCCGGCGATATGTTGCACACCTACCCGCTGTTGATGAAAAATATTTAAAAAAAAAAAAAAAAAAAAAAAGTATATTCCTGGCATTGGTCCAAAATCTTGTGCCTCCAAAATAGTCTCTTTTCAGTAGACGATCAAAAATGTCAAATTTGTTCAACCATTAGCATTGCATTGTGAAAGAGAGCAAGCCATTTTCAACACTTTAAATTGGTCAATAATGTGTAAAAATAACCCACATGCATTTGAACTGACCAATAGTATACTTTAGATTTGCGGAAAAAATATGAAATTCACCAAAACATGGCTTACGAGGTTTTGGCCCGTCGCCAGCGATAGTTTCACCCCTCCAACACACTTTTAATAAGTGTGAGTGTGCTTATTGTGTGAGTCACTTGGGACGAGGAGAGAGGAGTTAATGGCTACGCTTGTGTTGCCTACGTGTTTTAGGATTTCCAATGAAAGTTTTAAGACAGGGTTAGTGGTTCAAGTTGAGGTTTCAAGACCGTTTTAGGGATTCAAACAGTTTCAAAATAAGGTTACGAACTATGGTTTGAAGCCAAGATTTCAAACCTTCTGTATGAGTAAAAGGGGCTCTCATGCTACGTTTTGGGTTTCAAGTTATGGTTTCAAACAAGTTAAGAGTTTCAATTTAGGGGTTAAACCTAACGTTAGCATTTCAAATTAGGTTTCAAAATAGGGTTAGTGTTCACATTTTTGTTTCAAGACAGGATTAGGGTTTCAAATTAGGGTTTCAAACCAGCTGTATGATTTTAAATTGGGGTTTCGGGCTTTCCAAGTAGGATGTCAAGCCACAGTTGCAGTTTCCAAGTAGGGTGTCAAAACGGGTTTAGCATTTCAAGTTCGGGTTTCAAACTAGGGTTCGGGTTTCAAGTTGGGCTTTAAAATCAGGGTTTCAAGCCTCAACTAGGGTTTTAGTTTCAGATTACAGTTTCTGGCCAGGATCTATGCGTTTTATTGTTCTCCTCTTGAAAAGTCCACTGGAGGACAGCTCTACTTTTCCTCATGCGAGGGCATTACAGTGATTATACTCCGAAAACCCTGGACAGCTATAAAGCGCACATTTCCACGATAGACAAGTAGATGTTCCATACGAAAAATGTGCGACGTAGCGGGCTGCGGTAGGTGAACGGGGGCACACTGTACACATTTAAGTCTGCTACAGTACCGAGTCTCAGGGCATCACCTCGCGTCTTCTCAACATCTAACATTTAAAAAATAAAAAAATAAAAAAAGCCAAGCAAAGCATTTCACCACCTGTATACTACTGTGCACTCTCACGGAAATTGCACGCTCTGTACAAACTACAGCAAACAACCCGAGCACTTCAAGTTGCAACGGTAGGCGAGCATTTCCGAAGAACGACAAAGAGAAGCACTAAACGGCAGGAAATGAAGTCAACAGTAGACCAACTGCGGAAACTGAGGTTCCTGAGATGGTGTGCAAAAAAAAAAAAGATGCCTCTGTTTCAGGGGTGGCTTGTTAAGGACAAACCTCACACAGATTAAGCTCGTTCTTTTCCGGCACCTTCTGGCCTCCAGTTTAAAACCGTGATTCCCAACCTCTGTGCCTGATATGCCGTGAGAGATTATCAGGTGTGGAAATTATACACCTCCCCCTTTGATTTTCCCCCAATTTATTTATTTACAACATTGTTGATGATGACCTATCAGTGATTTGAGTTAAATGCTCTTCCACTAGATGGCACAATAATATCTTTGTGTTGAATTTGACATGCTCAGAGAATTTGTGGGTAAAATGTGGTAAATCTGAGATCGTTATTTCGGCGTACAGTGGTACCTTGACTTTCAAGTTTAATTTATTCCATGACTGAGATCGTATCTCAATTTACTGGTATTGTAAATCTGTTTTGCCATATAAATGAATTAAAATGCCGTTATTCCGTTCTAGCCCCATTTTAACACCTAACTCTGTTTTTAGAAAGAAAAACAGCACTGGATTGAATGTAAAGAAATAAACTGCTTTCATAAAATGTAATTACTGTACAAACTGCAGTATTCATTTGTTTGGGTATGTCCCTTTAAGGGGTGTGGCCGAGTGGGTGAAGTCTGTTGTCCCATTGAATGTCTGAAATGACGTCGGGGACCGTGGCTCTCCTTACGGTATCTTAATTGCTTCGTTTTCTTTTTTCATTTCAGTGAAACGACGACATGTGTGAAGCTCACTCAAAACTTTAGTTTTCGTTCGCAACACAAAGCAAATACTTAGAAACTGATGAAGCGAAGGCTGATAATTCCAGTTAAGTCAAGGCACCAGTTTATCTGTATACTTAAGAATTTGAATTAGAGACAGGGATCGGGCAAGCTGCGAATAATGAAAATCTGAGTATGATTGATTGCTATTGTAATAACTATATAACTGTATTAAAAAGTTTATAATGTAAAAAAAAAAAAAAAAAACATTAAATAAAAATATGTAAAAAATATATTTTTTTAAATGTTGCCGAAGAAATCCGCAAAGAGATTGATCTGCGGGTGCCCAACTGAGTTTCAAAAACCTTTTTTTTTTTTTTTTTTTAATGAAAAAATTAAGGCCAGAGAGTTTCAAGACCATTTTTTTTTGTAAAATAAGACTTTCAAACTGGTCAATTTGACTGTTTAAGCACCCTATAGTAATAACACAACGCTAATTGAAATTCGATTTTAAAAAAATTGTAAAATTGAAGTCAGAAAATGGCCACAGGTAACGTTTAAAAAACAATGAAACCCCATGTTACGTTACCATGGCTACATGCGCGGGCATTACAGTACCTTAACTTCAGCGTTTAATTTGTCACTTAACTTGAGCAAGGGTTAACCCAAATTTTGGCTCACATGAGGTAACAAAAAAATCATAACCTGAAAAACTCAGAAACCAGGACTTTCTTAAGTCAAGGTACCACTGTATCGACTTTTTGTGACATTTTTTTCTTTGGTGTGCCGTAAGATTTTTCTCACGTAAAATGCCTTTAAAGGTTGGGAAACACTGGTCTAAAAACTGTCCGCTTGAACAACTTACATTCATTTCAAAGTAGGGATGCTCCGATCGATTGGGCACAGATCGGCCGATTTCCGTCATATTCGATCAAAGCCTTTTATTGCCGATCAAGGAATCCGATCACCCGCAGCTCATACGGGGAGCATGGCCACACGTTTCAACGCAACCAACTTAATCCGACATTTGAAGAACAAGCAATTGGAAGACTATGGTGAGTTTAGGAGGCAATGAAACGGCAGCTAACGCAGTCCATGCTGACCAACTCAAACCCATGTCAGCACGACAGGCTTGATGATCAACCATTCTCGGTGGTGGAAGGCACCGGATTTTGCCGTCTGCTCGCCCACTTCGAGCCTCGCTAGCTACGTGCTACCAGGAAGCAAATACTTCACAGACGTAGCTCCACCAGAGAATGTATTGTGTGTTGTGAATGAAGTTCCTGAGTCATTTCAATTTAGGAACTCATTGAATAGTTTATTGGAGTGAAGCCTGCATGTAACTATTTTTTCCACTTTGGTTATATTCGGAACCATGCAATGTTTAGGTGGCATGTTATTTATTTAACTTTTTGCATAGTTAAGTCTTTTGATAATAGCAGTCACCATAAATAAATGGACAAATATACAGGTATTCCATGTGATCGGAATCGGTATCGGCTGATCTCACTCATGCACGATCGGTATCTGCATCGGTGTCATAAAACCTGATCGGAACATCCCTATTCCAAAGCGTGTTTTTTTTTTTTTTTTTTTGCTCCTACGCCCAAGGAATGATAGAAAAATTAGAGACCGACGGGAAATTTTGGACACATGACAGTCAAAAAGATTATTTTCCTCTCAGTCTTAGCACAGATGAGCATCCATCCCCTTTGTTCCCTTTTCCTGGCCATCACTGTCGTCTTCTTGGCTCTCTTTGTGTTTGTGAGTGTCAACAAGTGCCAATGTCCCGTACATTTTGGAATCAGTAGTTATTTACTGGACTTTGTCTTCCCGCTGTGCTTTTGGACTACAGCTGCTCGTTTGGATGCTGTTCTCTGTCGCCCTCTGGTGGTTTGACCGTGTTCTGTCCGGGCGAAGGGGTGTGCGGCGGGTGCGCGACAGCCGGCGGGAGGGGGTGCACGATGGGCACCGCGCTGGGCACGATGCCCTCCACGGGGGGCGGGAGGCCGCCGGCGGTCATGCTCACAACCCCCGGCGGGTACCTGGCAGGGGAAGAGAGGACTTAGGCTTGGGCTTGTGCTCCACTTGCACTTATTACTCCTGTTTTGAAGAAGCATGTTAGTTTCAAACAAGGCATAGGGTTTTAAGTCAGGGTTTCAAGGCTGGTTTAGTGTTTCAAATCAGGGTTTTAAGACAGGGCTAGGGTTGCAAGTTTCAAACAAGGGTTAGTCAGTGTTTGGAATTATGATTTCAAAACCGGGGTTAAGGTTTCGAATTGGTGGAGGTTTGTCAAAGTAGGGTTAAAAAAAGCATTAGGGTTTCAAGTTATAGTTTAAAGCCTGTCTTAAGGTCTAACTTTCAAAAGTGTTTCAAACCAGAATTACAGTTTCAGGGCAGGGTGTCAAGCCACGGTTAGGATTTCGGTTCTCAAGTTTAACACCTATATTTTGGTTTCAAACAAGGGTTCGTGTTTCAAATTAGGGGTTCGAGTTTGAAGTCTGGAATTTTACACCAGGGTTAGGGTTTCATAAACTATAAGGGTTTAAAATTAAGGTTGTGAGGCCAGAATTATGGTTTTGAGTTTCCAAGGCACTGTTATAGTTTTAATAGAGTTCTTTAACTTTAACTTGAAAAAGTCAAGTTAAATTCAAGACTTTTTAATAACAATTTCAGACCTTTGAAAAAAAAAAAAAAAAAACGTCACACCTATTCACAGCCATACTGGCAAAGAAAAACAAAATCTGTAAACTTATGTTTATTTTAGTGCTGTCAAACTTATCACGTTATCGGGCAGTAATTACATTTTGTAATTAATCACATCAGAATATTTAACGCATGCATAATCCCACTCAGAAGTGCATTGAGTATGGAGTAAGATAGCTGTCAAAAAGGCATATGCGTGATTAACGATTCCGTAATAGTATTAATTTGTGAGTACAAATTAACATTGAGTGTTTGACTTCTTTTCTTGTGAGTACGCCTAAAAACTGTGAGTGCATTGTTTTGTGAATACGACTCTCGCTTCTACGACTACGAATCTTCACTACGCACGAATTGCCATCTGAGGATACGAATCACTTTTTGAAAGGACGAATCTGCACAACATGCAAATTAGGATGACGTCACGCAGGCCACAAGCTGGTCCCAAAGGGAACTAATCGATTCAGTGACATTCCAACAATGCACACTGCACACACACAGAAAGTATTTTTAAATAAAGGCAGGACCCAAAACATTTGAGTGCTAATGGCCATTTTCATGTGAAGGCATTTTCAAGGACCAAAATAGAAACAAATGATTACAAATATCACTCACCAGCTGCACTTCAACAAGCTATGGCCAGCTTGCATTCCAACAAGTGTTAATTAACCTCAATATCACTGTAGGACACAGTGCAGTGTCATAGCGTTTGTTATCCATCCAATGATTCCATCCATTTTCTGAGCCACTTATCCTTTGGGTTGCGAGCGTGCAATGAAGTTCTCGTTAATTGTCTGCGCATTGTTGGACATAATGATCTGGCGATGAAACTTTGTGCCGCTGCCTTTGTTGCTCGTTGCACTGAAGCGTGGGGAATCTGAGCGCGTAGCCAGGTTTTACGTGATTAATAAAATGCAACAGTCCCGATTTCCTGCTAGATGATGTTCCACATCACCTGTTTTGTGTGTTATGGATCTGGCGTTGGAAGTAGAGAGCCTCGGCAGCCGAGGTTTGAATGGCTAGCCGTTAGCTTAGCTACAGCCCAGCTCGGCGGCCCCGCTTTTGTTTACGCTCCCTCCGCCGACGCCGGCGCCTGCCAGACCCGAAAAATATCCACGGAGATCCCGCGGGTCACGCCATCTCGTCCGGGATGTTGAAAGTGCGGCGAAAAGTCGCTGGAACTGACCTCCGAGCCCTTAGCCGTAGTTAGCGTTTCAAATTAGGTTAGGCGGAAGTGACATGTTAAACCCTGTATTGTTGCTATGACGATGTCCATGTCCCTGCGGTCTACTCAATTGTCTGTCGTCACCTGTAAGCTCCATTGAGTTCTGGGTGGACGTTGGCCGTTTCGACTGCCGTCCAGTGGTTGTTTTGAGTCAGGAACTCCTTGTTGACGCAGTTCTTCAGACTGTCTGGAATACGACCTGAACACAGACAGAATCTTTTTTGGGATGGAACGTGTGGCATTAAAGCTGGCGATCGAGGCGGTCCTGACCTGTGATGGCTCTTCGGATCTCCCTGGCCGCCTCCTCTCGCATCTCCAGTGAGGCCTGTTCGCTGTACCAGGCGGCGTGAGGGGTGCAGATCAGGTTGGGGGCGTCCTTCAGGGGACCTTGACTGAAACTGTAAAACACACCGTGTGAAAGGGGCTAAACCAGGGCTATCAAACTTCGGTCCTCGAGGGCCACTTTCCTGCATGTTTTCCATCTCTCCCTGCTGCAACACACCTGATTCAAATGATCGGCTCATCGTCAAGCTCTGCAGGAGCCTGCTAGCGATCCTGATCATATAAAATTACGGCCACTGAAATGCATTTGTGCTTGTGAGATTGGAAGAGGCTGGTGTTTGGGGGTGTTTGGGCTAGGTTTAGAAACCCCGAAAATTGATCAAAAACGCTGCATAACATTCCTTATGCGTTTTCCATGAAAAACAAGGCTGGTGTGGTGGGCTGATAAAAACTGTAACAGAAAAACGTTGAGCAGAAATTGAAAAAAAAAATCTGCAAATATGCAAATGACAGGTGCCAGACCACAAGTATCCCGGGTACGCTGGTATTTTTGGTATTTATATTCAATTATATGTAAAATGTTTTATTTTCCCCAAACGGTTTTATTTATTTACAATAAATACATTGATTAAGCAGTTATTTAATAGAATTAATAAAGGTGTTTGTAATGTTTTTACAATTTACAATAAGTGAACCAATCATGAAATAAAATGAATTAATAAATAAATAAATGCATTTGCATTTTTTTTAAATTGTGTCTACAATAAATAAACTGTCCAAAGCTTCCAAATAATGTATTTAAAAAAATAGCAGTATGTTAAATTTGAGTTCGAATGTTTTATTTGACTAATACTGTATTTTGTTTTTCTTATTATGTACTCACAATAAGTAAATGAACACAATTTATACATGAATATAAAGTTGTTCACAGTGGACCCCCGCTATTTGCGAGGATACGAAACGGGCCTGCCCGGGAATAGTGAAAACCCACGCATAATTGACGCTCATCGAAATGCGCTAATAAACATTCAATATGCATTTTCCACAGAAAACGGGTAATGGGGAGTGTACAAAAAAAAAACAATAACAAAATTATTGGAAAAAAAATGACAAAAATCAGTGAATCTGCGAGTATGCAGAGCTCAACGGTAAATTATAATTACTTTTTAACTCACAACAAGTAAATTAACCATTTATTAAAATAAATAACATATTGGAAAAAAACATGCTATATGTTTTATTTTGCTTATGTTCTTTATTTTATTTACAACAAGTATACCAATCATTGAATAAAATAAAAGTCATTCCATTATGTTTAAAAGTTATTTTACAAATATTTTTTATATTATTATTAACAATAAACAATTATTTAATGAGACGAGAATAAATACATTCTAATGAACTCATTTTTGGGGGGTTGGGTGGACAGCTAAATTAATGCAACAAATATTACTGGACTCTTTAAAATGTAAATGGTCAGTGTAAATACTAGCCTAATGGTTACTGCATTGAACAAGTTACTATGACAACCGACCAGAGTTGACATTACCTAAAAGGCTCTGTTTCGTGGACGTCCAGGGCAGCGCCGCGTATCCGTCCATCCTTAAGGGCCTGGGCCAGGGCCTTCTCGTCCACCAGACCCCCCCTTGCCGTGTTGACCAGGAATGCCCCCTGGCGCATCTGGAAAACGCACACCCCGTCCACTCACCTTTCTGTTCAAATGAAATGTTCAAATCTGGTCAAATCAAACCAAGGTCTGGCTCAGCACCTGCTTGACAGTGAAGTCGTTGATGAGGTGGTGGTTGTGTTCGTTCAGGCTGCAGTGCAGCGACACGCAGTCAGAGTGAAAGAGCAAATCCTGTGGGGGAGAACCGACAGATAAAACATTTTTTCAACAACGACAACAAAAATACACACACACAAAAATAACATTCAGTGGGAGGAAGCGGAAATGCAGAGGAAACTACGGTGGCTTAGACACACCAAAAATAAAAAATAAAAATCGAACGTGCCGATTTGAACGTTTTTAACATCGTTTTATCCAGAAAATTCGGTTTCGGTTCAAAATCGCTTAATCGAGCAGCCCTAGTTTCAAGTTACAAACTGGCTTATGGGCCCAATTAAGTTTGTAACTAGAATTTACACTGTGTATATAATAAAGGTGAAGACCACATTGCACCCTGATCGTATGTGTCAGTGTGCTGTTAAATACTATTCGCTGCAGTTGTGATACACCCCATACAATAACAATGCACCAGATTTATATATAATTCATTGCAATTACAACATCACACACTATGACACAAAACAATTCACTCCAGTTCCAATATGACATGATATGGCATAACAGATTTCACTGTAATTACTATAGAATTGTGACACACACAGTATTTAATGGATGGAAACACGTTTACCTCCATGTGAGTAAATTTGTCAAAATGAACCAAGGAATACCTGTAGTGTGGTAACCCTTTGAAGGCCCAGGGATCTTTCCACGCCATCCGCCAAATAGGGATCATAAAAAATGACGTTGAAGCCAAACGTCTTAGCTCGCAGGGCTACGGCCTGGCCCACTCGACCTATATACACACACACACGCGCGCACACTCATTAATACACGTTACCATGGCGGTAGTAAATAGAGTAGTTCATTGGAGTCAGATGACTTAATTCGAGTCCGAATTGAGTTTTTATGTTGTATGCAACCTTGGTGTTGTTTGATTAAATTCATTGATATTGTTTTGGATATTGATATTGTTTTTTTCCGTCTGTGTTTGAGATGCCCTGTTTTGTTGGCGGTCCTTGAATGCGCCTGGCATGTACACATTCACAGTGGAACTGATAAGTATGCTTCTGCTTTGCTCCTGATGCAGCTACATATAGCCCACGTGATCTACGTCCGTGTTACAGTTTGACTCCCTTGTGAGTAAAGGCGGCGAGGTGAGGTTAATCATTTAATACCGTTTGTGTAAAGAGCTTACTGCACAAATGTGTTTTTGTATCGTCATTATGTGCTAGAGAGTGTCATTTTGGCTAGTATGCAAGCTAACACTCTTGATGAGCGTCATGTGAAGGCGGTTTGTTTGTGTTGAATAATTTAACTACTTCATACATTTGTTTATAAAACAGGGTTAGTGACTGCGTGTACATGCTGCATGGCGTTGTTGCTTTATGACATTCGCTTTATTAAGTGCTTTGCCACCATCGTGTGGCGTCTATACACAATTAGATACGCCTTTTGGGTGGGGTTGTCAATTATTTGCAGCTTTTCACTATTCGCCGCTGGGCTCGGTCCGTATCTCCCGTGAATAGCAGGCGTTCAATGACTGACCTAGTCCGATGAGTCCCAGCGTCTCCCCTCTGATCCTCGCCGCTCCTGAAGCCACCTCTCGGATCTGCTCCACGCTCTGGACCCGCGTGCCCTCCCGGAGAGCCTGGCGTTGTAGCGTGTAGCGGTGCGTGACGATTGTGATGACTTTATGGGTTTTTTTAAGTCAAAAGCCACAAACCTGATGGAGCCATGTGGTGCGCCGGTACAAGGTGAGGATGTGACACAGCGTGGAGTCAGCTGTCTCTTCCACCGAGGCGGCTGGCATGTTACACACGACAATCCCTGTGAAAATAGAGGATGGGAACATTTTTGCAACAGCTTCGTGGCATCCTGAGCCAGGTTAGGGTTTATTTCGATGGTCTACGAATCGTGATGGTTGTGTATAATTTATGAACGGAATGTCATACAGTGATGACTTGAACTTCTACCCCAAGTTTTGTAGAGGCGAGGTTTCCAACTATATCACCCACGTCCTTCTACGTTGTCAAAAAGTATCCGAGCCAGGATTTGGGCTCGGTGGTTGATGGATCGTTAGGGTTGGTTGAAAATAACTGTTTAATGGGAAATCCTACAGGGATGAATTCAAAGGACAAATCAAGTCAAAAATGTTCTTTGGGCCCCCACTAGTCTAAACACAGTATTCTGATTAATATTGCATTCATATAAGATAAGTAGAAAAATTCATGTGTTTTTAATCAATCATTTTAATCACCACAGTGCCTAAAAGGGCTCAGCTTGCGACCATCACGTAACCAAATCCAGAAACCAAGTAATCCATGATTCATATTCCACAAACACTAGGCCCATATAAAACATACTGTATTTTGGGAAAATAATTGCATGACTTGACTCCTTCTTTAAAGGGCCTGTATGATGATATTTATAGGTTTCCACAGTTGACTATAGGCATATATATGATTATATATTACCTTTGGTACAACGTCGATGTAATATCTTATGAAATACGAGTTATTTTGGTGGCTATTTTTCTAACTCAGAAGACGCCCAGCTCACTAAAACCCCACCCCCAACTTTGTTGTATTGTTGAATAAAAATGCTTGAAATGAATGTAAAAAATGTTATGTTAATGAAAATGTTGAATTACTCCATAATGATCTTTGTTGTCAGTACCAATGCTTAAAAACTGGCAATTTAAAAGCAATATAAAATCAATTTTTATAGCACGCGATTATCGGGCGGGGTCTGGTTAGTGTCAGACTTGTAGTGTGCCCAGTCGCCCAGTCCAGACACATAACAGATTTATGTCGTGAACGACAAAAAAGTTGTGTAGTTTGAGCTAGGAATAACGTCTACGCTCTACAAACAGTTGGATTAAAAATAACACAATTTTGGGTCCAATCTACTACTTGGGTCAATTTGAACCAACTTTCTGGGTTGTTTATGCAGAAAACAACCCAAAGAATGGATCGTTTTGTACATAACGCAAGATAGTGGGTCAAATTGACCCAATTCGTGAATCGGCCCATTTTTGACCCAAAATCGTGTTATTTTTAACCAAAGTGTTTTTAGAATGTCACGTCTGGGCATAACACATTTGTAGGGCTGAGCTCCAACTACCACCCACGTCCTTCCTTGTTGGTGGGAAGTGTGACTGTCAGATGTTAAATTTCACACCCGTGTCTCAGCAACCATCTGATACTGCCTCAGAAGACAGAAGGTTACAACGAAGTTGCCCCCCATTCTGCGTTGGTGCTGCGACAGGGAAAACAGGCCGTGTGAAAGGGGGCTAAAGGCTCACCAAGTTCGCCCGCAGACTTGATGTCAATATTGTCATAGCCGCTACCGATGCGCACAATGATGCGGAGAGCTTTGAACTTCTCCAGGTCTTCTCTCATCAGAGTGATGGTGTGATACATCAACGCCCCCACGGCTTCATTCAGCACCTGCGCACACAGATTGCTAGAATTACTAGAGGACCGTATTATGTATAGAATATGAAGCACATGAATGCATTTCTATGAATGGATAACAGCTTTGTCTGGACGCGTTGTCTGTGCCCTCTTAATATCCTGTGTTTGAATACACCTGCAGGGATTGGTTGGCTGCACTTCCTGAATATTGCCATGGAAACAGATGTTATTGTCAAACCAATCAGATACTGCTCCTCTGCCTTATTGATGACAGGGACTTATTCAGTATTAACCCATCCAGAGTTAGAAAAAATATCAGCGCCTGACACCAATTTCACGATCAAGATAAAATTGGGTCATAAGAAAAAACAACAACAACAAACAAGTCAAAAAGAAAAAGTCTCGAGCTCCCCTGCCCGAAATTGAACAGGAAGTCAGCCATTTTGCTTTGACGCAACCCATGTCAGGTGAATTCCAGGGCTTATACTTTGACAAATTCCTACTAGAGACAGATGGCCAACTTTCAAAGCTTTTTTTGCCTCTGCCATTAAATATTGAGGGACCATTGTGTTGAAGTATGATCATTGTTTCAAGGATTTTTGGAAACTTAGAGAAAATTACTTTGAATCCAGAGCTATTCCAACTAGTGAATTCACTCAAATGAGTCCCAATCGGATGCCGGTATCCTGGCCCGGGGCGGAGCTACATGGTGGTCAGCGGTGGCCAGAGCTGGGCACTTGACCCTTTTTGCCCCTCCGGCCGCGACCCTCCAATCTTGACCTGGATACTCTTACGGCCGCGACCCCCCGGTCATATTCGTAAACATTGTCGGCCCCCGCCCCGTTCCGACCTCCACAGCCCCCCCCAAAAAAATAAATGTGCACGATGCCCCCGCGGGAGGGATGCTAACGGAAGAGGTTTGTTTAAAGACAATTAGCTTGCTAACTTACTATTCAAATCCGCTGCAGACACGCTTCAAACGCGTCACTTACTCACGTACTTACCCATGTAGTGTATGGACCTACTTTTCCAGGCGTAGTTATTCGCTCTGTGATTTCTTCAGTGCACCGCGACGTGCGCGGAGTGATATAATTTCAAGTGTTATCAGTGATTCAACTCGTCTGTGAATGAATGCCGTTTTCACAATAAAAAGAAGCTGAGCTCCGAGACTTCTCCAAGTTATTAAGTTGTGAAAGACACAGCAAACCCAGCTGCGTGTACTTACTTCCATAGCGAGCCATGGGGTTGGTTTTTGTCGTATTGTATAATTTATTTGTCCAACAGACGACAAGTCTGCAAGCAACAAGTTACCTATTTTCCATACTCCCCTCCTTCACACTTCCCTGCCTTCAAAATAAAAGCATGCCAGCAAACCACTACACAGCAGGTTTGCTACAGCGTTTTTCCGGAAGTAGGGAAGTGCATGATGTGCCAGTGTCATATTCGAGTGCTGCGCACAGCTTGATTTTCCTCCCAGACACAATTTGTTTTGAAAGAAGCCTAAAAAGAAGCCTTTCACCGAGTAGGCTGAGATGAAATTTGGCCGCCTCGCGAGCACGTCACACGCATGAGGGCCGATTAGTGGGCCGGACTAAAATCCACTTCCGGCCATGCTTGGTCCAGCCATTTTTTTTTAAAATTGTCACCCCCCACCCCTCCGCCCCAAAAATGGGCATCCGGCCGGGCCGGAGGGTCCGACCGGTCCGACCCAGGGACGGACTACCCAGCTCTGGGGGTGGCCATAATCACTCTCTGGCCAGCCCACATCTGGGGAAACATTTTTAGAGGGGCCAGAAGGGCCTGCTCATCGGGGTGGATTTATCAAGACAAGGAAATGGAAGACACTTTAAATGTCTGATGTTTATTGTCTTCCTCAGTCAGTGAATTGGCAGGCCACGGCTGCCTTCACCACCATTGTTGACGGGGTGTCAATGACACGTGTTCCAATTAGCATGTCAAAGCTACAGCTTCTCAGTGACTTAACGAGAGCACCATCTGTTTGTTCTCTGTTGTGACCTACTGAGCACGCTCGTAGAGAAAGAGAGAGAGAGTACGTCTGGCTGTCACCCAGAACGAGACGTAACCCTGCCAGACATTTTCACACCATTTTCACTTGTTGACAACAAGTACTGTAGTCAGTAGTCACGGTGGTTGATACCCAATCTAGCATTACTACGGGTACAAGCCTTTGCATATTATGTAAAATTTACTTTGGAATGCTTTTATGCAAAGAGTTGAGTCTCATTGAGTTTCTCCTCCCATGTAAAATATTGTAAGTAGGGCTGAGTGATGATATGATTGAGAATCGTGATATTACAGTGACCAGCTGTGACTATATTCACTGGATCAGATGCGGCGGAACTGTGCATGACAGTAGGCTATCACAGCTTTTCCTTCTCAGTGTGTTTTAAAAGATGAAGTAAACAAAAAGTAATAAGCAAACAATGACTGAATGAACCCGCAGCTGATGGACTTGTCGTTATCTTTCGAAGATGAAGCTATTTTCACAAGTGAAGTTCCTCATCATAGCTTGTGTGGCGGCGTCTCCAAAGCCAAGTGGAGTAGATGAAGCCAGTGTGCAATTTGTATCCTCAAAAACAGGCAATACAACAATCCTGTTGAACCATTTAACTACCATCCAAGTGATGTTGTAGAAAGGATGAAAATGCACAGCTTGCATCCTTAGCATTAGCAGTTGTGGTCTACAACAATATAGACTAAATCTAACATTGCGTTAGTTGTCTATATTTAATTCTGATGTGAGTTAAGATATGGTCCACTCGGTTGTGACCTCAGCATGACCTGCTGAGACCACTCAACTGCTAATGCTTAAAAGGAAAGGGGACAAAAGGCCAGCTAGATAGGACTGGAAAACTTTTACGGTTTACCCTGGAGGTGTACCAACCTGGGAACATGAATACAGTATATTCCTTGTGTGAGCGTGTGATTCCTTATCACACATCAAGGTGACCGTTTGGAGGCCTGAAGGATACAAAGAGGAGTGAAGCTCCTGCAGGCTGGGGTGGATCAAAGTCGTAAGTAGTGCGTGTAGACATTCATACAGTATGCAGGAAGTAATAGTAGATATTCATGCCGTATGTGGGCGGTCCATATAAGAAGGGAAGCACAAAGAATTTGGTGGGTGCACACAATTTCAGGAAACTGGAGCTACTTCGACATCAGCACTTAACTGGAAGAAAATCTTTTTCCAACCCAAAAATGGCTGTGTTAAAGGGAGTTCTTTCATCAGCAACGGCTCAGGAGCGAGTCCGGAGAGTTGCTGTGATAGACCCCACTTCTCAAAGAAAATGTGCAGTGCAGTCGAACCGCTACTATCGTGTGCTCTTATCATGTGCTGCTGGAACTTTCATTTCCCTGAGGGAGTCATCCCAAGGGTTCAATAAAGTGAAGTCAAAATCTAACCAGCCGTGCAGCCACCGGGCTAAAGCAGCAATCAATCGTGTCATCTTTTGATCATGCACATTTGTAAGTAGAAATGATGTTGACACTAGGGCTGCATGATTAATTGGATTCTAATCGACAATGAGGTTTGATCTAGTGCAAATTCGTATCGTTTTTCTTTTCTTTTTTTCCCCCTGTGGCGTTTGAGTGCTAGACATATTAGCCAACCAGATTTGTCAATTCTCTTAATGGTGCTGGCCAATCAGTGTCGTTAGTTTATACAAGTTAATCTGCGCTCCGGTGCCTACAGTTAGCACAGCGCTACCATAACATACTCCACGTGCACCTCGACTTTTGCTGTGACTGCCGTGTACCGAAGTGGATTAAATGGAATAAGGAACTTCTACTAATCTACCGCTACAGAGGAAGAGAGGGAGACGCTCGTGCCAAAGAAGGGTGGGTTCTCAGCCAATAGCCAGATCCAGAGGCGACACGATCAACTTATATCAACACTTGATTTAAAAAAAAAAAAAAAACACCACTGACTTCAGTATGAAGCCTGTCAAACAGGTTTGAAAAAGACAGATGAAGGGGAGGCAACAACTAGCGGCCATTCGCGTGTAAAGCAAACATTGCTGATAGTTTGTTACCAATGCGAATGCTGCTGCTAGCCCTAGTTGACACCGTATCATCCATCCATCCATCCATCCATTCATTATCTATACCGCTTATCCTCACAAGGGTCGGTGGAGCCCATCCCAGCTATCTATGGGCAGTAGGCGGGGGACACCCGGAATTGGTTGCCAGCCAATCTCAGGGCACACAGAGACATCCGCACTCACAATCACATTGGGGCAATTTAGAGTAACCAATTAACCTACCAAGCATGGTTTTGGAATGTGGGAGGTAACCGGAGTACCCGGAGAAAACCCACGCAGGCACGGGGAGAACATGCAAACTCCACACAGGAAGGCAGGAGCTGGAATCGAATCCACGAGCTAAGCACTGTGAGGTGGACGTGCTAACCAATCAACCGTGCCCATGTGGGTTCATAACTTAAAAATTATTTAAAGCCAAAACTCATCTTTTGTCTCCTGTTTACATTTTGAGACGTATTCATTAATCCTGTGGGGGTCCATTTTTAGTCGTTCACTTTATTATTTATGTTGTTCTACTTTTGTTGTAATTTTGGTGAAAGGAAAAAAACCCAACATCTTTTCATTTTATTTTAACAATGTGCTTCCTATTATAGGCTGACAATGTAGGAGCAGGACGTGATGGGAGTCATTTTCACAAGGATGGGACGAGACAGGATTTATTTATTGTTTTGCAATGGTCTGGGACAGGACAGTATGGGATTTTCTTTTTTTATGGGAGTCATGTAAATAAAATGTTGAAGTACTGTTTGGTTACGTTAGTTTTCAGTACCAGCGCTTTAAAACTGGCAATTTAAAAACAATGTTAAGTCGGAATAATTATCTTCATTTTTTATTCATCTTTGTGTTTGAATTAACCAATCGTGTTTTGCAGTTTGGACACAGAAGAGTAAATATCCCCAGATCTGGCAAATTCTCAGAGTTTCCAGAAATCTCCAAGAATTCCACAAAAACTTGCCGGATTTGTTGCTATAGTTGCTCGACGGCTCTGAGAAGTCGCAAAAACAGAACGACGTGCACAACACCACGTCATTTCAAGCATAGTGGCAAGTGGGTGGAAAAGCGTGCTTTCATTCTCATCCTTTTTGAACTTTGGCTGCTCAATATAGACAACTTTTATGAAGAAAATTTTTTAAAAAGCATATATTGTGAGGATAAGCAGTTTGGATCATGGATGGATGTTTCCTTTCAAGTCAAGAACCTATGATATGCTGTCGTTTCGGTTTTGGAGTGACCCACCTTCTCATGGATCTCCTGCGTGGACTGGGCATCGCAGAAGGCCACGGTGGCGACGTCCTTCAGCACCGGCATCTCCACCGTGCAGTCTCGCCCGTCCAGCAAAGCCACCAGGGGGCGTGGGTGCATGGGTCCGTTCATGATGGGTGGCCTGATGCCTAAAACGGAAATGATAAACGTTATCACGGAATGTTAAAGCATGATGCTACTTCGCACTTAAACTGCTTCACGCAGCCCACACAGCATCCCACATTCATATAATTACATGCATGCCCATGTCAAGTACAGAAACGTCCCATCACTTCAACACAGGAAAAAGCTGGACAATGGCAACTTCAATCACCCCTTTCACGCTTCTTTTAATCAATGTTCCCTACACTACTCAAGTGAACCTCGTGGAATCTCACGACTCGGGATTCCAACTGAAGATGACTTAAGCCATCATCATATTTTCCCGACATGGTGGCATCTGCCACACCTGACCTGAAATAGCTTTCCTCCATCTTTCCACTGGACTCCTTCCCGGAGAGTCTAAAATGTCTCATGTCCTTCAGATGGAGGACACACAAGTGGAAATTCCTCCGCGCTAGGACGGACGGCTCAGTTTTCCTTTTTGAATGAGCTCACATCCCGAGATATTGTTAATGTGGTGATTTCAAGATTCAAGAGCGCCGTCGCTCAAATATTCAGAGGAATCAGACTTGTCGGGAGAACATTTGGAACAGAGAAGTGATGACTTCCTTCATTCTTGTGGTCCGATGTCCTTGAGTGACAAACGGCTGAAACGTCAATTGAACGGCGGAATCGTCAACTTTTAACTGGCTGCTTTTCCACTAATCCTGTGGTAGTTTTACTCTTCGAAACTCCGACTGAGTGACTCCTTTTCCTGAAGGCGAGGCATTCATTTTACTGAGCAGCCCCAGGAGGTAATTGATGTGTTTGGATCATAGTGTATAATGGCAGTTTTTCAAATTAGCCTTCTAAAACAGGGTTAGGTTATCAAATCAGAATTAAGGTTTTAAATTAACCATGGTTAGGGTTTTATGGATGTGCTACAGGGTTTCAAGCTCGGGTAAGGGTTTCAAATTAGATTTTAAAGTCAGTGTTGGGTTTTTCAAACAGCTGTAGGTTTTTGACATTAGGGTTTCAAACAAGAATGAGCATTTCATGCCAGCGTAAGGGTTTCAAACAAGGATGAAAGTTACAGGCCAGGGTTAAAATTTCTAGTCAGAGTCAGGGTTTCAAGGTAGGCTTAGGGTTTTTAAGTAAGGGTTTCATGTCAGAGTTAGGGTTTCAAATTAGGGTTCCATATACGAATTATAGTTTCAAGACAAGGTTAGGGTTTGAAATGAAGGTTTCAAATTGGAATTGGAGTTTCAAGACGGGGTCACAGTTTCAAGTCAGGGTTTCATGACAGGTTAAGTGTTCAAAGGGTATCAAAGTAAGGGTGCAACACAGAGTTAGTTTTGAATTAGGGTTTTAAAACAGGTTAGGATTTCAAGGTAGGGTTTCAACCTGGGCTATAATTTCAAAGTATAATTTGAAGCCAGATTTCAAATCCTGTGAATCGGCCTGTTTGACAAAAAGGAGTCATTACGCTCGTGTGCTTGTAAATTTCAAGGGCACTTAGTCACATTTTTACATGACTTTCTGCACGCCGCTTCAAATTAATGAACCCCCCGCCAAAAAACACATGTTGTTGCTGTCTCACAGCAGAGCACCAGCTCAGCACAATCTCAGCCTGCTGTTCGCTTTCTTATCGGTGGCATCGGCTTCCAGCGTGAAACCTGATCTGATGATCAAGCTACACACTTTCAACTCTGCGGTGTTGAAGAACACTCACGGGCTGCAAAACACGCTCGGTGGAGACTCAACAAAGCGTCGCTGAGAGAATGATTGAACCACCCAAAAGCAGCAAGTGCACAGGTATTAAGGCCTTAGGAAAAGATCCGGCCCTTCAGGTTATTTTATAAAAAAAAAAAAAAATTTAAAAAGTTGACTTGGTCTATGTTTAAAACTAATCACGCATTTGAGATAAGAGTGTTGTATGGTGGCAGGTGACTCAACGCACTTCGCAAGAAGCAGCAGTTTGGCAAATCAGTAAATGTGTGGGGAAAATGGTCATGGCAAAATCCTACGATATAGTGAAAAATCCTCTGCAAAAAATGACATTTTAAACAATTCAAACAATTTGGGTACAATTTAAAAATCTGCGACACTTTAAGGCTGTGATCCACGGTAGGGCAAGCGTCTTACTGTACTTCATGCACATGCCACATGCAAACAAACACATTGCAGCTCAGCTTCTGTTAGGAGACGTCATAGCTAGCCATACGTTACAAAAAAAATAATAAAAGAGCAACTTCTCAGTTCTTGAGATGGATTTTTTTCATTTTTTTATTTAATTGACAATGTCCGGTCTGTAACTGTTGCGCTGCATGATTCATTTCCGACAAGGAAGACAAATATTTGATATAGCACTTTCCTAAGAAGAAGTGAGATCGGGGTAAATGTGTGTTTTGGGGTGCAGAAGGGGTCATTCACATTAAACTAGGGTGACCATATTGTGGTCTTCAAAAGAACTACAGTTTCCAGTCAAGGTAATGGATTTCAAATTAGGGCTTCAAACCTGGCCAAGTGTTTGTAAGTAGAGGTTCAGGACTGGTTTTAGGGGTTCAAATTTGGATTTGAAACCTGTTTTTGGTTTCAAAGTAGTGTTCATAGTCAGAGTTAGGGCATCAAGTCAGGTTAGGCTTTCAAAGTATAATTTAAAGTAAGTCTGTTCAGGTTTCAAACAAGGTTTAGGGTTCCAAATTCCTAACATTGATTTGGGTTTCAAAGTAGGTCTGTGTCAGTGTTTCAGACTAGGTTAAGAGTTCCAAATTAGAATTCGAAGGTCGGCTTTGGATTTTAAATTAGCTTTGCAAACCAAGCTGAAGGTTTCCAAATCAGGGTCTCAAGCCTCAATGAGAGTTTCAAGTAAGGGTTGCTGTTTCAAAGTAGTTTGTAGTCTGGGTTAAATTAGAGAGTATAAATTAGGGTTTTGACACATGATTAGCGTTTCAAGTCAGTATTAGGATATTTTGTTTCAAGGTAAGGTTAGTGTTTCAGACTGGGTTTAGGGTTCCAAATAAGGATTTTAAAGTAGGGTTAAGGTTTTAAATTCGGGTTATGGGTCAGAGTTAGAATTTGAAATTAGGGTTGGTGTTTGAACATAGCTTAACAAGGGCTATGATCCCAAATTTAAGTCTCAAGACAAGGGCCATCCATCCCTCCATCCATTTTCCAAACCGCTTATCCTCACGAGGGTCGCAGGAGTGCTGGAGCCTCTCCCAGCTGTCTCCGGGCAGTAGGTGAGGTACACCCTGAACTGGCTGTCAGCCAGTCGCAGCTCAAGACAAGGTCAGTGTTTCAAATCAGGGTTTTGTCACCTAGTTAGGGTGTGAAGTCAGGGTTAGGGTATTGTTTCAAACGAGGCTTTCAAGGCAGGCTTAGGGTTTCAAGTCACATAACTAATGCTAAAAGGATTGTGCTTCGGATCATCTATTTCCCACTCAATTAAATCTGAGCGGCTTGATGCCTCATTTATCGATTGCTTCTCCCTGAGCCAAAAGTGATGGATGCCATATCCCATGACCTTGGACTCTCTGCCTCCCCAAGGGAGACGAGTATCCAGAAGAAAGCGCTGGGCCTTTACATTCAGCTGCCGGCGCTACCTTCATTCCCCTTTTGTTTTCTAGAACAGTCTTTCGCAGCCACCTGTGTGTATGTGCGTGCGAGCTTCTTCTCGCTAGCCTTCATTTTCTGTCGTCACCAACACCACACACACACACACACACACATGCACGCACGCACGCACACGCTCACACACAAACACAAATTCTTGTGAAGCCAACGCGAGATAATGTAGTGTAGGAGAATGAAGGGAAGGAAAAACAGAAGGGGGAAGGGAGGCGTCCGCACACAAACATAAACACACACATACTGTATTTACCTAGAGGCATGCCTTTGTTGAGGAGATGTGAGCTTCCCATGGTTTTCACATGTAGAATCCACTATGGATATGGCGGCGACTTCCTCGCCTCCCTCTCTCACAAACGCATACACAAGTGCTACCCCCCCTGCTCCCTCTCTCTCTATCGCTCTCGCTCTCTCGCCTTCCGTTCTGCCTCCTCCCCCCTCCCTCCATTTTTTCTCTCTCCACTACAGCAAATCCCTCCCTTTCTGTTTGTGCCAGCAAGGAAGAAGAATGCGAACTCGAGGGTTTGGGTGTGCGCATGCGTGTGTGTGGGTGTGAGAAAAGGGGCAGAGCCAAAACTCATCTTTTCTCTCCTGAATCTGAAAAAAAAAACCTGAGTTACGCAATGTGAAGGCATTTGCAAGAGAAGACCAACTTGTTTTTGATTGAAACCTCATTCAACCCTCTTGGTGTGTTACTTTCTGAGCAACAAGAAAAGCTAATTCTCTTGTTGAATCCATTAAAACCTGATTTCTAAAATAGCACCTTAGTCCAGTATTCCCAAACTAGGGTATGCAAGCCGTAACTTGGAGGTCCATAAAATTATTTGAATACATTCTTTTTTATTTACCATTTTTTTAAAAAGTACATACCAATCACTGCGCCAATAAAACAAACATACAATGCCCTATTACTGGTTTAACTTGTTCCGTGACCAAGATTGCTACTCAATTTAATTCATTTTCCCCCATTGAAATTGAAATTAACAGCAAAGCAATTAAGCCATTCCAGACCGAAAATTTTCACTGTATTGTGTAAAAAATACAAGAAAAGAGAATGTAAAGAAATAGTGAGGTTTCATAAAGTGTTACTACTACTGTAGCAGGGCTTGAGTGGGACAAAAAAAAATCGGCCCTGGAATTTTCGGCTTAGACCAGGGGTGGGCAATTCCGGTCCTCGAGGGCCGGTATCCTGCATGTTTGATATGTCACCCTACTGCAACCCACCTGATTCAATGATCAGGATCGTTATCGCAGCTTCTGCAGATCTTGCTGATTATATTATCATTTGAACCAGGTGTGTTGCAGCAGGGAGAGATGGAAAACGGGCAAGACACCGGCCCTCAAGGACTGGAATTACCCACCCCTGGCTTAGACCCTGCTTAATTAACGAGCAGAGGACAACCGACTAGTGGTGGACCAGTACATAAGTGGACTTGATGATTGTGAGGGTCTTCTTACTGGACTCCCTCAAAAGAGCATCAAAAGACTGCGATTCATTCAGAACGCTGCAGCGAGATAACAAAGAGATCAGAACATATTACTCCAGTCCTATAGGCTTTACACTGGATCCCAGTCAGCTGTAGAATTGATTTAAAAATTCTGCTACTGACATGAAAATCCCTGAATACATGAAGGAAATGCTGCAGAGCTGGGCAAATTACCAAAAAAAATGGCGGTCTGTTTATCACCTTCTGCGTCCAGCCGGGGTACACTTCCGCCATCTAACCGCCCTTTTGTCCAGGCGGTAATAATAGTAATTGCCTACAGGCCAGTCCGCCTATGATGGTAAACGGGCTTCCTTTAGCGTTTCCGACTACCAACCACGACAAACTGCCACTAGCACCCCCTCCACCCCCGCTGTGCAATGTCCCAACTTCATTGGAATTAGTATTTGCACATCAAATAATCATTGTATGATACAATAACGGCGGGACGGTGGTCGACTGGTTAGCACGTCCGCCTCACAGTTCAGAGGTCGTGGGTTTGATCCCGGCTCCGGCCTGCCTGTGTGGAGTTTGCATGTTCTCCCCGTGCCTGCGTGGGTTTCCTCCGGGTACTCCGGTTTCCTCCCACATTCCAAAAACATGCATGGTAAGTTGATTGGACTGTCTAAATTGCCCCTAGGTGTGATTGTGAGTGCGGATGTTTGTCTCTGTGTGCCCTGCGATTGGCTGGCAACTAATTCAGGGTGTCCCCCTGCCTACTGCCCAAAGACAGCTGGGATAGGCTCCAGCACGCCCGTGACCCTTGTGAGGATAAGCAGTATGGATAATGAATGAATGAATGAATGAATGAATGACACAATAACTATTAAATCAAATTGTGCATTTATTGATTAAAAAATATATATTTTGAAAGACAAAATGAAAAAGAATAAGGTCAGCAGAATAAGCTTTGAACAAAAAAAACTAATATGAAAAAAAAATTATATATATATATATATATATATATATATATATATATATATATATATATATATATATATATATATATATATATTTATTTTTTTTTCAAATGGCTCCGTCTTACAAGAACTTTTCAGTAGATGATGAATAGTATGCATATACAGTAATTACGGTATGTTGTTTTTGTGTTGACATAGCCAAACCGGCCAAACAACATCAGAAACAATACCCAACCTAACACAAATATGCTCTAATGCTAGACTAAAGGCCTCATGTACCATCAAAAAAGCATCAAAGCCAAAAAACTGAAAGGAGTCATAAAATGTAATGACATTATTAATGTGTTGTCCATCAATAACAATTGATATAAATAAACAGTACGTTTACATAAAGCATATAATTATGTATATAAATCTGATGCATTATTATTATTATTATTATTATTATTGTTACTATTATATGAGAAGCCCCAAAATGTGTGTGACATTGCTACATAAAAATGTGAGAAATTCAGATCCATAGCTTGCATTTTTTTTCCCATTTGTTTTTACATTGAAGACTCACTTTTGAGTTGTTTTTGTTGTTTGTGAAATCATGTAGGCCTATGTTTAAATGTGCGTTGGTCAAACCAACCAACAAACTAAGCACATTTTTCCAGCTTTTACAAGCAGTGTGAAAAGGGCTGAAGATGCACAGAGGCTACAATTGCAACACAACACATGGAGGAAAAAAAGAAATGACCAACGACGATGCATCATAGTGATTTGAACTGGTGTCAAAATAGTGCATTAATTGCGATCAATTAATTATAGTCGCAGCTAAAGTGTTATTTTTTTTAATCGCATTAATCTAATTTTTAATCTTTAACGTTACTCTTTACAGTACATTGTTTATTCTGTCATCATCCAGTACATTCCATAATATACACAATACAACTTTGCACGGTCAAATATCATTGACAGAATGGCACAGGCAGAAGCTAAGTCTTATTTAAGCCTGGCCTTTTCTCCTCCTTTCTGTATGATGATGAGATCCATTTTGATGCGTGGGGCTTGCGCTTGAGTTGTTGGGGGAGCAAAAAACAATGGTCAATATCACACCTTGAAGTGGACACTGATTGGCTGTCATTGTGTTTGTCATGACCTGATAGGCTCCTATTGTAGGTGGGAGGGCAAGTTCAGGAGCAGAGTGAATACGTGAAAATGGGGGTGCATGTGAGAGTTGTTGGTCTGATGAATGGTAAATTGAAAAAACCCCTGACGACACTATTGATAAAGGCAGAGTGATATGCCTTCTCTGTAAGAAGGGGTTGGGGTTGGTGCTTTTCTCACCAATTGTTAAGTGAGATTAAAATAGATTAGATGAATTAAATACAGATCATTATTCGTTCATTTCTCATTTTTTAAAATCTCTTGACAGCCCAAATTTAAACACACACCGTGTCTTTCATTCCAAATGGTAGTGTGCGTGTGCGTTTGTGCGTATGTACCCACTGCAGTCGTCTCAACCTGCAGGCGAACCCCCTCACCTTCTGTTTCGCTTTCATGCCGTTTCCCCATCTTGAAGATCCTCTGTACTATTCCTCTCAAGTGGTGCTGATGGAAGCAGCTTGGCGTTACAGGTTAGTCACTCAGAATGCACCAAATTGGGAATTACACATCGCATAATCAGTTCAAAGTCTCAGAGTCAGCGTGCCCTGATCTGAGCACGGGACCAGCTGGTGAAGATCAGCCCCATATGCAGGGCCAGCCAGGGAGGAGACCAACCCACATTATGTTTAGATTTGGAAGAGTATAAATGTGAGGGCTGCATGTTAGACCGCGCCCCTTTTCTGCCCTCGCCCGTCTCGGGTGAGAGCATTCGCGAGGAGGGAAAAGTTGCCCAGATCTGATCATTGTATGATTCCTGAACTTCAGAGACGGTAAAGAAAACTGACGAGAAAATTCAATCGATTTGTGTAAGTCTTTATCTTTATTTATATTGGATACCTTCATGAAAGATAAAACGAACACGCATTGAGTAAGTAGTTCTTTTGTAAATTGCTAATCGGGTTTATGGACTCGAGACCTACAAAACTCCAACAACGCAGTCACACACAACAGATTAATGATATGTTACATGCTCTAATGCAGTATGGTACTAGCTACTGGTACATCATACTGAGATAGATATTGTAAGTTTCTCCTTTAGCTACATTAAGCTTTCAAAGTCGGGTTAAGTAAAGGTCAGAGTTTAAAAGTATGGTTTCGAGACAAGGTTAAGGTTTCAGAGTAGGGTGTAAAGTCAGGATCAGAGTTTGAAATTGGGGTATTAAAGTGGGAGTCAAACAAAACTTTTTTTTTTCCAGAATATGTTCTATGCAAGGCAGGCCCACTGGTTGAAACACAGCCTTCTGATTAATATTGTGTTTGTGGAATATGAGAAATCCACCGGTTTTTAGCTAGGTCAGAGGGCAGCCATTTTGTCACTTCTGTCGACTAACGATGACATCACAACTGCTCAGGGCTCAGATAACGACCTATCTTGGCTCAGCTTCAGAAAACAAGTGAGCCGTAATTATTTTTATATAATCGTAGGTGAAGTAATCTCCAATTGTATTACATACGGCGCGCCTCCCCTACAGGAGGCTGCCATGTTTCGCTGCATCTTTGTGCTACAGATCCAGAACCAGACAAACTTAAGTGAACGTAGTTCCTGAGCATCATGACTACTGCATGTGTAACAAATGCAATACTTACTTCATGACTAGAATACTAGATGTCATTTGTGATGACATTTTGCTTGCACCTCTGCTGAAGAAACTGTTGGTAGGCTTGCGACGTGTGGTCTCTCGGAGGCACCGTAGCCAAAATGCATGCGCTTCCATCTTAGGTCGTTGCAATCTATTAGTTGACCACTAGATGGCACTGAATTCTGCACATTGTCCTTTTAAGGTTTCAAAGTAGGTTTTCAACATTTCAAGACAGGATTGGGATTTCAAAGTAGGGTTTTAAGTCCAGGCAAGGATTTCATAGTACCCTTTCAAGCCAGAATTGGGGTTCCAAAGTAAATTAGGTAATCAGGGATAGGGTTTCACAGGATTTTGAGCCAAGGTTTGGGTTTTAAAAGTAGGATTGTAAATCAGTGTTACTTTAAATTAGGGTTTTAAGGCAAGTTTGGAGTTTCAAAGTAGGGTTTCAAGCCAGCGTTGAAACCCAGGATTGGAGTTTCAAAGTAAGATATCAAATCAGGGTTAGGGTTTCAAAGTCGGGCTGTAATTCAGGGTGAAGATTCTAAAGTACACTTTCAAGTCAGGATTAGGGTTCCAAAGTAAATGATCAAATCGGGTTAGGGTTTCAAGGCAGAATTAAGGTTTCACAGTGGGGTTTCAAGGCAGGGTTCGGGTTTTAAAGTAGGGTTTAAAGTTAGGGTTAGGATTTTTAAATTTGGTTTTCAAGTCAGGGTTAGGATTTTTAAAGTAGGGGTTTAAAGCAGGGTTTGGCTGTTAAAGTAAGGTTTTAAGACTAAGGTTTATGGTTTCAAAGTGGGCCTTCAAGCCAAGGTTTGGAAGGGAATTTTTGAAAGTACTGAGTGCAGACATATTTTAAAACGGAAATGGATTTTCTGCATCAATATTCAGTTTTGCTTAATTAGTCAAATATAATATTAAAAATTAAAGTCAAATTAAAAGTCTATTCGTTGGTATGCTGGTGTTAATGGTTCCACCTTGAGAATCTGCACAGGTAACTTGTGTTTGGGGGATCGACGGAAGGGAGTCCTGCAACATGTCTGCTGGGCGTGAAGGCATAAACTGGTTTGTGACTGAACCGGGATGCTGGGGGAAGTAGATGAGTATGAGGATGGTATGGAGCTTGATAAAGGGGTGTTGGTTGTGGAAGGCGAGAGTTTGGACGGGTACAGAATCGGGGCGAGGGGTATAGAGGCAGTCAGAAGGCTAAAAGAAGCCTGGAAGGAAATAGTTCGGATGAGGATAGGGAAGTGGTGAGAATGAAGATAGGTGAGGAGCAAGTTAAGGTAACACTTAAATTTAGGAAGGTAGAGGAGGATCTTAGCTTTAGCCCTGTGGCGTTGAGTAAGGAAATACACGAGAAAGTAGGAGAGGTGGAAACGACTAAGGTACTGAGGGATTGTAGTTTATTGATAAATTGTAACGATGAGGGCGGCACGGTGGTCAACTGGTTAGCACGTCCGTCTCACAATTCAGAGGTCGTGGGTTCAACACCGGCTCCGGCCTCCCTGTGCGGAGTTTGCATGTTCTCCCCGTGCCTGCGTGGGTTTTCTCCAGGAACTCCTCCTCCCACATTCCAAAAACATGCATGGTAAGTTGATTGGACTCTCTAAATTGCCCCTAGGTGAGATTGTGAGTGTGGATGTTTGTTTGTCTCTGTGTGCCCTGCGATTGGCTGGCAACCAATTCAGGGTGTGCCCCGTCTACTGCCCGAAGACAGCTGGGATAGGCTCCAGCACGCCCGCGACCCTTGTGGATGTAACGATGAGGTGCAGAAAAACAAAGTCCTGAACTTGGTGAATATTGGGAAGAAGACGATAAGTGAAAGGAAGTATTAGGGGAGTGAGGGGAGGTACGAGGAGTTATTACAGGGATTCCGGTGGAGGAGGACTTCGAAGCTAAAGAAAAGTATAAGTGGAATAGAGGGGAGTGACGCAAAAAGGTTGAGTCGAACGGTAAATGGTGAGCAGTGCGATAGTTTGTCAGTTCTGTTGGTATTTCAGGGGGAGACATTACATTATATTGCACTAGAGGTAGAATTGGGATGTATGCCATTGGATATTCGTAGGGAACAGTTGTCACTCGGTTACTGGACAATCTTGAAGGGACAAACCCATGATCACCCCTTTAAAAAAGTGTTGGAACCTTGTTGGGAGAAAATGAGGTTTCAGTTTTAACGGGGGAGAGGGTAGCAGTATTATTGGCAGTGCAATGGGTAGAGGAGTACAGGCCATTACGTACACTTTTATGATCAGATTCTAGTTCAGTAGTAAACAGTTTAGTTTACAGGTTAGTCACTCAGAATGCAGACCAGATCCGTTACTGGAAATTCAATAATTCAACAAATATTGTCCATCTATCCATTATCGATACCGCTTATCCTCACAAGGGTCGCGGGGCGTGCTGGAGCCTATCCCAGCTGTCTTCGGGCAGTAGGCGGGGGACACCCTGAATTGGTTGCCAGACAATCGCAGGGCACACAGAGACAAACATCCGCACTCACAATCACACCTAGGGGCAATTTAGAGAATCCAATCAACTTACCATGCATGTTTTTTTTTGGAATGTGGGAAGAATCCGGAGGACCCGGAGAAAACCCACGCAGGCACGGGGAGAACATGCAAACTCCACATAGGGAGGCCGGGGCCGGGATCAAACCCACGACCTCTGAACTGTGAGGCGGACATGCTAACCAGTCGACCACCGTGCCGCCAACACATATTGTACAGGTTACAAATGATAGGGTTGATAGTTGTATTGCTTTGGACCCCCTGCAAGATATTATAATAGGTGTTGTTGCTAGGTGTGCTGGTTGTTATTATTGTTACTGTTGTTATTGGTTATACTGTATATTTATATTTTCACTCTCCTGGAGTATTAGGGCATACCTGGTTCACACTATCTACCAGTAGATGGGGGTAATGCACCTGGCAGTTACTTGCCAACCGCCATAAAATTCCAAAAGAAGAAGAAGAAATGGTGCCACCATTCCACCAGATGGCAGGAGCGAGCGCGTGAGGGCATGCTGACGCTTTAGAAAAAAACGAAAAAAAAAAAAAAAAAAAACAACACAAACAAGCCCTCAGTTGAAAGCCCCACTTGGAAAACCAAGATGGCGGTGCAGGAGACAGCGTCTCAACTCTCCATGGCACTAAAAGTACAAGAATACCCCACGCTCAAGGTAAACAGTCGACACCGAGTGACAACTCGGCGCTTATCGCCACGTGGCTCGAGAGGGCGGAGAGAGACGCTGATTCCTGGCGAATTTGACACCCATGTTGATCGGATTTCAATGTTAGCCGAGATAGCTTAGCCCAGCTATCAAACGCCCGTCTTTCACCACATTACAGCTCTGGGGATTTAGCATGACAGGCTTCTAGGTACTTTCAGTTCAGTAACTTGTACAATAAAGCCTTTAAAATGTCATGTCGGTGTAACATGGCGTCCCCCCTTTATTCAACATGGACGACAGGGGTGGAATGTGTTTCTTGTCGTAAAATGGCGTCACGTTGAAACGTTTTGACAGTCAGCTGGAAGTCGAACAACAACGCAGTCGAACCATCTATGAGGGCTCAAAAAGCAAGCTCATTCGGGTCATACAAAATCGAGCCGGCTGAAAAGCGGATCTGTTGAAATCACCAGTGTTGGTTGGGTTAGAGGCGGGGGAGGGGGGCTAGTGGGGCAATAGAGCTCCGATTTAGGGGGGTTAGTAGCAGCCCCGTCCTCCGCGAATGTTCCCCACAAAATGGCCAGCGAAATGAAATGAAAGCAGCCGCACTTCTCTCTCGCTGCGACACCAAACCCGGATTACCTCCCCCATCATCATCTTCCTCCTCCCATCCTCGCCCTCAGCACACACGTCTGCATCTGTCGTCGTGAGTAGCAATACATGTATAAATCTCATGCATCACATGTTAAATCAGCCTTTTATGTGTTATGTCGAAGGAGGGGTGTGTGTGCGGTGTCTTTGCTTCGATGCTGCAGTCAGAAGGGGTTGGCGATGATGGGATCCATTTTAACTGTCGAAGTGGCAGTAAATGGGGGGCATAGGGTCCACGTCCGCAGGCATGTTGCAGGAAAAAAATGTCGTCACAGCTGCTAATCTGCATTGTTACAAATAGCCCAGCAAACTCAATCTGGAATACAGTGGTTTTTATTTGTGGCATTGTTACAGTTTGTCTGTTAACATGCTGATTCATGTTTGAAGACATTTAAATGAAGTCTAATGCTGTTACAGTGCTCCTAGCTGCTATTTACCGGATTAAAGAATGGCACTCGATGCATGAGGAAGAGGATAGGGACCAAACCCTGACGTGAAACTCAGTGAGTAATTGTCGCCCAACCTAAACGTTTGTAATTGCCTGTTGATGCCTCAAGCATTTTTTTCCTATTGGACAAGGGATGGCTTGACTAAATGAAGTCCCTCCTCTCAGGTCAACATGGTTCCTTGTAGGGATGCAACAATTAGTCAAATAAGATGTTCACAAAAACTTGAAGCAAAATATCTGCCTCAAAGCTTCGTAATGAATGATCAGTTTTCCACACAATTGATGTTATAGCAAACTCAGGTATTTGGCACGATGGTGCCGAGCCAGGTGGAAAGCACGCATAAAAGACAGACTGGCCAAAGTTTGGGATTTTAAAGCTAAAAAAGAAGATAAAGTGTATACTGCAAAGCAGAACTGCCTTGCACAACAATATGTCTATGATTATCCATGATCATTAGCTAATTTAATATGGCCTATCACAGCTAGTTAAAATGTACTGTAATGCCCCCCAAAGGTGGTTAAGGATGCACACAGCCTCCAGTGTACTGTCAGTTGCTTTATTGAAAAATGGTCACAAAATAAACATGTGACAAACGCATTCATGCACAACCTGCAGGGCCATAACTGACACCCAGTGATTCAATGCACAGGATAAATGGTGAGCCAATTAACAGACCGCCTCTAACCCCGAGCCCACAATAGCCAATTTTCACTCTCGTTTGCAGGCTCCTAGGTTACACTGATGAGTGACGGACACACCCATTCAAAGTCACAGAGAATCATGTGTAGAGAATGAGGATAGCAACCCCCAAGTGAACTAAGATAGTACCTATACCTCAAATGCATATTTTGCATTGGTATTGTTTTATAATGGAATTGCAATTTGAAAATACAATTCTTACCCCATTGCTCAGGTAATCGATGGGATAATCATTAGAATAAACAATAATAAAAAAATATATTTGTTGCCCACGGCCAGCGTGACCTTTGCCTGAGCATAAAAAAGTGAACGGATGAGTTTTTCAGTGAATAACTGAGGCTTGATTCGCCCCGAAAATCAGCAAATTTGTGAATGTCAGTGAATATGCAAGCCTTCACCGTAAATGTGTTCTGCATGAATACAAATGTCCTGTTGGCTAATAATCCAGCTCACTGACTCCTAACCTGTGTGAGCGATAACCATGTGTGCCATGGAAAATAATTCAATTTCACTATTTGGTCCAAAAATGAATCATTTGCTGCAAATAAAGTAGGACAGTGAAACCCCTGCATAATCGTTCGTGGCTTGGATTTTGTGATTTATCGCTTATTCACCGATTTTGCGGGGGAGAGGGCGCCTATCCTCTGTTATTTGCTGAGAAACTCCACTATTCGCTGTTTTTGTGCTCAGTCTAAAGCCATGTCTTATATAAAAAAAAATATTTGGTGCTCTATGTGGTGGCATCTTGGTGCCAAACAACCATGTTGACATGAGGCAAGAAGGTTCATTTAGTGGAGTCTTTTCTAATAGAAAAGAGTGTGTTGCCACCATCCTGAGGCATCAAAATTCAATTGCAAACCTTTGTGGGTGGGCGTCAGTCACTTGATCCCTGTGTCGCTAGCCTCCAGGGATAGTTTTTATTCTATGTTATGCAGAGCTGGGCATGCCGCCTATGTGACGGACCAATCCGCCTATGACATTTTGTAGGTGATAAACGATAGACAAACCTTAAAAAAATAGTCGGACTAAGTTGGGCTGGACGATATGACAATCATATCACAATATAAGTGTTTCATATTGGTCGATATCGATACATGTGGATTTTTTTTCTTCTTTCAACTATTGAAAATAATGACCTGGAGAAAAATGAATTTAGGTTATTTTATTTTAACACAATACTTCACCTTTAATAAGAGGTCAATGTAACTATGAAAGAGTGAAATAAACTGGTGAATAAAGTGATTAAATAAACTCAGTTTTAAACATAATGTGCTTAGTAGGGCTGGGCGATATGTCTGAAAAACTCACTATCTAACGGTAAGTATTTCATATGATAATTAATAATTATTGATAATTATTTATATTGTTTTAAACCCATTTATTAAAAAAATGTAACTTTTTTTTGTACATTATGTAGCGTAACGTGCAGTTTCTACTCCACCAGTGCATTGTAAATTCTTATTTGGTGCTACAGTGTACCTGCTCATCATTTGAATTTGGGCGATTCCGGTTTCTCGATTCGATTCCGGTTCCTAACGATTCTCGATTCCGACGACTCTTTTTTTTTTTTTTTTTTTTTTTTTTCTTTCCTCTCTTCTTTCTTTTTTTGGGGGATGGTCAAACATTTGTTTCATGAACTTTTCTACTGTTTATGAATTTTTCTCCATTGTTGATATTGACAATACATTTGCACCATTAAAGTCAAGCAAATATGTTCATTTAATTGATAATTACTCAACGTACTATTGCTTTGAGTGTGTGTATGTGCATGTGTGCGTGTCTACTATTCTTAAACCACTCCCAGCTAGTTGAATGCCTTGTGAAATTGTGAACAAAATAATTCACACTCTACTTATTTTTGAGGGAAGTGTTAGAAATGCATCACAATCTGCTGCTGTTTAAGTTGGTGGTATAACTGGATGCTCGGCTAATTGAACGTGTTCCCACCTCGAGCCACAGACGTTTTAAAACAAGGCTTATAAGACGGTCTTTTTGTCATGTTGGTCGGCTTGCCATGTAAGCAAAAAAGTTTCACTTCGTGTCATGATTTTCAATGAGGAGCGGAGATGTAGCCAGCACTTCAATGCTTCCTCACAGCTCACACGCAGAAGGTGTTTTACACGTCAGTAGACAGGCGGCTTCGCACGTATGTGTACTTGTCTTTAAGACAGAGTTGGTGAGCTACGTGTGTTTTTTTTTTCTTTTTTCTTTTTTAAAATTTTTTAATACCAGTGTTAAAAAAAATGGTATCGAGCCGCTTTTGACGCTGAAAAATCGCGGTACGTTACCATGCAACACTACCAGAGAGAACTGAGTTTTTAGATCTACACAGTAATAGGTCTCGAAATTATTTTTATTTAATTCAGTTTTGTACATGGCCTTTTTTTGTTTAGAGCAGCATGTTTACATGGAAATGCAAATGTTGAATGAAAAGAACCAGAGAGAAGAATAGATGATACTTTCTGACCCTTTTCTACTGGAAATATTTACCTTTTCGCATATAAATAACCCAATCAGAAATATTCCCATTAGGATTTTTATACTTTTACACTCACCATTACTGTTAGGACCCAAATATTCAATCAATACCATAATATGAATTTCAGGCCATATTGCTAAACCCTCAGTCTCTGTTTGAAGCAGTAAAGTGTCTAGCAAATGTATGGGGAAAATATTTACAAATAATTTATGTACAAAAAACATGTACATTAGTACAAAATAAAAAAAAATGGGTTAAAAAAAAAAGTGTATTTACTATGTATACTATGACACAATTGCGTATTTATACATGATGGCAAGTAGTACCGTAGGTCTTGCATTACTTGAACCCTTTTAAAAACCTTGAAAAAGGACGGCCTACCTCACAAAACCTTTTTAGTGTACTTGCATTATTGAAGTAATAGTTTTAATGTATTTGATGGTATGATGTCATTTTCTGTCATATTTGGAAATGTATATTGGAAATGCTCTGAAGCTTAATTTGAAGAAAATCCCTAATCGAATCGAAATCGTAATATCTGTCAGAAAAATCGCAATACAAATTTTTCCTCAAATCGTTCGGCCCTAATGTATGTGTATGCTGTAGCTGTGTATGTTATATGCTAAATATTAGCCGGATATGTGCATTTCTGTGTTGACTCACTGTTTTAATTCCAGTTTAACTTGTTCGCTCAATGTTGGCATTAGATTTAATTAGCAGATTCTAACTTTGGATCTGGAGCCGCACCAGTTCTATGGCTAGGCGCCGGCCGAGACAACCCGTTGGGCCAGCCCGGCAGGATTACCGACCACGCGAAGGGCGACTGCTACCACCGCGGGTTCCCAGCAAATGACCTCAGTGCCATCTCCCCCACCACCTTCCACTTTTATTAACAATTTAACCCTGGCAGAAGTGTGTCCTATATACTGAGGGATATTCTACTTACATAAAGTCACAATGCTATTGCTAAAATATAACAGGTAGCGGTGGACTAAGACTTATGTACAATTACGTGTTATCTGTTTGTATAGAAATATCATTTGGGCTAGGGCTGGCCGATATGACTGAAAAGTATACAGTAAGTATTCTCTAGTAAGGAATCATATTTGCATTGTCCAATCTTTTCCTTATAACGGAATTTCCTTATGTGGGAAACAACTACTGTACATGTCCTGTATAAACGTGCAAGTATTTGAACAAAATACATGTGTAACAAGTTAACAACACAAGCAATATAATAATAATCAACCATTTATTAAACAAAAACTGCACTATCAAGTACAGGTATATGAACAAAATACAGTACAGAATAACAAACATGGTCCAAATACTGTTGAAAAAAATACCGTAACACCAATGCAGTACAGTACTGTAATTAACTAGAGTAAACTACTGTATTTTAATGTTGACTTTTCTCAGACTTAGGAAAAAATTAGTCTATTTTGAGTTGTTGTGTTGGCTTCATTCTTTGCGGAATGAAAATGTTTGTCTGCGTATCATACAGTTTTGTTGCTAATTGCAAGTACCGTATTTTGCGGACTATAAGTCACACTTTTATTCATAGGTTGGCCTGGGGGTGCGACTTATACTCCGAAGAACACGTTAGTGTCATGGATTGTTAGTGCTGACTTGGGACTTATGTTTTGCCTCGCAAAACATAAATACAAGCCATGACAATTACTTCTACATCATTTCACATGTTATTGTAACCAACATAAAGAAACATAAGATACATCTTAAAAACTATTAAAATGCATGAATAATTTAAACGCTTCATGAATGCATCGTACGGCTAGCGAGAGAAGCAGCGGAGAACGAAGAACAGAGCTGTTGTACTTTGTGTTTGGCTAAAAATACTGCTTGCTTCCTCGTCTAAGAAACATTCAAAGTCGGATATTCGTTATTATGTTATTATGCAACATAGCCACCAATCTCATGTAGCAATGTCGGCACGCAACTTTGGGACTTATGCACGTATCTTTCCCCATCGGCGATTTTAACAGGAAAGTTAGAATGTTCCCAAACAGGAGACCGCAGTGTACGGGGGACCTTCCAGCTCTGCCTTGTTTGCGTATGCCATTATAATGACATGTATCCACGCATTTATGATTTATCACGGCTTCTGGCGTCCTGGCTCCACTTTAGTGCTGCCGCCCTCCTCTCCCGTGTGCAACAGTCAAGAGCGCCCGTGCGTAAGATCACGCTAATAAGTGGACCGAACCGAACGCAAGTGGACCGAACTGAACGCGCCAAACCAAAACGTATTAATACACCCACGTGTACTGTTACACTCCTAACGGATATACACATTCAACATACTGTTCGTATGTAATGTATCTTTTTATTATAACAACAAACAAATGAGATGGAAATGAACATTTTGAAATTACAATTAACATTCTTTCTGTAGTATTTTTATTCACTACAAAAATGCAAAAGGGCCTCAGAACAGTGACAGAAACATTTAAAATGTGTGCAAACAAAGTGTGTGTACGTGTGTAATGTACACATTTATGTGGCCCTTGTAATATTCTTAGTTAGTTTTCCGAGTGGTCACTGAAGTGCACACGAATGTGATTGGCTCATATGACAGGTGAGTGTTCTGTTCAGTTCAGCACGTCGTGTGTTAGATTAATTGACATTCTCAACACAAAACAAGACAGCCCTCTTCTCTACTCATCCTCAGTTGCTGAGGCAAACCAATTTATTCACATTTCTGAGATTTAAAGCTGCCTTCTTCTTTCGAAATGCTTCTTTATACTCCCGCGGGCGACACGCGTCCGCTCTGCTGCTCGCTGGACTTCTGAGTGGGATTATGCATGGGCGGTCATTCTTCGCATGCGTCAAATAATTTGATCCGATCAATAAAAAAAAAATGAATTACCTCCCGATAACGCGATAAATTTGACAGCATTAATATAAAGATTAAATAAACTCCGTCTGAAAAATTGTCACACTGTATTTCTTATCAGTCAATATTGATAATTATTGATTTAGTTTTAAAACAATAAAAAAAAAAAAAAAAACGGTTAACTGTTTTTGTGTACATCGTTATATAGTGTAATGTGCAGTTTCTACTCCTCGAGTGCATTGTAAATGCTCATATTAGGTGCTAAAAGCATTATTGTTGATACACATACAACTAAATTTGTTCCAGAGTTAGCTAATGGACAAGGATTGAAAAGATTACAAATTGTCCGTTTTCTCAGCGAGCAGGTTAAGGCAGGTTTGTCCTCATATTGTGGTCTTTGCAGCATTCCACTTTGGAGGTTCCAAATCATCAATATCCATTTTGTTTTCTCCTGATCGGCTACTTCTATACTACAATCGAATTTAGTGATTAATTCAAGTTCATGCGTCAGGCAAACAGCAATTAGTGTGCATAGTAGTACAGTCATTGTTGAAAATTTAGCGATTTGGTAGCTGTAAACTTTAAAAATTATGAAGGATTGGATTGTGTTTACATACATGTTTTGAAATCTTACTTCTTTCTACTGCTTTTTGGACCGGCAGTATGGGATTATATTTATATATATTTTTATTCTATTTGATTTTGTTAGTGTACAGCATGTTGGAAATAATAAATAATGAATGAGCAATCAATCGAAGGACAGCATCTCCTCCATCCCACCAACCCGCCTTGGAGGAAGTACTCGTTTCCACATTAGCTCTAAAAAAAAGGAAAAAAAATCCCTGTTATTTCTGCGAAAGTTGGTGCAAGTTAATGCTGGAGAAAAAAAGTACTGTTTCAGTGCATGCTTGTTATCAGGAGAACTAAAGCAAATCCCAGAAGGGGCCAAAACAAAACTTGATTTGAATGGTATGACTGTAATTTTCTTTTACGATAATTGAAGGGAGGATTCTTTTTATTCAAATTGAAAATTGAATTTTTACAAGAAAAACAAATGGATTTTGGATTTCATTTGAGGACCCATCCCTACTTGACACAATTATTGTCTTCTTTGCCGTTGCAAGTTTTCAGCATCTAGATGCTCAAACAGCTCCCGTTTGTCATCCTTCAGGTGCCCTACGAGACACTGAACAAGCGCTTCCGTGCGGCCCAGAAGAACATAGACAGGGAGACGAGTCACGTGACCATGGTGGTGGCCGAGCTGGAGAAGACGCTCAGCAGCTTCCCGGTGGTGGACTCAGTGGTTTCCCTGCTGGACGGTGTCGTGGAGAAGCTCAGCGCACTAAAACGAAAGGTAACACGCACACGCATATTTGGACACAACATTAGGTGGGCCCAGATGTGGCAAAAGTGCTCACACATTATACTTAAATAGAAGTACTGATATGCGGGTTAAAGCATGCTCAGTGACCCCTAAATCACATGCGCTACATGCTTGTTACGCAAGCATCATGGTGCATTCAGGGTACTTTCACACCATCTGAAACTGGTAAACGCTGATCGGCACATTAACTGTTTTTCTTCCATTATGTTTTTAAGATCAAGAGAAGGCAAAATATACATCACGATTAAATTTCAACTAATTGCCTAGTCCTACATTGGACCCACTTTCACATACATTCGCAACAATGTGGTTGCTCTTGCCCAGTCTGTGATTGGGTGAATGTACGTAAGTGGAACTTCATGCTTGGACGGATGTTTTGACATGATAATGCCGACGTTAAACGTTTGTTGTCTTAACTAAAGAGATGCTCCAATTCAATAGATATCAAACACACTGTAAAATAGTTTTTTTTTTTTTTTTTTTTAAGAAAATGAAATGATCTTCAGACTTCTTTCACCACATCATGCATAAACCCGAACGCTATTAGATTTGTAATTGGATGATTGGGGATGCGGATGTGGAACTTCCATCGAGAGACACCATGCGAGCACAGCTATTTAGATCGGGCTACACCGACATTAACTGTTTGTTGCTTCATTAGAGAGACATACTGGAGATAGTATTTTCTGACAAAAATAAAATTATTTTTGCACTTTCTTTCATCACATCAACCACTACTACTGCCAGTCATTCATTATTTGGGCTTGGCTGATTGAGGATTGAGGCTGAAGTTCTGCCTACAGAATTTACAGAAATTCAACATGCAGAGCCAGTGATGGTCATGTAGCACAAGAAGCTGCACACCATCCATCCATTATTAATAGAGATGAGTGAGCGAGTTGCAGAAGCAGACATGCAAGCCCAAACCATGACATTAACTCCACTGTGCTACACCGATGAGCTTGTGTGTTTTGGATCATAAGCAGATCCTTTCTTTCTCCATACTTTGGCTTTGGTTAATCAGTCCATGAAACTTTGTTCCAAAACCTTTGTGGCTCATCTCTGTACGTCGTCGCCCTCTTCATCTGATCCACTGATTCTTTGTGCTGATGAGTGGTTTGCATATTGCGGTCTTTCTTTAGCAGAGGTTACGGTCCAAAAACTTAAGCTTCTTAATAGCACAATTACTTGGACTTTTCACTTTCTTGGGAGCCAAAATGAGGGCTAATGTGTAGCCCCCCCAAAACCCAAAGATACTTAAAATACATGAGACATGGAGAAAATACGTTGACGCTATGAGTAAACACAACTGAACGTTCAGCATGGTTGTCAGGAAGCATAGTTTTTGAACCGAAGCTATATTTGTGAGGAAACATTTGTTTGTAAACTGAATCCAGGTTCCACCTTGGAGGGTGCACCTTAATTGCTCCATTTTTTTTTTTTTGTCTTCACTGGAGCAGTGAAGGAACTGAAGCACACTCGTAACTTAACTGAAATCACTGCTTGAAAATTATGACAAGCCAACGATGACTCATATCTCAAAGATCTAAGTCGGGCCGCTCATAAGTCGATATACCACTGTACCGCATACCTAAAAAGTAGTTATTTCCCACCTCCGGATACACCATCTCAAGCTAACGTTTTCCTTTTCAGGCTGCCGAGTCCATCCAGGCGGAGGACGAGAGCGCCAAGCTGTGCAAGCGGCGCATCGAGCATCTGAAGGAGCACAGCAGCGACCAGCTGGCCTCGGTCAATCTGTGGAAGAAGAAGCGCATGGACCGCATGATGGTGGAGCACCTGTTGCGTTGCGGGTACTACAACACGGCCGTCAAGCTGGCAAGACAGAGCGGCATCGAGGTCAGCCGTTTTGTTTCGAAGCGCTGCTTGCCGGTCTTGGGCCGTGCATAATCAAGTCTTTAATTTTTCAGGATCTGGTCAACATCGAGATGTTCCTCACCGCGAAGGAGGTGGAGGAGTCCTTAGAGAGGCAGGAGACGGCCACCTGCTTAGCCTGGTGTCATGACAACAAGTCCCGCCTTCGCAAGATGAAGGTAGTCAGGAGGGCTGGACGATTGTGGGGAAAAAAATAATCACATTTTGATTGAGAAATTGATAATTAACTGATTTCAAAACGTATATATTTATTCAACTACTAAAACTCAGTCACTCAAAACTGTCATCATAGCCTCATACCCAAGTTGCACAAGAAATTGTGAAATGCTATGGGGGCTGATGATGATGGTGTAAAAAAACGTACTTTTCAGATAGGCGGCCGTCGGCATGTCTGTCTATAGTTTCACTCTCTTGCTTCGCTCTGTGTTCCGTATGTATTCGTATCCAATGATTAGCTCATCAGCAGAGCTGGGCATCTAATCCACACCAAGTTCCCATCTGCATATTTAGCTGACCCACGAGGTCCCAGTCGGTCTCTCGCCAGCAACAGCCAGTCAGTGTCAAGAACTTAATGTACAAGTTACACGCGGACGCCGCATGAGCAGAAACGCCGCCAAATTAAAAAAAAAAAAAGATATATCCCCCCCCAAAAAAACAGACACGCGCACAGCGTCGTGATCGGTGAAATAAAAACAATATAGGGCACGGCATTGCGTCTTTGGGACCGAAAGGCCTACAACACTTTTATTTTTTTATGTTTTTCTTTATTTGGCTGCGTGTCAGGAGTGTGGCACCTGCGTGTGACGTTGTACCGGCCAAGTCCATTCTTGACGCCGTTTGGCTGACTCGGTGTGACTGGGACCACGTGGGTCAGCTAAATATGCAGACGGGAACTTCGCGACGGTTAGGCGATGCCCAGTTCTCCTCATCAGCAAGCTCTAAAGAAGCCTGATAACGATCTTGATAATTTGAATCAGGTGTGTTGGAGGAGGGAAACATATACAACATGCAGGACAGCAGCCCTCGAGGACCGGGTTTGGACACCCCTGCTCTAGCTAATATCTATTATGGTCTCTGCAGTTAGTGGCGTTGAGCATGCAGGCTAACTCATCCAGCATTCAGGATGTTTGCCGTGAGGACTATTTATCACTACAACACCAAAGTGTCCAATACCTGACTCAGATTTTGCCATTGGCCGCAATACAACATGAGAGTCTACTTAACTTAAGCCCGTTCCATCATAAATCTATGTAGCTCTGCTCACTTCCACATTGCCTCATTCTCATATAAATCAGCCACAGAGAGGTTAATCCTTGTGATATGTTGAATTGGTCATTAGTGGGGATGTCCACATAAATTTTGGTGCCAATTGATCACCATTTTCGGACGTTATAAGCAATGAAAGTACAATGATTTCCAATGGAGAGTTTGGAATCGGTTCCTCCAGTGACTCCGACCGAACAAGGATAGAACGGTAGGGGGCGCGGCCATTTGCCTCATTAAAGTGGCTTTATTGATGGAGTCACTTATTTCCTAATTTCTCCCAAATTTATTGATGAAATAGAAAAGAAATATAGTCACCAGCTGTGTTCAGACGTTGTGAGCGTGCACTCAGCCAACAACAACCATAAGAACGACAAAACATCGACAACTAAAATGTTCAAGTGTTTGTTCAAGTTTGTCTTAAAACAGCTTACCTTAACGAGAATCCTGCATTGCATTTTACCCAAAGGTCCTTGTTGATGTAATTTTGCAAAGCCAAAGTTGCCATGTTTACTGCCGGTGGTGACAGAGCTTCTTCGTTGTCGTCTTAAAAGACGAGAGAAGACGACGACGAGGAAGCAGCAGTAGCACCAGGAGCAGAAGTAATGAGACGCTTTCGCTTTGTACAAAAATGAGGATGTAAAAGTGCGTAAATACACCAGGATTGTACTTTGGCCAAAATGCACTGCAGGATTTTAGATAAGATAAGGATTTTAGGATAAAAATGAAAACTTTAACGTAGTTATTAACCAGCGTTCCGTCATAATCATCCTCTACCGGCCTTGCTGTGAACATTCCTCTCGAGGCATGCAGCTTGATATTGACTATTCATTTTGCATTTTAAAGTCTGTTGTGTAACAAGTATTTAGAAGGGTGGAAACTATTTTGGGGGTTTCGCAACGGCGTGATAGAGAGAAAAAAAGGAAAAAAAAATAGTCAACCTCTACTTCACGGTTTTCACCTTTCGCGGGGGGGGTTCTGGTCCCCATTAACCGAGGGATTGCTGTACTTTATCTTTTTAGGGAACTCATTATTGCCATACTTCATTCATATTTTACGTGCTTGATTTTAACATGAGTGCGAAGCCAAGGGTCGGACGTGGCGCTAGCATGTCAAAAACAGGGAACCTCTTCATTTATACACCACGTCTCCATCTGCAGGTGTTTAATCGGGTTATAATGCATATCATTTTATTGTAAGAGTTTTACAGTCGACTGGTCATTTATTTGAACGAAGTTACGCCGCTCACTCGCTCAACGTGAGTATGACGCATGGCCGCCGGGCCTGCATGAACGTTGGGTTAGCTGCTGCTTCTTCGTTGGTTTAGCGGCTTCTTCTTGGTCGGTTTACATACATGGATACAAATGCAAGTCTGAATAGCTACAGCATATAAAAAGTCAGTAAAAGTTACTAGGGATGTCCCGACCACAATCACGTGATCGGAAATTGGGCCAGATCACATCATTTTCAGCTGGTAAGAATTGGGGCAACCAGATAGGGATTTTAAAATGTTTATTTATTATTATTTTTTATATATTTAAGGGGTACAAAGCAACAAAATAATCCAGAGGTACACAGATATTGGCGAAAGAAAAAATATATATACTTTTTATACTACGAAACATCGCCACACAGCCGGAAACAGCAGAAGTAAACACAGCAAGTGGGGGTATTTTCTGGTAGTTGTCGTGGGAAGCTATAATGTGGGAAGGATAATGGCTGCAGTGTGGTATCGGGTCAGGACTCTGTTTCGGCAGATCCTCAAAATAGGTGACTCAGAACAAAATTCCCTAAAAGTCAAATCAAGTCAAAAGATTAACATAATTACAGAAAAAAAGACGCCACAATGTTTTTCGAATTTATTTCACATCTTACCTCTGCACTACATGTTCTCTTTTTCATCACTGTCACATTCCTACAGCCATGATCTGATTTTATTTGACTGTGCAGAGTTGTCTGGAGTTCAGTCTGAGAATCCAGGAGTTCATCGAGCTCATCCGACAGAACAAACGAATGGATGCAGTCAGGTACTTCGACATTGTAATATTTGTATTATCAAGTGTAAGTCACTTTCATTAACACCACTTGCCGATTACGTGCCAGACATGCGAGGAAACATTTCAGCCAAGCCGAGGGGGGACAGTTGGATGAAGTACGGCAGGTCATGGGCATGCTTGCCTTCCCCTCTGACACACACATCTCCCCTTACAAGGTAACACTCACATGATGGACAGAGGAGTCATGATCTGGCTGGTCCTAGTTCATGTGAGAATCTTGTGACACTCTCAGGATCTGTTAGATCCGGCCCGCTGGAAGATGCTGATCCAACAGTTCCGGTATGACAACTACCGACTGCACCAGCTGGGCAACAACTCTGTGTTCACCATCACCCTGCAGGCTGGGCTGTCAGCCATCAAGACGCCGTATCCTTTCGCTGCTTACCGTATGTTCCGGACTATGCGTTGCTCCGGAGTACAAGTCGCACCAGCCATAAAATGCATAATAAAGAAGAAAAAGAAACATATAAGTCGCACTGGAGTATAAATCGCACTTTTGGAGGAAATTAATTGTGCTCTTAGCACACATCATTTCCACCGAGCTGCGATGGTAACATTTAGCTAACATTCACACATATAGCATACAAGAAAGTTACAGTAAGATAACTTTAAACTCACCAAAACGGTTGTAGATCGATTAAATAAGTCTTTTATTTATCCCCGACCATGTAGAATGTTTCCAAGTCTCCAAAAGTATTTATGTATTCGGTCGTAATTATCTCTTTGTTCTCTTCCCTGCACTCAGCTCCGTACGTGTGGCGGATGCAAGACCCCAACCAGTGTCGTAAATCAACAGTACACTATTTCATATAGATGGATTGATAGACGGTCAAATTGTCTTTTTATTATACTACTTTAATGACTTATTTAACACAATATTAGTTTTTAACCCTTTAAATTATTCATGCATTTTAATAGCTTTTAGGATTTATCTTTATGTTTCTTTATGTGGGTTCCAATAACATGTGAAATGATATACACTACAGGTTATTCTGTCCGTTGTAAAGTCAATATGCAATGCAGGTTTATATGCAGCCTTAGAACGCCTTCCTGTGGTTGTTTGGTGTATTTTTTGCTGACCTTGAAAAGGAAAGGGATACAATATAATGTTAATAATTTCGCACGTAAGTCGCACCCCCGGCCAAACTATGAAAAAAACTGTGATTTATAGTCCGGAAAATACGAGATGTATATGTGTATATACATATATATGTATATATATGTATGTGTATCTCTCTGAATTAGAAATAAAAAGTCAAAACGAAATAAAAACTAAACTAAAATGAAAAATCCCAAACTATAATAACCCTGGCTGGTACTCATGCAAGTACCACATAAAAAAAATGATGTGCACTCCTGCACATATATACCACTTTAAATTGAACAGGTTTAATAACCCTTGTCTTGTGTTGGGTTCAGACTGATCCCAGAATTGACTTGAAAAACGGGTTGTTTTCAACCCCAACACAAGACAAGAATCACTGGTACACACCACAGGATAATTAATTTAAAAAATAAATTTGAGAGACATCGGACAATGGGGTTTTTGCTGACTTGAATCGCAAAGTTGGGAAAATGCTCAAATTAGTTTCACCTAAAGAAGTGTGAACCTTAACCGTACTTACAGTCAGTGTTACAAAGAGGATGGCACCTCCAAGAACCCCGACTGCCCCGTGTGCAGCAAGTCCTTAAACAAGCTGGCGCAACCTCTGCCCATGGCCCACTGTGCCAACTCCAGACTTGTGTGCAAGATCTCCGGTGAGGTCATGAATGAGAACAACCCCCCCATGATGCTGCCCAACGGATACGTGTATGGATACAACGTGAGTGCATTCACACTTGGAATGTGAACAGTAAATTACTTGGTCAAAATGGTACAATAGAGGTGTGTGGAACATTAAATATGTAAATATGGTAGATTAGAGATACGTGCATTAAATATGATGGGTACATTAGAGGCACACTTTTTAATAGTGGCGAATAGATACATATTAGATAAGGTATATAGAACATCAAATGTGCGGTGGTAAGTAAAGATGTCTCAGAGGTATATTGACAATAAAATAGGTAAATATTAGGGATGTAACGATTTATTGAAAATCGATTTTCAGTCGACAGAAGACAAAATGGCTAAAAACGAGTGCATTTTGATGCTAAATTTATAATCCACACACGCAAAATTGATCAGAATGCTGTGTTTCAGCTAGTGGGCTTGCTGGGAACATATTCTTGAAAAAAATATGTTTGGGTTGACTTCCGCTTTGAGGAAAAAAAATCACAGTAAGATTACAGCATTTTCCAAAATTGTTTCGCCCTAGTACATAAGAGGTACTTATATTAAACATGTTGAAATTGTTGTACATTAAAGGTATGTCAACTAATAAGCATGATCGAAATGTTTTTTTTTCATTGTCTTTCTCTTGCAGTCCTTGCTGTCCATCCGCCAAGACGACAAAGTAGTTTGCCCCAGAACCAAAGAAGTCTTCAGCTTCTCTCAGGCTGAAAAGGTCTACATCATGTGATCATGCGCTGTAACACAAGAAAAATGCCAGAAGACCCCCCCTAAACACACACATGCACACACACACACACACACACACAGACACACACACCGCATCCATGCCCCTCGCACCACCCTTCTAATCATTCGGTCATTTGAACGCACAGACCACCAGGATGCTTCCTTCAAAACTGGTGTACAGAGATTACATTGACGAACATGTCTGCCAGGTAGCCAAGTACTGTATGTGTTTTGCTGCCGGATGCCTACATTGTTGCCTCTGACCCCCACCCCCGGGTCCCCTTGACATCAGGACTGTATTAGAGATGTAAATAGTAGATAGGGGTTGTTCACTGCTACTGATGACTCATCAGTGTGGGGGAAAGGGGGCGGGGTACTGAAAAAGTCTTTTCTCCACTGGTTTCATTCCTTCCCATTCTCACTAAAACACTTATTTTCTACAGTTGCATACTAACTCATGACGAGTGTCTTTGACGATGAGGCTGGTCTTCCAGTTTTATTTTTTGGCCTTGGGTGAGGTTTTATTTCATTCATTTTAACTCTCCGGCTTAACTTGATCCACTCGCGACGAGACTAAAGTACAGGAGGTCCATAACGTCTCTTTACAATGTAACCACTGTGTTAAAATAAGCAATGAACAGACAAATCCATGGAAGTTAATACAAAATGAGGAGTAGCTGTTGAGGTATTTTGATACATCCATATATGGGCACCATTATTTTCCAAACTGAGAAGTGGCTAATAAATTGTAAAGACACATAGTGGGCACCCTGTATTGGGGACACGAGCTTGCCGTCTGTGGTTATTTTGAGGGGCTCACTCTTATGCAGCACACTTATGGTGCTTTGTTTTGTGCACTGGGAAGTATACAAGTGTGCCAACATATCTTGAACAAAAAGGACTCCTGGTCCAACCTCTGACTGATTTAAGTAATTCTTTAGGCGTTCCAATACTTTTGTCCATATAGTTTGCGTTGTTTTTGAATGAAAAAGCACCGTGCCGAACAAATTTCTGAATTTGAGATGACACCTTTCCTCCCCCCGTCATTTAAATTGATGTTAAACACTGTAAGCACAAAATTCAGCATGAAATTGAAAACACTTTTGAAATCTCCACCACATAGAAGTAAACCAGACTTTTAATTTCAAGACATCTGACTGAAGGACTGTGACAAACCAGGAGTTGCTGCTTTGTGCCCGTTTCATGACTCTGGACCGTCGTCTTGTGTGTTTCTGTTCTTAGACTTAGCTGAAGATGATTGTTTGTCATCAATATGCCTCATAAAGATTTTACCAGTCTTTTTTGAATTACTGCTTTCTTTGTGTTTCTGACGTTCTGAGGGTGTGGCTTGCGCATCACTTCACTCTGTTCACCTGAAACTTTGGTTTGAGGCATGACAATGCAAGTCATAGAGACGGTAATTTAGTGTAAACCTCAAACTGCATCATGCTAATAAAGTCAATTGAATTAAGTTTTACATCACATTCAAACTACATTTGGGATGTTTTACAACCAGTTGTAAACAAGTTGTTTAAACCAGGGGATTTTCAAAGGTTTTGGATTATGGGGAGAATTTTCTTCCAAATTATTCTAACACCGGTTGAACATAACTAGCATGTGCACCCCAAAATACTGTAGGGAGTTAAATTAGGATTTCTAGGCAATGTTAAAAATTTGGGTTTTTTTAAGCCTAACCTAATTGTGGCAAACTACTGTTGCAAAGAAGGGGTGGAGTGTGTACCCGGGGGGTTATCCCTTAACCTCGGGTTGCGAAAAAGGGTTAAAGTTTGAATCCAATATTAAGGTTTCAAATTATGATTTAAAGCCAGGGTTAGGGTCTCAAATCAAGGTTTCACGGCTGGGTAAAAGTTTCAAATCAAGCCATGGGGTGTCAAATTAGGGTTTCAAGCCAGTGTTTGTGTTTGAAACTATGGGTTCAAATCCGAAATTAAACGAGCCTGAAGCAGGCCTGAAGTTATGGTTTTAAAGCCAGGGTTGAAGTTTTAAATTAGGGTTTCTAGACCAGCCAGGGTAGGATGTCGAAATGAAAAAGGGATAAGTTTCTGTTTCATTGTGTAGATAGCAATCATTGATAGGATTGACTTTTGAGAATGTGATCTTTTAGTATTTTCTTTTTAATTCGTCATAAAGGCAATTCATCGAGGTCGCTTTCAACATTTTAAAGGTAGCGTTGTCTTTAAAAAAAAATCGAGTGACCCGGAAAAGAGGCGGTGCCCATGTGACGTTACTGGCACTGATGTATAAATGAAAGTGCGTTGCTTCTCACATCCACCATTTTGAGATTTACCGCACCGTGGTAAGCTATTCTACCGTGCGAGCAGTAATCTCCATTTGAAACATGTCCGACCAGCTTTGTAAACTCTTTGTCGGCGGCCTCAACGTAGACACCGACGACGACGGCCTCCGCAAGCACTTTGAGCAGTACGGCTCGCTCACCGACTGCGTGGTGGTGGTAAACAAGCAGCTCCAACGCTCCCGCTGCTTCGGCTTCGTCACGTACTCGACGCCCGAGGAGGCCGACGCAGCCATCGGCGCTAGGCCACACACCGTCGACGGCAACACAGTCGAAGTGAAGCGGGCCATGTCACGAGAGGACGCCAACAAACCCGAAGCCCTTGCTAAGGTGAAAAAAATCTTCGTGGGCGGGCTGAAGGACGACATCGAAGAGGATCACCTCAGCGACTATTTTTCCCAGTATGGCCAAATCGAGAAGTCTGAGGTAATCTCCGAGAAGGACACTGGGAAGAAGAGGGGCTTCGGCTTCGTGTACTTCACCGACCACGACGCCGCCGACAAGGCCGTCGTGATTAAGTTTCACACCATCAACGGACACAAAGTGGAGGTGAAGAAGGCCCTCACCAAGCAGGAGATGCAGGCGGCCAACAGGAGCGCCATGTCCCCAAGAGGAAGGCCCGGCCGAGGCATGAGGGGGGGGAATCAAAATGGCTACGGCAGTAGAGACTATGGCGGAAGCTACAGCTATGGAAATGGCGGCGGAGGCTACAACAGCGGCGGAGGCTACGGGGGCTACGGCGGACATTACGGGGGTGGCTACGGCGACCAGGGCTGCGGCTACGGTGGTGGCAACGGCTACAGCGACTTCGGCAGCGGCTACGGCCAACATTCCTCTGGCTACGGTCCTATGAAGGGACCCTTCGGCGGTCAGCGGAACTCGGCACCCTACACACGCGGCGGCGGTGGTGGCGGTTACCCCAGGGGCGGCTACGGTGGTTACTAGACCAGACCAGACACCTCCCCGAACATCGCCCACCAACCTTCCAGATTATACGTCCAGCACCGGATTTGGACGTCAAAAGTCAAAACTCAGTAACGGGGGTTGACCCCCCACAAACAAAATGAAGACCTCAAAGCCCCCAAACAGGTAGGAAGGCCACTTCCTAAAAACCGATTAAAACAAATTAGGACATTAAACATACAATTTACAAAATAAATCGATCATAAACGTTTTATGCATCATTGCCCACGCGTGGAGTAGACATCTAACTAATTAGCCCTTTTGCGTTCACTCATTGTTAAAAGTTGAATGTAGGCTTGTTTTTTTATATGCTTATTTTATATTTTAGATGCATTTTTTTCCAGTGTACGGTCGTGAGTAAATTTTGGATCTGTTGGATTTCCCTTTTTTTTTTTTGTTTTTTTGGTAGCTGTTGTCACGAGGCCATTTTGACTTACTCACGTTTGCCCCAAGCAAAGATGGCGGGGGGCGCGCTGCTTTTGTTTCCCCCTCCTTGTGACCCAAAACCGACCACGCTTTCATTTTAGCTGGCGTCTTGGCAAGTTAGCGTCAATTTGTAATTCCTCCCCTCATTCAGCCTGTAGAGCAATATCCAAATGTATGCTGTGTACTTTCATGTTATTGAGAAAACCATTCATTACTGTTTGAAGACACTTACTCTGTATGTTCATTCTTAAATAAAAGGTTACCACATAGCTTAGTTTTACTTTACTTATTAATCAAGTTTATCCACAGGTCAGCTTTGTAGTTACTCGGTGCCTCTTTTCCCAGTTTTAAAGTCAGGTGGGTGTATAAAAAAAATACACAAGTCTGCCCACAGCCAATGCATGTAGGCTATGTAGGGTTTGACCATGTTATTAAATGTGATTTATGAACTCTCGCATTTATGATTATATATACACTATCTCTTATGTGGACACATCTTATAATTTTTGCTCATTCCTGTTGATTATCCCTACATTTAGGTGTTCTTACACGTATTCCAGTAGGCTCTCCCAGCCAAAATAGCCGTAGCAGTTTGTTTGTAGGCTACGTCAGGACCCTGTTGATTACCTGGGGTCGGTTGTGATAGGAGTCTGAAATATCTCTTTAGGATATCCACATCCAGCCAACTAGGTATGTAAAATCAACCTGTCTTATCTCTGTGTTGGTCAACCATGTATGGAAGCACATTATATCATTAATCCTAGCTAATCCTAAGTAAAACGCCATCAGGGGTGGGTTGGGGGACTTAATTAGGTTCCAAATGACTTGGGAGGAGGGGATCCAAGTGTTGTTCCACCATTTAAAATTAACTATGGCAACAAAAGTGGTGGCGTGCTGGTGTTTTCCTCTGACGGAATGTCAATTTGCACACAATCTCACTTGCTTTCTCTTTCGTTTTTACCCTTCAGGTGGCAATGGTAACTTGGGCAAAGGAGAAAGACGCTCCAAATGTGCCGGTGCAGGGATGGGCCGGCTGGTGCTTGGTGCCTTCTCCTCAGGTGAAGTTAGTTTACCACTTTGGACACATCAAAGACAACAGTTTGACTAAAAGCTTTAACCGTGTCATTGTTTTTATTACAGATTATCGTGCTCAAGGAGATCCGACATCATTGCACATTTGTTTAATGACTTTTTTATATGAATAAATTATGACCAATACATGTCCTTTTGTCAGTTATTTATTGAGGGGTGGGGGGTTGCTCTGTGTCTTTTTTAGGGCAGTAACTCTGGAAATGTGATGCCTTAAATGCATATCCTTACAGTTTTATAAGTGGTATTGTGTAATATTTATACAAGTCTACACTGCAAGCTTTAATCTTTGTTGTGTAGCCTGTCATATGCCATTCATGGACTGAACTACTGCATGGGAGTACAATCAATACACAATTCCACTGGGGAAATAAGGCACCATACAAGAAGGAAATTATGTAGAGGGCACTAATTTAATTAAAACCAATTTAAAACTGCCCATCTAGTTTCATGTGATCTGAAGAGACTTACTATAATGAAATGATATTGTAAAACCTATGAAATAAATGAATCAACACTTGTTAATAAATCGGGCAGTAATGATGTAAAATGGACGGGTGGATACTTATAGGAATACAAAAATCAGTGGGAAATGTAAGTACTACCATAAAGAAGGACAAAGAATCCACAATAACATTTGTGCGGCGCAAACCTACCTAAATTCATTTTAACAATCGAAACTCTTTGTAAAATCAGCCAAACGAACTGAAAAAACTCGCCAAGCAGCTCTTGACGCGATTGGCTCGTAGCTGTGGCGGAGGCGGTGCCAGTTTTCAAAATGACCAATCATCGCCCGCAACGTTTTATGAAAGGCAGCGAGTCAAACGGCCCGCCCTGCTCGTCACTCATTGAAGAAGGAGAGGGACGGTGTGTCGCACCTTCCTCAGCTCAAGTCTAGTCATGTCGTCCAAGCTCACAAAGCTTTTTGTCGGAGGCCTGAACGTGGAGACGACGGACGATGGCCTCCGCGGTCATTTCGAGCAATTCGGCGCGATCAGCGACTGCGTGGTGGTCATGAACCAGGCGTTAGGCCGCTCCCGCTGCTTCGGCTTCATAACCTACACGACGGCGGAGGAGGCCGACGCAGCAATGGCGTCCAAGCCACATGTCGTTGACGGCCGCAACGTGGAGCTCAAGTGGGCCGTGGCCCGAGAGGAGGCCAGCAACACGGACGCGTCGTCTAACGTGAAAAAGATCTTCGTCGGCGGCGTCAAGGACCACCTTGAGCCCGAAAACCTTAGCGACTACTTCTCCCAGTACGGCCCGGTAGAGAAGGCCGAGATCATCACCGACAAGCAGACCGGCAGGAAGCGCGGTTTCGGCTTTGTCTTCTTCGAGGAAAACGACTCTGCCTCCAAGGCGGCGCTCACCAAGTTCCACACTATCAGCGGCACCAAGGTGGAGGTGAAGAAGGCAATGAGCAAGCAGGAGATGTCCGGCGGAGGTAGAGGTGGAGGAGGCGGCGGCCGTGGTCGCGGTAGAGGCATGTCGAGTTACGGCGGAGGAAGAGGCGGCGGCGGCGGCGGCGGCTATGGGTCAAGCGGCTACGGCGGGAGCTACGGAGGTGGCGGCGGTGGCAGTTACGGCGGCGGGGGCTACGGCGGAGGAAGCTATGGAGGCGGCAGCTACGGTGCTGGAAGCTACGGCAGCGGCTACGAAGAGTACGACAGCGGCATGAGTGGCGGGTATAGCAACGGGGACTTCGGGGAGGGCTACGGACAGCAGCACTCAAGCTACGGCGCCATGAAGGGGGGCAGCTACTCCTCCTTCCGGAGCGGGGCCCCGTACAGCAGAGGCGGCTACGGCCGGGGGGGAAGCTACGGAGGCGGCTATTAGAGTTCCCTCCACTTTTGATACGGCCACGGGAAGGGGGTGTGGGGGTCCAGGCTTCCAGAGAACTTGAATACACACAACCATGGAGGGAATGGGGGTGGGGGGGGGGGGTCTCCTTTGCTCTGAGTAAGGGAGAAGTGTCCACCCCCCCGCCGAATGAATGAGTTAACCCCCCCCCCCCAAACCTCCTCCATGATCTGTTCCGCGTATTCCTCTTCACGGACGCTACTACTACTACAACAACAGAATTGTGAATTATTGATGAAAAAAGTCATTTGCTGTGTGTGCTTATGGACACGTTTGTTCATGCTTTTCTCGCGTCGATGATTGATTTTGTTTGTTACGTTCCTGAGTTCTCTCAGGTTTTAAGTCGACTTGTTGGCAGCGCGGGAATGGAATCGCCTGACTTTCCCTCCTTCCCCCCCAAAAGCAGACAAACCTTTTTGTTCCCTTTACTTTTATTTCATGTTTGTTTAGATTAAAACTGTTCTGAAATCCTGTTTAGCACACCCATACGTTTGGTTTTATTAAAGTTTTTAATGTTCGGAAAATAAACAAATCTGTCTTGTAAATTTTATGTTTACACAGTTTTAGAGGGTGCCGTTTCACAAGTGCCTCCCAGGGGGCAGCATTAGCCTCTTTGCCCGTCGCCATTTTGAGATGGAGACGCTGGCACTAAAAGGTTGATTCAATAAAACGCTCAAGGCGAATTTTACTAAGTTTTGAACGTGACGACTGAGTGTTGTAGACAGCTATTTTCTTGAGTTGAGAGCTAGACAAGCTCTTAGGGGTGGGGGGTCTACCTCATCAATATAGAGTGATTTAGTTGTTAAATGACAAGTGTTGCAGTTCTCTTGTCATTTACCTGGACTTTGATTTAAAAAAAACCAAAACTGCAACCAGAGTAAAAAACAAAAATAAATGCTGTCATTGAATATCAAAATTGGTCAAATCCAAATTCCACTCAATATTTTAAAATGTTTGAATTGGTAGCTAAAGAAATTGCACGTTTCAATGGGCTGAAGCATCAAAGTAATGGAAGCATTCAGTGTGCCATTAAAATGCCATCAATCTTTCAAAACCTTTTTAATGTGTATATAACAGCCATTCAGTACTCAAAAGCAGGATATTTGATTTGGAAACAGATTGCACTTTTCATTGCGCTGCAGTCTCAAAATGAAAACTTGAAAATGTCATCAGAGAAAAGTGCAATCTGCTTCCAATTCAATCAAACGAATACTATGTCATTCAACAATTAAAACAAAAAGTAGGGCCTGCATGCTTGAGTTTGAATTAGAATAAAATTGAATAATTCACTAAATACCATTATTTACAAATTGTACTAATTAAAAAGGTAATTAAATATTTGTCCTGAATTAAAGATTAAATAGGTTCAACAAAATATTGCATTTAATATTTCCCAATTAGACTACATTATTTCACATGCTAATACAATTGTAGTTTATTTAGTTATTCAATTGCATTGAAACGTATTTTTTACGTGTCCTCCATAGTTTCATTTGTCTAGAAAATCCAAATATTGGTACTTAAGGCCAATCACAAACAAACAGCACGTAAAAAAAATAAAATCGAGTAAATCCTGCAACTTAAAAGATTTTCAGGTCGTACTTTTTTTTGCCTCGAAAAAGAGTAATCAATAGTTTCTCTATCCTAAAACTCCAAATTAAAAAAAAAGTATAATATAACTATTTAAACAAAAAAAAAAGGAAATGGAAAAAGTAACCAGAGTGGTTATAATTTTGGAATAGACGATCTCCGTCCATGAGCGCCCGTGGTGGTGCGTTTGAGTGACTCCGCCAGGATGGACGATGTGTCGCTGGGGTGAGTTCTTAACCATAATTCCCCTCTATACTTGTTTATATCTTTTAAAGTAACATCCATAGTACGGTATTTTGACCATATGTCCACAAGTCATAAATCGAGCGTTTCAAAGAAAACGCGCTTGCTGCTTGGCGTACGAGCCCTTATCCTCCCATTTATAAGCTAGCGTTGTTGTTTTTGATGATGATGATGATGATGGGAGCTAACGTACTAAGTTGCTCCCTAGCGTCACTTGTTTTGTGAAACATGTCGCCACATAACGGTGCTTTGTAGACACTTAAAAAGCCCAGCGGCAATTCCTGTTCGGTGGTGCTAGGAGTAAAGTTAAATATGCTAACTGCTAACGTTGCTCAACTTGATCTAACTCCAACCCCTCACACTCCCCAAAACTGTCGTTTTTCCAACGAAAATATTATTACAACGTCGAGTGTCTCAAGTGGCATTGGATCAAATCAACAAGCATCTGCGTGACTCGCTCAGTGTTCACAAATGCTGTAATGTTCAATGAAAGCCAATGTTCAGGGTACTGGATCTTGTCAAAGGCAAAACCTGTGGCAGACCTGGTATCTGATCACTTACAGTCGTGCTTATGCCGTGCCCTCTGTGTGTCAAACAAACACCCTTTTTCTGTTAAGTATTTATATGCATGTTGTCCTTTTTTAAAAACATATTTTTCTTTAATCATATATTATACTGTACTAAAATTAAAATATGAAAACCTTAGATATTTCATTAAGTATGGTAGGGGGTGTTCCGATCAAGGTTTTAGGCTGCTGATTCAGTTACCGATCATCCATGACTGACATTGACTGATACAGATTCCGATGAATACCGATCACATGGATTAGCTGCACATTTTTTCAATTTCAGAGCTGCCCACTAACGATTATTTTAATAATTAATTATGGTGTCAATTATTTGTTTTCAATTGATGAATCAGATTAAAAAAAAACAACATCCAAATTTTCCTCCCTTTACTATATAAAAGCAGTACACTATTTCAAATTGACGTTGCAGAAAATGCACAACCATGTATTAAGATTCAGTAACTAGTTTGGTCTGTAACATGCAGTATTCAGGAAAGGGGACTGGGACGCTACACTGCTCACAGTTTGGTCTCTAATTTACTGTAGGCTGCAAAGTATGATCTGTTGAGTGATCATTGTTTTGTGATCAGCAATGAAAGATTGACTGATGCCAATCACATACTTTTCCATGGAAATTGGCCAACATGATCAGCCATTTTAGTTTGAAGCATCCATTTTAGGCGCATACTTGAATTAAGACAAATTCGGCACCAGAAACCAGTTTCATGAAACATTCATGGACGATTCATGTCCATGAATGTTTCATGAAACTAGCATGAATCGTGCTAGGCATTTCTATTATGAGTAGATACACAAAGAAGTCTCAAGAAGCCGCACTTAAAAAGACACAGGAAGTCAGTCATTTTGGTTTGAAGCATGAAGCATCCATTTTAGGGGGATTTTGGCCATTCACTCTAATTCTAATTTGAAAATTAGGAAATTTCACTTTGCAACATAATAGTTGGTAGGGGACATCTATTAGTAGACCCACAAACAGTCCAAATAATCTGGTCACTCCACATGGTCCTTGCGTCCGTCTTTCCTTTTTACTGCAATTCTTGACATTTTTCCTTAATATTCTGTCATAGACGCCACTTTCACTTGACATAGACACTAATATACTACAAACATTATTTAATATTATTCTGAAATTGCCTCTCCACATCACCAGCTGAGTACATTTACGCTTTTGGTCACTATTAGTGTAAATAGAGTGAATCTATGACTTGGTTCCAGACCCGTCGTGTCATGTATCGCCAATGTGGAGGTCCCATTGCATCCCATGTGCCATGCCGAGCCGGACGGAGAGGAAGAGTCCATGGTGACAAATGGCGGAATGCTCACCTTCAACCGCACACACATGAGGAAAGCCTTCCAGCTCATGAATGACCTCAGAGGGTATGTTGTCGTTTTCATCTCCTACCTGGGCTAGCAGCCATTTTGTTTGAAGTGGACATTATAGGATCATTTTGGCCATTCACACTCATTTGAAAATCAAGCAAGTTTCACTTGGCAACATGAAATTTCATATGCATGTCAGTCACGAGGAAACCCAGAAAAAAATCTCAAGAAGCCGTTGCTGAAAAGGCACAGGAAGTCTGTCATTTTGGTTCAGAGCAGACCTTTTAAGGCGTTTTCTACATTCGTGTGAATGTGAAAATGTAGCCCCTAAAGCCAGAAAAGACACAGAAAGTCTATTATTTTGGTTCGAGGAGTACATTTAGGGTGATTTGGGCCATTCACGCAAATTTTAAAAATGTTGCCCCTGAATTCAGTTTCACTTAGCAACAATACATTTGGTAAGCTTTATCAGTAAATTCATATAAAAAAGTCCCCAACAAATATGCCCATTAACACACAGTCAGCCATTTAGGTTTGAAGTGGCCATTTTTGTGCACCAATCTGGAGAAGGAAAAAAAATCAGCTATACAACGTTGGTGAAAATAATGTGAAAACTTAATCAAATGAAGTGCTGCAGGAAGATGACTTCTGTGAAGTGGGTCCCTGCCCAGTTGGTCAATGTAGAAATCTCCATAGAAGTGCTTCCGAGGATGTGTTCAACCTCCGATCTTGTAGCGGTCAGTTGCTGTGGGATCGAAACAGCAACCTCCAATTCGGTCGTCATCACGTAATTCCCAAGCCTGGGAATAGGGGGCAGAGAATAGAACAAAAGCGGCAGTAAAGAGGCCAAAACGTTGCGTTTTAAACATTTCTACTGAGGTAGCACTTCTAATATCCGTGGCTAGGGCATTCCAAAGCACTGGTGACCAAATAGAAAACGCTCTAAACCTGCAGACTTCTTTTTGGCTCTCGGGATCACTAAAAGGCCGGCAATTTGTGACCGAAGGTTTTGGGATGGAACATACGGTATCACTAGGTCGACGAGATAGGAATGTGCTAAGCCGTGCAATATTTTGTAGGTAAGTAGCAAAACCTTGAAATCCCATCTCCAGTGGACTGGGAGCCAATGCAAATTGGCTAGTATCGGAGTAATATGATCAAACTTTCTCATCCTTTTCAGGAGTCTTGCTGCAGCATTTTTGACTAGCTGCAGACTTTTAATACTAGACATGGGAAGACCAGAGAACAAAACGCTATAATAATCGGGGCGAGATGTAACGAGTGCAAAGATTATAATATCCGCATCTCTATTCGTTAGAGTTGGACGAATTCTAGCAATATTGCAGAGATGGAAAAATGCAGTTGTAGTAATATTTTTAATGTGCATTTGAAAAGACAGAGTTGAGTGACTTTAACACTGAGATTTTTTGTTGAATCACTTTGGCTAATAGTACATTTATCGAGACTCAGAGTGGTGTCCTTCAATAGGTGCCGATGACGAGCAGGGCCAATAATCAACATCTCGGTTTTATCTGAGTTCAAAAGAAAAAAATTGAGGGACATCCATTGTCTCAGCAAGGCGCGCTTCTAGATTACTTCAATTAGTCGGGTTTGTTATCTCCAGTGGCATTTGTAATTGGGTATCAGCAGCATAACGGTGAAAACTAATGTTATATTTACATATAATATCACCAAGCGGTCCTAGTACGGATCCCTGCAGGACTCCACATGTAACATTACAAAACTCAGAAGTCGCATTGCCATGAATTACACGGTGCGTCCTCTCTGAGAGGTAAGAATTAAACCAAGAAAGTGCTGAGCCTGAGATACCAACACATGCTTCAAGGCGTTCTAATAGTATGTTATGATCGACGGTGTCAAAAGCATCACTAAGATGGAGTAAGAGTAGTATTGATGAAGTGTCGGAGTCCATAGCTAGGAGAAGATCATTAGTCACTTTAGCAAGGGCCGTCTCAGTAGAGTGATCGACTTTAATCCTGAATGAAGAACTTCAAATCGATTATTAGCGGCCATATAGTCACTAAGCTGTTGCGCTAAGACTTTTTCAAGAATTTTCTCAGTAAAGGGGAGATTTGAAACTGGCCTATAATTGCTGAGGTTCCCCGGATAGAGGTTTGGCCGCTTCAGCAGAGGTCGAATAACGGCGGTCTTAAAAGATGCTGGTATAGTGCCCGAGGTGAGTGATAAATTAATGATATTTAAGACGGAGGGTCCTAGGGTTTTTTTGGTGAGTTTGCCAGGAAGCGGGTCGAACACACCAGATGTGTGTTTTGCCGCACTAGCTAATTTTGTTCAATCAAATTCAAATTTTATTTGTATAGCACTTTTAACACATAAAAATGCAACTCAACGTACTGTACATAAAAACATCAAAATACAACATAAAAAGAAGACCCACTCGAAGACCCACTCCCTCCTTCCCTCCAATTCTCCCTCGCAATATACACAAAGACGGATATCCACAAGCACACCTGCACTCACACATACACACAAAACACACATATAACCTGATGAACTATAATTCAAATAAATAAATACATAAATAAATAAAAGACAGGGCATGGCACAGAGAAACCATATGAGGAAAGAGTACCCAAGGGGAGCTCATCCACGCTGAGAGGAATGACAGTAGTCGCGGAATTCAACTGGGTGCTCAATCTTTTGTGTAAAAAATTTCATGAAGTCATGAGCTGAATGGGAGGAGCTATTGGAGGTCGGCTGCTGTTGTCACTAAATATTTAGGGTTGTTTTTATTTAGAACAATTAATCTGGAGAAATAATTAGTTTTGGCTAAAGCGAGTGCTTCTTTGTGTTATCAGTAAACTCACTCATCTGACCATGCCTGACGGAAGACCTCAACTTTAGATTGCTTGATTTGTTTGTTTTGATTGTTTAAGTGAGCGGCTTTCCTCAGTAAACCACGGAGTAGGTCTCTTACGACCAGTTTTAAGTCTTAATGGTGCTACGGAGTCAAGCACATTCAACAGAGCAACATTAAAATCATTTGTGAGATTGTCAATCGAACTAATATAACTCGGAAAAGAAACAGTTGTCAGAGGCAGTAGCTCAGAGAGTGCAGTGGTGGTTGAAGAACGAATATTTCGGCTGCTATAGCTTTGATTGTGGTCAGGACGATGCCAATGAGCCGAGGCTTCAAATTTTATAAAGTAATGGTCGGACTAGGTGTGTCAAATTAGTGCATTAATTGACACCAATTAATTACATCTGAGATAAAGAATTCATTTTTTTAATCGCATTAATCAAATTTTTACACTCTAACTTTACTGTTTCTGTATGATGATCAGATCCATTGTGATGTGTGGGGCTTGTGCTTGAGTTGTTGGGGGTATAAAAAAAACAATGAAGAGTGGACACTGATTGGCTGTCATTATGTTTGGCATAACCGGATAGGCTCCTATTGTAGGTGGGAGGGCAAGTTCAGGGGCAGAGAGAAGACGTGCAAATGGAGGAGCATGTGAGAGTTGTGGTTCCGAAGAATCGTAAATTAAAAAAACGCCCTGACTGCACTATTGATAACGGCAGAGTGATATGCCTTCTTTGTAAGAAGTTCTTTGCTCACCAAAGAAGCAGTTCAAGCCTACCACATGAATGCAAAGTAACTAGCTACGGCTAAAGCCACAGGTAATGATAGCAACGAAGACGCTAATGTAGCGAGCCATTACAAAGATCTTCGCCAAACTAAACCCCAGAACAGCCCGCGTATTAGCAAGTCTGCGACCGACGGGCTGACGAATGTTGTTGCCAAGTGAACAGCGATGAACTGCAGGTCGAACAACATAGTTGAAGACAAGGGATTAATTGAGTTGTTTCAAACTGCAGTAATGACTAAAATCAGCAAGATGTATGACGGTGAAAAGAAAAGCAAGTGATTAGGACAAATATATTGCTGTAACCGTCGTGACAACAGAAACCAGGGACTTGGCTGGTAAATGCAAAAAACAGTTGAAAAAAAGATATACACCATAAATACAGATACATGCATACAGACAATGGGGGGGCTTTGGGGCTTTTCTCAGCAATTTTTAAATCAGATTACAAAATAGATTAATTATATCGATTAATAACAGATCACAATAATTAATCTCTTTAATCTCTTGACAGCCCTAGGTCGGACATAACAGTAGTATGTGGTAATACCATTACATTTGAGAATGATAAACCTCGGATTAGTACCAAATCTAAAGTACAGTATTACCATTTTTATGGTAATACTTTAGATTTGGTACTATCATGGCATGTCTATCATGAGTAGACCCACAAAAAAGTCTGAAAAGACACGGGCAGGCTGTCATTTTGGTCCGAAATTTGCTATTTTAGCCCCAGTATGCTCAGTTGCCTTCAGTCTGACTTAAAAAAAAATTCTGCCCCCCAATCCAGTTTTCACTTGGCAACGTGAAATCTGTCTATGTCTATCATTATCTGATAGTTATGATTGATTAGTTAATTTGCTCAGAATTGGGCATTCGAGAGTTCTTTTGACTCTTTCCAGGTGTCCGTAACAAACAAATTTGACATAGAGATTTATTCCTATTGCTACCAAATTTGATGCGTCACCTTAAAACGCGAAACTTTAACAACTTTAATTTTGGCTGTCTATCAGGAAGAAGATGCTGTGTGATGTCCAACTGGTAGCAGGAAGCGTGATGGTGGCGGCGCACCGGGTGGTCCTGGCAGCCTCCAGCCCCTACTTCTGTGCCATGTTCACAGGTAGTCCCCCCATTTGATTCGTGCGTGTGTGTGTGTGCGCACTTTGATGCTGATGTATTGGGGTGCGCATGCTTGTGTGTTCATATTCATGTGTAGGCGACATGAGTGAGAGCAAGGCCCAGCAGGTGGAGATCGGCGAGGTGGACGGCCCCACGCTTACCACGCTGGTGGACTACATCTACACAGCTCAGATAGAAGTCACTGAGGACAATGTACAGGTGAATTAGTACAGTGAAACCTCCCCTATTCTCAGTTCGTGATTCAAAAATTCAGTTACAATGGAACCTCAAGTTTCAAATGACCCTTTTTACAAACTTTTCAAGTTACGCACTAAATTTGTGTAGAAAATATGCCTCTACTTGTATATATGTTTTGCTATGCGAACCGTCTCAGTATGTACGAGCGGACGGATCGGTTGGCTGTAAATGCCCCAAAACGCCACATAAAACTCTATGTCTCCTCCGCAGCTCTTAATAGATAGCTGCCGTCAGTCAGCCTGAAGTTCCGCTTACACACACACACACACACACACACACACCTCTCCTCCAATCACAATTCTCCCTGTGGCCGCCTACATTTCTGATTAACGTGGCACAAACATTTGACTGTATGTAGGATACGTACAGTATTTATTGTATAAGGGTATCTATAAAATTAAAAAAGATACACAAAGCTCAATGTCTTCTTCCCGCGGCAGCAAGCTATTGTGTGTGCAGCCGGAAGTGCCGCCTCCACACATGCTTCTTCCAATCACAATTCTAACAATAGCTACCTTAACGTTATTAGTGTGGCAAAAAAGACCCTCGATCGTTTTTTGTGTTTAAAAAACAAAAAAAAAAACAATTAGAAAATAGACAAAAGAAAAACATTTCAATAAGATTCTTATGAAGCTTTGGAAGGAGACTCTTTTTCAATGGAGGAACCGTTGTCAGGCGTTAGCAGCAATCCCCAGAGGACAGCATTTCTGGAGCCTTGGAGCGACATTCCGTGCATCTCCTAAACACGCAACAAAGGTTTCTAAAGGCTGCGCTGCCACAGACTTAGGTGCACTGCTGCCTGATGAAGCTCGTCGCCGAATGTGCCTTGTGTGACACTAAGAGAGCTTGAGAAGCTGCTTTTGGCATTGTTTGGGGGGGAAAAAGAATCTACTGGTTTAAGGTAAATAAAAGTTTCTGTGAATTTCTGAATTTTACAGCCAACAAGGATACTGATATTGCCGATATTTATTAAAAAATAAAGTATCTCTCATATGAAATCAGAATGTTGATATACACAGAATATATGGTAGACATGAACACAAATTCTTATACAGCCCAAAATGTGATTACAGTCGACCCCGGTTATTTGCATGGAATCATAATTCACTGAAGTGCATTGAGAGAGAAAAACATTTTTTTTTTTTTTAAACCTGAAAATTTATTCCAAAAATGCTGATAAGCATTCATTGTACGTCTACGACAAAAAACGGGGGATAAAAAATCTCTGAAAAAAAGATAATTTTTAAATTTCCGAGTGGTGGAACACTACAGGTAAGCCACATTTTTCCAAAATTTTGCTGGCTCTCTGTGAATGAGAGTCCTTTAAGTGTTCTCATTTAATTCCAGCAGTGTACACACGTGCGATCACGTTTTGCAGCCTGTACACTTCCTGTCATTATTAGTCCAGGAAGTGTGCACATGGAGAGAGACAGGAAATCCTCCCACTGTTAGCTGCGATCCTCATTCATGAGAGCACCACCATCACTAATGTGTTTAGTGGATTGCCGTTAGGCCTGCACGATGTGTCGTTTGAACATCGCGATTGCGAGTCACATCGTAGGACGTGCAATGTTTTAACTATTTTTTTTTTTCTAAGAACACGCAAACTTTTGTTTTGCTTCATAAAAGCAGCAAGCTACTCTGTGCTCTTAACAGCCTGTCTCGCTCACCCCCTCCATCCTGCCAATCAGTCACCGGCTCCTCCCCCTCCATTCTCACAGCCACTGCTGCCTGCTCTGAAAACACTAACAGGCGACATGGAGGAGACGACAGCGGCAGTGGATTTAGTCCCCCTAAAAAAAGTCAACATCCAAAATATGAAAGTATTTTGGCTATAAAAAGGAAGTTTCAGAACAACAAAACATCCTTTGCCAACAGAGCCTCACCGTTTTTGCTGCAATCGCCGTCACAAGCCCCTGTATGAGCAATTCAAACTAAGAAGTGGGAGTGGGTGAAACTTCATCTACTCGAAAAACAATTACAGACGCCTTCGCCAGCATAACTCCTTATGATAAGAAGTCCGAACAGCACCGACAAAGCACGGATGCAATATGTTTTACAGACCGTTTTAGTTATTGTTATATTTTTGTGAACAACTCAGGGGACTAATGCACCTGCTCTTTAATTTTTAATATTTTTGTTCTAATTAGTTTTTTTTCATCTTAATGTTATATTTTTGTAAACAACTCAGGCGCTAGTGTACACCTGCTTTTTAATTTTTAAATATTTTATAGTTTAGATTAAAGATGTTTATAACTCTGCTGCTGTCGAGTGCACCTGCTCTTTTAATTTTTTTTGTTTAAAATATGTTTAATATTTTGCTGCTGTTTACATTGAAGTGTGAAATACAATGTTAAATCATCTATTATGTTACAGAGACATGACCTCTGAGATCCCTTTTAGATACAGCAATCATCATTCACAGAAGAACCCCCCTTAATCTGGATTAAATGATATTATATGAATACAATGATGTCATGGTGAGCTAACCCAATTATTCCCAAACAAATCTATTAAAGTAATCTGGTTAAAATTCTATTTTTAATATCGCAACATATATCGCAAACCCCCCCCAAAAATGTCATTTTTTTCCAATATCGTGCAGTCCTACCGTCCTTTTTACTTGGCCCTGTTTAACATGCAATCAATATGCTCTGGTTATTTTTGATGTCCTCTTGCTCCTTGGATTCTATTCACCATTATGTGCCACCTCCACAAAAGCCTGAAAAAGAAGCACATGGTGACAGCAGTGTGCCATGCAAACATCTAGAAAGGAAGCAAGTTGACAGCAGAGGGCTACGCAAAGAGATGAAAAAGAAGCACTGAGTCACAATAATTTACTATGCCAAAGACTGAAAAAGAAAATCATCTTGACAGCATTGTGCTGTTCAAAAATCTGACAAGGAAGCACAGTGACAGAATTATGCTACGCAAGGCCTGAAAAAGAAGCATAGAGTGCAGCACAAAAAAATGAAAAAGCACCACAAAACCCCTCCAAATTGTGCTACCTTTTGTGCGTGATGAGCTTTTTTTTGTGTGTGTTTCATCTTTCAGGTTCTGCTGCCAGCTGCCAGTCTTCTCCAGCTGATGGACGTGCGTCAGGCGTGCTGTGACTTCCTGCAGTCTCAGCTCCATCCTTCTAACTGCTTGGGTATCCGAGCCTTCGCAGACGTGCACACATGCACGCAGCTCGTCGGACAGGCGCACGCATATGCCGGTACGGCGCTTGTATTATGCGTGCAAATGGACTTTTAAAGTACAAAGAACAACACCTAAGTAGTCGGTACAAATATCTAGAAAAAGTTTAAAAAACTTGAATTCAAACATGAAATCAGAAATCGGACTTATTTCAAAATAACTCAATGTAGAGTTTTGCTTTTTCTTTGATTTTGGCTTTATTGTGCTGCCACAATAAATTAATTATAAAATACATACATGAATATTACACAAATGTTACTATGCAGCGCACTCTTCAAATCTGAATAGTTTTATTCAATAATTATTCATTTATTCATTTGGTGCCACAGAGCAGATTGTGTTCCACTTCGGAGGTTCCGTTGTGCATCATTTTCTTGTAAATCTGATCAATTGTCTTTGCCTTTGTGTCTTACAGAGCAGCATTTCTCGGAGGTGGTCCAGTGTGAGGAGTTTGCGTCTCTGTCCCTGCAGCAGGTCTGCAGCCTGTTCTCCAGCGACAAGCTCACCGTGTCCACTGAAGAGAAGGTGAGAATACCTGAATACGTAAAGTAGAAGCTGACAAGTAGTGTGTGTTTATGTATGTATGTATGTATGTGTGTATTTATTTATTTATGTACAGTAGAGTCAATAAGTATTGGGCAACTTAAAAAGTTCACCCATTTAAAACGATAAGAGAGGTTTGTAATTTTCATCATAGATACACATCAAGCAAGAGAGGCAATGTAAAAAAAATACAGGAACTCAACTTGTATGATTTTTAAACTATTTATTTGTGAAAATGGGAGGCCAATAAGAATTGGGCAGCCAGTAAAAGTTACTTTTAATACTTTGTAATGTAGCCTTGGTTGGCAAAGACAGAGGTCTAAGGGTTCCTGTAGTTCTTGACCAGGTCTACACACACTTTAGGTGGTATTTTGGCCCACTCCTCTGCACAGATCTTCTCTAGAGCTGTGAATCCTGTGATGTTTGAGGGCAGTTGCTTGGCAACACGGATTTGAACTCCCTCCACAGGTTTTCGATTCGGTTGAGGTCTGGAGAGTGGCCCAGCCACTCCAGAACCATGATATGCTTTTTACGGAGCCACTCCTTGGTTTTTCTGCGACAAAAAACGGGGGTTAAAAAATCTCTGAAAAAAAGAGAATTTTTAAATTTCCTAGTGGTGGAACAGTACAGGTAACCCACATTTGTAAAAAATTTTGCTGGCTCTCTGTGAAAGAGAGTCCTTTAAGTGTTCTCATTTAATTCACCTCCAACACTTTGAGGTCGGAACTGGGACAGTCCGAACGGGAAAACTCTGACTTCCCACCTTCCTTGAATGCAGTGTCCGCTGTTGAATAAAGCATAAACGTTCCAAATGTCACCTCGCTCACTTCGTCGATCGTTACAACTGGTGATCCCGATCATCTTTCGACACGCCACAGTGTCCCAAGAGGCATGGACGGATCAACCTCTGGCGGCGACGATTCACACCGTCGCGGTGAAACTTCCGCCGTTCTCTGCACATGAACCGATTTCCTGGTTCCGCCGCGCCGAAGTACACTTTCGTCTGCGCAAAGTGACCGACGAATGCACAAAAGCCGATTATGTGCTGGAATCCATTCCTGAGTCAATATTGTCTCAGGTTTCGGCATGGCTCGACGACCAACCGGAGATGAGATATGATGCCTGCTCCGTTTCCCACTTCAGCCGCTTGGTGACAGGACTGCCCACCACCTATGGAATGAAACGCAAGCATATTGCCTGCCTTCCCGATACTGACCCATCAACTAAGAAGCACAAGCAAGTCGACCTGATGCACGAACTCTGGTTTCAAACTCTACCTTCCTCTGTGAGGGCCACCCTCCTCGATGCGGACACCCTTGAGATGACCATTCTTGTCAAGCGGGCCGAAGACCTGATTAATGCGGCGAACGCCTCACAGAGACCGGGCCCGTTCTGCGTCGTCAGCTATCGAGCCAGCCCGGACGTGTCCGCCGTCCAACAGGGTCTGGCACAAGTCAAACAGGCCCGGGCCGTGCGCCGTGGGCAGCTGCTGCCGTGTCATACGTGCTTTTACCATGACAAATCCAATCGCATCTGTGTGCCCGGCTGCAATTGGTCAAAAAACTAGTGAGCATGCCGGTGGCTGGCACCAGGATTATGCTAGTGAGTGCTATTATTGGACACTGCGGGCTTTTCAACCTTACGGACGCAAGTTTCCGGTCGACACGGGCGCGATCTAATCAATCGACCCAGCTGGACCAGATGACGAACACCTGCCCAATATCGGTAGAAGGACACTGGTCGCCACGGAACCGACATCGCCACGTGTGGTTCTCGCAAGATCCCACTCAAGCTTGCTGGACGCCATTACACCTAAGATTTCACCATCGCCGACGTGCAGACCCCGCTCCTGGGTGCAGATTTCCTTATCCACTACCGTCTACTAGTCGATGTCACCAACCGTGACTGATTAACGTCGACGCCTACAAAACCACACCACTCAAGCCCTTTCATGGCAGTACGAGCTTGGTCAGCAGCTGCATCACCACGACTGGCGGCTGCTATGACCACGTTTACAAGGACTTTCCGACCGTGTTCAAGTCGGAACTCTGTCAAAATCCCAGCCAAGCAGCCGAGCATGGCGTCTACTACCACATCCAGACTTCCGGACCACCGGTTCACTCCAACTTCCGACGCCTGTTTGCCGAAAACCTTCGAGCCGCTAAACAGGCCTTCTCGGAGATGGAGCAGATAGGCCCGCTGTCGGTGAGGTCCCGACACCGACCACCGTTAAGGGCTTACAGGAATTTATCGTCATGGTGAACTACTAACACCGCTTCCGGCCCCGCATTGCGACTAATAGCGCCGCTATACGAGGTCCTTACTGGCAAGCCGAAGACACTGCTGTGGGCTGGTGCTCAGCAACGTGCTTTCGACACCTCCAAACTGGCATTGGCTAACGCCACAACATTGTCGTTTCCGTCACGCTTTCGACAGAAACTTACCATGAAACCATTAAACTGAGGTTAATTAAATGTCGAGCGACAGCAAAAAAGGAATGGGTTGGACTATGGAAATAATATTATTGGCTATTGTTTATTGGGCTGCACAATATATCGAAAAAATATTGATATCGGCCCATGCAATATGCATATCACAAATACATGAAATACATTTCTCATTCAGTTCTATTCTTTTATCTGAATTTGACAAGTCAGATGCAAACTTAAATGTGCATCGCCATCCAATAGTTGAACATAATCTAGGATAATAACAATTAATTAGCTAAGAATACATTGAGCTTGCTTATTTTGCTGCATGAAAAAAATGTAATTCTTTCATTAGATAATAAAGATGTCATTTCTTTATGTACATGATAAATATCGCAATAACATTGATATCGTACACTTCAACAACCATATCGCATATCGCATGTTTTTCCCATATTGTGGAGCCCTAATTGTAACCCTAATTTCCAGGGGAAAAGAACTCACTTTGTCTCAGCAACACCTCTAAATACACACATAGTATGTCTTTATTTTCAGGAGTAAACAATTCCCCTGTAATGAGTAAAAAAAAAACAAAAAAACTTTGAACTTGTTTTTTGGACTTTTATTTGAAATTCAATGCACAACATATAAAAGTATGTGTTAATAGATAGGGAGATGTGTGAATATTTTGAATACTTATATGTGAACTCCTCTCTTTGCTCCTCCGTCTGTCCTGAACCGAATAATATTGTTAATGGGATTCCAGTCAGTCAGCTATTCAGTAGCACCTCGGCCTTCGTATTAACAATGACAACAGCCAGCTTCTCTCATCGCGATTCAAACAGAGGACAATGGCACTGTCTAACTCAGTGTTTCCCAACCTTTATTTAACCAAGGCACATATTTCACATGGGAAAACATTTCACAGCACACCACTTTGCAAAACTGCTCATAAAAAGACATTACACAGGTTAATTATGTACCGTCTGTCATCTAGTGGAAGTGCATTTGATTGTTCTTCCTTTTACTATACGTGGTTGGCATAGATCAATTAACAAACCACTTTTAAATATTTAATAGATAATGTTTGTTTCATATAGTACATTCCACAATATTCCCTCTATAACAATCAACAGTCATAAAGATTGGTGACAGAATGACACAGGCAGAAGCAAAAGCTTATTGAAGCCTGGACAATATTTACATCCAAATAATTGATTTTGGATTATTTCCACAGCACATTAGGTGCGAATCACTGGGTAGGAATATTGCTTCACGGCACGGTGGTCGACTGGTTAGCATGTCCGCCTCACAGTTCAGAGGTCGTGGGTTCAGTCCCCGCCCCTGCCTCCCTGTGTGGAGTTTGCATGTTCAATGTCATGTCATGTCATGTCAATCCTGTTTCTTGCCGCTGTCCTGCCTGTTTTCCATCTTTCCTTGCCGCAACACACCTGATTCAAATGATCAGATAATCAGGAAGGTCTGCAGAAGCTTGATAACCATCCTGATCACTTGAATCAGGTGTGTTGCGGCAGGGAGAGGTCTGCAGAAGCTCGATAACCATCCTGATCACTTGAATCAGGTGTGTTGCGGCAGGGAGGGATGGGAAAACTGGCAGAAAGGCTGCCCTCAAAGAACAGGATTGAAGGCCTAATTGTAATTGTGATTGTACTGTCATCTGTATTGTCATCTGTATTGACTTTTAACTGTGCTCCTCTTGGTCGCCCTCTTCTGGCTGGCGTAGGTGTTTGAGGCCATGATTTGGTGGATCAAACAGGACAAAGGCTCCCGTGTGGAGCACATGCCCAAACTGATGGAGCACGTCCGCCTGCCGCTGCTGTCCAGAGACTACCTGGTTCAGGTACGGCAATGCAGCGTCCACCCACGCTCAAACGCATGAACAGACCGTTATAAAGTGGACCATTGAAGATCTGTTAGGTGACATTTTTGTCCAGTAATTCCTTGCTTGCTTGATCTTCACTATTCACCTATTTGTTGTTTTTGTTCTGCTGAACAGCTATTTTTTATTTTTTTTTGTCCTCTTTCTGAAACACCTTAAGATGCCACAAGATTCCCGCAAAACATTTCTACATAGGAAAATAGTACATTGGTCCCAAGGAAATAGGTCAAAGTGATACATCTCAACTAAGAGACCAGCTTTGTATACCGGGGAGGAACTAAGTTTAGTCATTGTTGTTAGGAGAGACTCTCGCAAGTGCATGTACATGTGCACTTTCAGCGCATTTTTTTTTTCTTAGCTCAAATTATTTGTAAGCCATTTATTCATTAATAATTTCGTAGGATGAGTTTTAAAATGATGCTAAAAGGGCAGTCAAGTCAAAAAATTTCTTCACAATATTTCCTATGCGCGCCCACTAGTCTAAACACAGTGTTCTGATTAAAATTGGGTTTGTGGAATATGAATTAAGCAGCAAAATCCACCCATTTTAATCCATTTTAGGAGGCAGCCATTTTGTCACTTGCTATCAACTGAAAATGACATCACGGCTGCTCAGGGCTCAGGAAACGACTGTCATGGCTCACCTGCTTTCTGGGTTTGGTCATGTGATGTTCCCAAGCTAATGCTGCATTCCAGGAAGGTGGAAAGTCGAATTTTTGCGACTTCCGACTTGGAAAAATGCACTAGAACGCCTCTTTGAACTCAGAGTTGCGAAGTGGGAAGAAAAAGCACCCCGAGTTAACCGATGGACTTCAATGTGGTTGTCACTCGACAATTGGTGACCCCATGGAGACACAGACTGTGAATGGTAAAACATAATTTAGAATAATTAACCATCTTTATTCATTACTACAATAATTTAGTTATTTGACATAACTTGACGTAACACAATGTGATTTGCACACATGCGTGATGATGTGCCGTTATGTCCCTGCATGAAGTTATTTGGTGAAATGAATGAAATGCTTTAAAGATAAGATATTCCTTTATTCGCATAAATAAAGTAATTATGAAGAAGGTTTGCTGGGGGTCAAAATGTGTTGTGATGAACCAGAACAACAACCAATTTATTGGAAGCAGCCATCTTTGTTGTTTCTATTCACCTCCAACACTTTGAGGTCGGAACTGGGACAATCCGGACGGGAAAACTGTATCTTCCCACTTTCCTTGAATGCAGCGTACACCCTTCAGCACTGTGATGTCATTTTCAGTCGACAGCAAGTGGCAAAACGGCCGCCCCCTTAGATGGATGAAAACAAGTGGATCTTTCCACTTAATTCATATTCCACAAAGGCACAAACAATATTCATCTGAATACTTTGTTTAGACTAGTGGGGTTTTTAGAACATATTATTGGTGATAATAATTTTGACTTTACATCCTTTTTAAAATGTTTTATGTTTTTTCCAGAAGTGAACTAACTGTCCTGCATTAGTAACACTACTAGCTTGTGTCATGCAGTAGTTGCCCCCTGGACCCTGCTTTTCCTTATTAGTAATATTTGATTGTCCTACGATCATGGCAAAATGGTCATCCTAGTGTGACAAAATGTCATATAGTTGTGGAAGAAATGCACTTGTAAGACACAGTCATTCTACTGGTATCATGAAAAGCTAAGGTGAAATACTAACCAGCGATGCAGCTATAACCCTGTCCCGAAAGCCTATTTTGAAACTATAACCGTGGCCTGAAAGCTCATTTTCAAAGCAAACCAGTCTTTTCTTTTTGACAATTTGTATTTAAATTCAAGATTCTTAAACATGCCTTTTGGTCCATTTGAAACGTGACATATCACTGGCAAATAAATGTTCACTGAACATTTCGATTTAAAACAGGGAAATAAGTACAAGAATTCACCGGTGCAAATTACATTGTGTATTTCAGTGGGAAAATAGTCAAATTTCCACCTTTTCTTAAATTGTCGGCCCTCGTTGTCAACTTTCACTTTTTTATTCATTGTCGCCCTTTTAGAAACGGTCCGGAAAGGGTCACACAGGGTTATGGAGTTGGACAGAGTGCTGCTGCTGCTGCCCTCTTGCGTTTAAATGTGAAATTGCATTTAGAGTGTATTTAATAAGCTTGTCAACTGGGCTACGGGCGGGCCGGACGTTATTAATTCTATGACAGAGGATGTGGGCCGGATAAAATTTGACCGCAGGCCACATTTGGCCTCCGGCCGGACTTTGGACAAGCCTGGTCTAGGATATTGCGTTTGTGGAATATGAGTAAAGCAGCAAATTTCCACCGCTTTTTAGCCATTTCAGGGGACGGCCATTTTTGTCACTTCTGTCGACTTCACAACTGCTCAGGTAACAACCAATCACGGCTCAGCTTCAGAAAACAGGTCAGCCGTGATTGGTCGTTACCTGAGCCCTGTGCAGTTGTGATGTCATTTTCAGAAGTGACAAATTCGCTGCCCCCAAAGATGGCTAAAAACAAGCGGATTAACTCTTATTCCACAAACGCAATATTTATCAGAATGCCGTGTTTCAACTAGTGGGCCTGCATAGAAGATATTCTTGAAATAAATAAATATGTTTGGGTTGACTTCCGCTTTAATGAAGTCACAAGGCCGTTTTGTGTGATTTTCAAAAGTGAAGGTTGAATCTAACGTCACACTTCAAAATAAAATCAAAGGATTACTTTTGATTTTATTCAAAATAAAATCAAAGGATTACTTTTGATTTTATTCCCATTGATCCAAATATCTGTTATTCAGCAAATTGCTTGTAAAGTACATGGCAACAGTCTTATATACGTTTAAAGTAAGACAAAAACTCTGAAGCCAGGCAGCAACCTTTTCCATCTCTATTGCTTCAAACCCTAGCACAGGCTTGAGCGCATGAGCCTCACTTGAAATCCCAACCCCTACTTTGAGACCAAGCCTTGCCGTCTTTTTCTCTTTCGCCACTCCTGTGCCAGGCCCGCGTGTTTTCAAGTGTTCACCGGGCTGCGTCCTCCACTGACCAGTAGCTTGTTCCCGTTCAGATAGTAGAAGAAGAGGCGCTGATCAAGAACAACACCACCTGCAAGGATTTTCTCATCGAGGCCATGAAGTACCACCTACTTCCTGCCGACCAGAGACACCTCATCAAGACGGACAGGACGCGACCGCGCACGCCTGTCAGCATCCCCAAGGTGCTCCCGCAGGCTTCATTTTGTCCTCCGCGTGTGTGTGTGTGTGTGTGTGTGTGTGTGTGTGTGTCTCTGTAGCTTACGTGCGTGTGTGTGTGGTCAGGTCATGATGGTGGTGGGCGGCCAGGCTCCCAAAGCCATCCGCAGTGTGGAATGTTACGACGTCCAGGAAGATCGATGGTACCAAGTCGCCGAGCTGCCGTCAAGACGCTGCCGAGCAGGTATTTGTGTGTGCGCGTGTGTGACATTTCCGTTTTTGATTTGTCAAAAAGCTTAAAATATTGTATACATTTTGGTGTCCCACTTGTTTTTGATTTGTCACACACAAAAACGAACAAACATTTTTCGATCTTAATGTATGAAGCCTGAAATGTGTCAAAAGGTCAAAAAGTTCAAAGGGGGGGCAATGTATTTGTGCATTCACCTATTTTGATTTATTTTTTCTCTTTTGTGTAATGGTCTAAGATGATGGTGCCAAAGCCCTTTCTAAGTCGCAATTTGTACACAGGAAGTAGTGCTAGAACTTGACTGGGAGACAAGCTTTGTATGTTGGAAAGGAGTGACATTAAGCCTGGGTAATTAGTGGAATTTTGGAGAGTCTTTGCCCCATCTACACACCACATTACAGGTCCATTTTTTTCCCCAAAGTAAAATAATCTGTAAGCCGTTTATATTTAATGAGAATTGTGAGCACAATTTGAATTTCTTTTTGGGAAAAAGGCTGCAACAGTGATTGTCAAAATGTGGTCCTGCTATTGGTACACAGGCTCCCTCTAGTGGTCACCAAATGATTCACAATCACCGAATGAAATGTTCAAACTGTCCATCATGCTTCCCAGTGGCTTTATTATTAATATTATTATTATTTTTTAACAGTACAGTACATTTGCATAATGCACTTAAGGTTAATACATTTAAATTCCGTGTTAAAGAACTGTTTGAATTTCAACATTTATATATGTACAATTTAGATTGATGTGCAATACACTTAATGGAGTCATATTATGTAAGTGCAGTTTTTTTTTCTTATTTCCGTCTTTCAATGTGTTTTGCACATACGAGCTGCCATTCAGCAGATTTCTTTTTTTTTTTCTTGAGGCGTATTACTTGAGTGAGAGTCAGTTGCGCTCAATCCATTGTGTGTGTGTTGTGCCGTCAATTTGTTCGGACTGACACTGAAATAATGATGAAATGATTCAAACCTTTCCGACAGACTTGTGAGTTCATAAGGGTACTAGTGTGTGCGCGTGTGTGTGTGTGTGTGCGTGCGTGCGTGCGCAGGCGTGGTGTCGCTAGCGGGCGGAGTGTACGCGGTGGGCGGCTTCAACAGTTCCCTGCGCGAAAGGACGGTGGACGTGTACGACGGCGCCAGGGATCAGTGGAGCCCCGTGGCCAGCATGCAGGAGAGACGCAGCACGCTGGGGGCGGCCATGTTGGGGGGGCTGCTCTACGCCGTGGGAGGCTTCAACGGCAGCATAGGTACACACGCGCGCGCACGCTTTTGAATGTCGCGATGCCCAATTTGGACGTCGCGCTTAATGGACGAAGACACTTTGGAAAAGTAGTCGTGGCTGATGTGCGATTTCTTGTCCCCGCCTTCAGGTCTGTCCACAGTGGAAGTGTACAACCCCAAAAGTAACGAATGGACGTACGTGACGTCCATGAACACGCGGCGGAGCAGCGTCGGCGTCGGTGTGATTGATGGTACGAACACCTGTGTGAGCGCGTGTGTGACTCGGAGAGAGAGAGAGAGATGACGTGAGCTCCGTGTGTCTCAGGTAAGCTGTACTCTGTGGGGGGTTACGACGGAGCGTCCCGTCAGTGTCTCAGCACTGTGGAGGAATATGACCCCGTTTCGGATCAGTGGGCTTATGTCGCCGATATGAGCACGCGGCGCAGTGGAGCAGGTAAAACTCGCTCGCTCGCTCACAAAAGCTGCAATTAGGAAAAAACAACGACCGCTGCTTCATTTCGGCCACTGTCTTTGATTTTTTTATATGTATTTATTAGGGGTGGAACGATGCATTGTTTGGACCCAAATGATACGTATCGTTATAACGCCTAACGATTCGACACAAAGCGTCATATCGCTTTTTTTGAACGATGCAATCCGATACTATCAGGCAATTTCGTTACGATATTTCAACACGATATTTTGATACAGTAACAATGGCTTTTCTGTGAATAAATCTATACTAGTTCAAGTTAACACCAAATAAACATTTTTTCATTGGATTTGTTTCAAAGCCAATTCAGCTTTACTGATGCCAAAATGTAAACGACAACATTGATAAAAACAAAACAAATAAATAAATAAAAAATACTCCAATACTTCTGGTTCATTTATTATCCAAAGCTGGAAAAAAAAGGAAAAGTGACCAGATTGTCTCCTTTACATCCGCCTGTGAACGGACTCTTGACGCATGCCAAGTTGTCTCAGTCGCATAAGGCTAAGATTCAATCCACATGCTAGCAAAATGAGTAAAATAAACAGACGCCTTTTTGGAACGTTCCTTTGCAATGAGGAAGAAAAGGAAAAGTGCATTTCACAGACAATACCAGAAGACCAGTACTTGAAATGTGGATTTACGGCGACAGGTGACTCCCTCGCACCAACAAAGGCCGCTCTGCGCAATTAGCGGCCAACGAGTCAAGGAAGCCTTCAAAATGGAGCCGTCAACAAATGTAAGTGCCTTGAGCACGTCATACTCGGTGGCTAACTGCATTGCTGGGCCTAAAAAGGCAAAATTCAATATTGGTGAGGGGAAAAAAAGTGGACTCCCGTTTATTGTTGTGGTAACGCACTGATTGCAGTAGATAAACTGTCGTTCATATTAATTCATGGTTCATTTTCTCACCATTTAAGTATAATACATCAGACATTGTTTATTTGAATGCAGATGAATTTATTGCTCGTTTGTCAAAAAATGATCGCGCTTTCACGATTCGATAATTTTTCCAAATAGTTCAAGCCTGTCACTCACCCGCTTGCGCGCACACTCACACATTCCGTCACTCCAAACGAGTGAACAACAACAATTTGTGTCTTGGAACGGCGTCCGTATTTGAAGGCCTTATGCACCGTTTGAACCCTTTGCAGGTGTGGGGGTCCTGGGGGGGCAGCTGTATGCGGCCGGCGGCCACGACGGACCCCTCGTCCGGAAGAGCGTGGAGGTTTACGACCCGCCCGGCAACACGTGGAGGCCCGTATGTGACATGAACATGTGCCGCCGCAATGCCGGTTAGAAGACGCTGTCTTGTCATCACAACGCAACAATAAACGCTAGCATGTAGCATTGCAGCACTGTCGCGCGGCCGTGTGTGTGTGTGTGTGTGCGTTTCAGGCGTGTGCGCAATCAACGGTCTGCTCTACGTGATCGGAGGCGACGACGGCTCGTGCAACCTTTCCTCGGTGGAGTTTTACGACCCGGCCGTGGACAAGTGGAGCCTCATCCCCACCAACATGAGCAACGGACGCAGCTACGCCGGTGGGACGCACCTTTCAGTCTTTACACTTCCTCGTCCATTTTGATAAAGGCAAAAGAAGCATTCATTCAAATGAAAGACATTTCATCTATCGACTACAATTACAGTTGTTAACAGACCCAATATGCATGCAGTCTTCACCACGACGATAAAATCCTTTCGCCCCAGGAATAATGAGATTTGAGAGCGGCGATGTTCATTGAGTACTATTTATAAAACTTCACAGTAGGGCTGAATGACTCTGAAATTGTAATTTTTTTCCCCTCTCAAAATAATGATTGCGATGTAATTTACAATTTTTTTTTTTTTTTTTTTCCAAGGTCCTATTCTAGTGTATTTTTCAACAAACAATTCATCTTTATTACAACAAACTTATCAAAACAACTGTGTACTTCATTAAAGGCCACTAAGATAAAAGCAAATGGAGCGTTGATTAATATTAAAGACAGTTTATCTACGATTGCCGTTATAAGTTTACTCAATACTCTGACATGCCGTTTGGTAAGCGTTCATTAGAACAACATAATTCTGCCTCAGGTGTGTGGTGTAAACATAACTACTATATTGTAAGATCGGTCAGAAATCACACAAACTAAAGTGCAAATTATAACAATAATGCAAAACAAATGTGTAGTTTTACCACTTCCTACATATCACATGTAAATGTGGACTAGACTGCTAAATAAATACATCATGTATAAAGATTAAAGCTAGCATCACACATGCAAGACCAAAAAGAAGATTACCGTGACGAGAGCTTACTAAAAAGTAGCCTCCAGCAGTTGTTTGGGCCCACAAATCATGAGGTGTTTGATTGCTGTGTTAATTTTTGCAACTTCACAACTTGACAGTACCTCCCTACACACACACACCACCACCACCACCACGCATTCACACGTGGCCACACAAATGATTTGAAGTGAGAATTGATTCCTCCTCGTAGGGTGTTAATCGGCATTGGAGTGTTTATTTAGTCAACCTGGCAACGTATCTGCTAATTGTTTTGTCCCACAAATAATAAGAGGCGTGCACCCCCTCACCTCCACTTTACTGTGCAGGCGTTGCAGTCATTGACAAACCTTTCTGAGTGGCAAACGTGTAACATGGCTGCCGTTTTGACACCGGACCGGTGCCGATGAGAAGCGACGGACCCTAAACATCGCCGCCATTGCTGCTTAAAAGGAGCCCATTGGGATTTGATCCCGGAAGTGTGTTGGACCTGGATTGAGTTGCTGTTTACACTGCGGAGGATGCTCCAGATACAAAAACAAAGCAACAAACAATTGCACTTTGGTGTCAAGTGCACTTTTTATACTCAGGCTCTCAGGATGGACGACACAGGCCGTGCCATTTGGATCACCACCAGCAAGAACACGTACACTCATATTCATGTGGACCACACACATAAAACATGTAAAAATGTATCTTATTACTCAAAAACAAATGTTTGTATGCAAATCAGGTGAAAGCGAAGCACTGCTGACATCATGCACTACTGATGAACAAAATGGTGGTCCGTAGCGTTTCAAACATGCCACAAAAAACATGCTGTACTTTTGTTTTTCGACAACTGGCAACATAAATGAAATACTTAAGTGTCAAAATGCACTGTAGATTTGGAAAAGGCTATGCTTATTTATTACATGGCAAGCATTTATATTGTATTTACTGTCAAAAGTGAGATCTTTACCATACGTTGTATTGTACTAAGGATTATTTTAAATTACACACAAGCCTGTACAGATTCAAACTATTTAAAAGATGCTTTCATTTCATATTCCTAATTATTTTATTGTTTGCAATTCATAGCATTTTTAACAGAACAAGATGTCATTTAAAAAATAAAAAAGCCACTGAACTGACCCTGGCTGCATTAATGTGCATGTTCATGACCTACTCTCTAGAGCGAGGTGGTTACTTTATGAATTTCATACCCATTAGTACGTGTATTAATTGTATTCATGATGTTAAGAACGGGCGGCATGGTGGTCGACTGGTTAGCACGTCCGCCTCACAGTTCAGAGGTCGTAGGTTCGATCCCGGCTCCGGCCTCCCTGTATGGAGTTTGCATGTTCTCTCCGTGCCTGCGCGGGTTTTCTCCGGGTACTCCGGTTTCCTCCCACATTCCAAAAACATGCATGGTAAGTTGATTGGACTCTCTAAATTGCCCCTAGGTGTGATTGTGAGTGCGGATGTTTGTCTCGGTGTGCCCTGCGATTGGCTGGCAACCAATTCGGGGTGCCCCCCGCCTACTGCCCGAAGACAGCTGGGATAGGCTCCAGCACGCCCCGTGACCCTTGTGAGGATGAGCGGTATAGATAATGGATGGATGGATGATGTTAAGAACCACTCATTAGGTGCTAAATGTTCCAAAATAAGGTTTAGACGTTTTAAAAAATGCAAATATCACCTCATAAGTGGACGCTAACTGACTAGCCTAGACGTCTTCTTGTAAAGGTTTGTAAACATTTAAAATAAAGTATGTATTGGATATGTTGACTGACGTCTGCGGATCAAATACTTGATCATATCTTTGAGAGCAGGTGTTTGTGGTGATAACAATGGTGGCCTTTAGAGGGCGGTGATGCACTCATTGCAAATACAACTCCTTGGCTGAACTCGATGTTTGTGTGCATATGTTAGAAAGAAGGAAAATTGAATATATAGATCATCCACACACTTTTATTATTGCTGCTTCGTTATGGCACAAATAATAGAAACAATAAAACATTGTGTCATTGTCACTATGTTGTAGCATGCAAGCTTTTTTTTTTTTTTCCTTTTAAATCTGAAACATCACAGGACGAGCAGGATTACGCGCACAAATTCTAAAGCTGCTTTGTACACTTTTGAGTAGATAAAAAAAGAAATCATTGTCATCACACGCTAACAAGTCATCGATATGAGAAATCACAGCAATAAAAAAAAACAAAACCTTGGTTGTCACAAATATCGTGAAACAAAAAAGACCCAGGGGTGACCGTGAAATAATTTAAACATTTTACATTCATCCTTTGCTTGGTTGTATGTACACATAATATATATATATATATATATATATATATATATATATATATATATATATACATATATATATGTATACATATATACATACATATATACACACATATATTATATATACATATATATATATGTATATATATATATATATATATATATATATATATATATATATATTTATATAATATATTCATATATATATTTATACATGTATAGAAGTAGTGCTTCATCTTTACAACACACACACACACACAAACAGGGCTGCATTCTGAAGAACGCTGTGCAAATAACAGTTTTTCTTCACTTTGTATTTTACATCACAAACACGCCTTTGCCTCCAAAATGCTGGCTTCTACAAGCTTTTCACAATCTCCTCACGGGACCTGCCAGCAGGAAACCACCACCACTGCGAAAATGAGGTTGGAGGAGTTTATCACATAAAAAAAAAAAAAAAACGGGGAAAAAGTGATTTTTGAGAGTGTTTTTGTTCACACAGAAAAAAAACCCCACATGAAATGATCTTGAACTTTCTGTTTTAAAAGGATGACTAAAAAGTCCCAAGGCATCAAGAGCGACAACTCTTTGAAGCCCCGATGACGAGTAAGCTCTGCTTGGGTTGGATGGGATGCTACACGGGGAGTAGTGATTGGTCGAGGCCGCGGTCGATCGAACGGTGAAATTTGCTCCGTTTTTTTTCTCTGTGGTGTGTGTGCGTGTGTGTGCCTATATGGACTTGGAGGAGTCCTGCTTGCTGATGAGCACCTCCAGAAGGCGCAGCTTGGCCTTAAGTCTCTTGTAGGCTCGGTATTCATCTAGCATGGGCTCGCGGTCCTCCTTCTGCACGTTCCTAACAAGGTTGAAGAAAAAATATAAAATCACTCATTTAAGCAAGTAACTTTTCTTAGTTTTTAAGTGTTAATATAATGCTGGTTAACTTTTTCTGACATACACGTATGACTGATTGAAACCACTGGCTGTTCAGTTTGACGATGGAACAGCGTATTGATATCACTATCATTGTTTCAATTGGCATTGTTTCCGATGGGAACAAGTCCTGAACCTTGCCTAAAAACCTTAAGCGAGGCTTGAAACTTGGGTAAGTTCCATACCACTTTTTTCCAAACCGATACTAGTACGAGTACTCATCTCTTGAGTCGTCACCGATACCACTAGTACTTTTGATACATACAATTTCCTATAAAAGACCTATATAGCATTTTTCCTTAAAAAAGTATGAAATTAACATCAATTTTCTATTATCTTTTTGGAATTTGTTCATAAAATATGAATTTAAATAAATAAATTGAAACAAATAATTCAGTGGCCAGAAAAGGTCGCAATCGTGGTATATACATGTACATACAACTTATTTTTAAGGACTACAGTGACGTGCAAAGAATTCAATTGCATTCAACTATAGGAGCTAAATATGGGTAAAATGTTTGTATGCACTACTTGTGTTGAGCACTGTGTGGCGCTGTCACTATGAGTACCGGTATATAAGAAAGGAGAAAGAAACAGTGTAGAGGTTTTGACTGGGAAGGGCGTACAAGTTTTGGACCATTTTGCTTTGGTGGAACTTATGTTTATAGACGCTTGGTGTTTTATGGAGATTTGAATTCTTGGAAGGTGCTAAATAAACAAATGGCTTATGGACTCTCTGTTGACGGACACAATTGGATAGCAAGCAAACAAAGCCGCCAGCGCGTCAGACCAAGCTAAAGCAGCAAAACTTCACTAGCCCAGTATTAGACTGGCTATTAGAACAACAGTGCTTCAAGTAGTATTTCGCAATATCGACCATTCAACCAGAGTTTAGGCAACACAAGCAATTGTCTTGACAGCCAAATTTGAAGCACCACCCCCGTGAGCACGTACCTGCCGTTGCGCTGATAAAATTCTTCCTCAAATTCTCTGATGGTCTTCCTCAGTTTCTTCTTCTCTGCTCTGGCTTTCCACAGCTGTTCCAGCAGCTCTGGCCTAAGGCGCACAGAAACAGGAAGTGACGTCACCATCATCTGGCTCAGGTGTGCTTTGTGTTCTCACATGGACGAGGCGTTGGAGCTGGACAGTCTCAGGTCCAGCGCCATCTTCCCGGAGCCTTCCTCCATCTTGGTCCTCAAGGACCCCCCCGCCGTGGTGCTGGTCTCCATGGCCATGATGACCTCTGAACTCTGCATCTCGCCTCCGCTGCTCTCTCCTTCCTCCTCCTCGTCCTCCTCCTCATCTTCTTCGTCCTCCTCGTTGTAGTCTTCCTCCTCCTTCTTGTCTTCCTCCTTGCCGTCGTCTTTTTCTCCTGCCGCTCGCTCCTCCTCCTCCTCCTCCTCCTCCTCCTCCTCTTTGATCTCCTCCCAGAAGTGAGCTGTCTCTCCCTCTATGATTGGTTGGAGGATTTGGCTCCGCCTCTTACTGGAGGGAGACACCTGGGGCGGGACATGTTAACATGAGATTGTCGCTAACACCAATTAAACTAATACAAGTGTCTCTAAGCTTTAATATGCAAATGCTAACATCATAATATAGCTTACGCTAATAAGGCACATTTTTCCATTTACCATTGATCAAAAAGATTGTCTTGAAAGCCGAACCTGCGTTTGAAACCTCTCTTAGTAGGCCTAAAACCCTTTTTTGAAATCCCAACATTGTCTTGAGACCCACTTTGAAACATTACCACCTGCTAATAACGCAAAACTACTACTATGACTACTACGCTGACCATGCTAACGAGGCTAAAGCTAATTGGACAAACAATGACGCAAACAAACACGGCTGCAAACGATGGCGGCGGCGCTTCTGCGCGCGTACTCACGGTGACGGGCGTGATGGTGACTCTGGTGAGCATCTGTTTGATGAGCCGGTAACGCTCGTAGAGAGGCTTGACCACCAGACGCTCCTCGCGGGTCACCTGCCGCCACACGTGAAGAGGACCCGTTTTAGCGTACGCGCCAGGCGACTCGCCCGGCAAGTGTGCATGTGAACTGACCGGTCGCCCGTGCAGGCCATCGTAGTGCAGCAGGTTCTTCTGGAGGACGGTCTTCTCGCAGGACAGTTGTTCTTTTGTCATTTTCTGCGGCCAGCGGCAAAGAACGCCGTCAACGTCATCCGACGCTACGCTACGCTAAGGCTAACGGGCGCCTCACCTTGATGTCGTCGGGCCAGCCGTCCTCCGGCCGCTTGCCCGTCACGCGTCTCTGGATGAGCTCCATGGTCTCCTCGCGGGTGGGGTGCGGCGCCGCCGTCTGCTCCAGCGTGGAGCCGAAGCTCTTGGGCAGCGTGTTGCTGCGAGGGCGAGTCTGAGGGCCCAGCTCGCTCTCGGCGCGCTGTTTGGCGTCTGCGCCGCAAACACAGCACAAGACCATGTGGGGGACGTTCCGAGGCAAACCGCCACTGAGCTCAAGTTGACGGCAACAACGCGTGGACATGTCAATGTCAACGTGTCAGACGCGCATGCAGCACGCAACATGGACACACACACGCGCGTGACTCTGTAACATTGAAAGTTGGCGGATGGCTTGAAACACTGACCCAGACTTCAATCCCTACCATGAAACTCAAAATCAAGCCGTGCTTGAAACTAGGGATGTTCCGATCAGGTTTTATGACACCGATACCGGTCATGCATGAGTGACATCGGCCGATACAGATTCCGATCACATGGAATATCTGTATATTTTTCCATTTATTTATGGTGACTGCTATTCTGCAATATTATCTGAAAAAACACAGCCATATTATTGGCGTAATTTTTACAAAAATCTATATGTATTTTCAAAACCGTTGGTGGCACAATACAACATTTACTCAGTCACAAAGATAACTGAAAAACTTTAATTTACCAGCTTTTAGTAACACAGTTTTTAACAGATCAAAATAATCAGCAGTCTCAAAAGACTTAATTCTGCAAAAGTCAAATAAATAACATGCAAACTATTCAGTGAGTTCCTAAATTGAAACGACTCATTAACTTTGTCTTGTGCATAGACAAACTATCTAGTGCATTTGTCAAGGAGAAAAAAGTCACTGTTAATCTTTTTGTGAATTCTAAAATGACATAGTGGGTCTGTTGCCCACAAGTGACCTACAATGCATGTGGCAATAATGCCACTTATACTGCGCTGTGTCCGCCTTGACTTTATTCAATGCAGTGAGCCCCGTAAACTCACCATAGTCTCCCAATTGCTTATTCTTCAAATGTGGGAGTAAGTTGGTTGTGTTGAAACTTTTGGCCATGCTCCCGGAATATTCGGGAATATTCGATCAGAGCCTTTTATTGCCGATCAAAACATCCGGGCACCCGCAGCGGAGGCGCGGCTGCGTTGGGTAGCCTTTCTGCCGGCGCGTTTCAATTGGAGTCAATGTAGCTCGCGCGCGCAGGGTGGCACAAGTGATGCTTTTGGACAGAGAGACGTCGTCGCGCATTAAACAAATCAACTTTTTTGCCATTTTGTCTCGCGGCAGCCAAGCATGAGCTGCGGGTGATCGGATGTTTTCATCGGCAATAAAAGGCTTTGATCGAATATTAAATTTTAAATTCCAGCCCTCATCTAACCCATTTAGGTTGGGAGCGCATAAACCGCGTTTCTACCACTAGATCTGGGAGCGCTGTTGCGTCTTTCTACCTTTTGCACCCGGGAAAGCGTCTACTGTATGTCATTTAACCGATTCTCGTAGCCAATGAAATGCATCAGAATATTCACGTGACGGTGTCGTGAGCCGTCGGAGGTTGTGCCGGAATTTTTTCGAGCAGCGATGGCGGATGCAGACGATCACGAGAGCTCTGATGTAAGTAACAGCAGTCATAGAGATGAGATGACGCGCTTTTGTGGACTTGGAACCAGTGGAACATGATATATGGCTAAAATGTTTGTAGGTAATTACCACTCGATTTTTTAGAAATAAAAATAATACTTCTCTTGCACTGACACTTTATTTTTACATTTTTGATTGAAACAGCAAAGATGAATTAACTGTGAGAAAGCCACATCTGCTACCGGGGCTGAGATATTAATTATTTTGTGGGTTATTGAATTTCTGGGAAAACTTCAGATTCTAGAGGGTGATTATAAAGTCACCCTTTGGTTTTAGGGCGATGTTTCGCCAGGTGCTTTAGGCCTTAACGGGTTGTTACAACACACATCCCGATTTGAAACCACAATTGAAAATCAAAATCCGGCTGTGAAACCCTAAATTGGAACCCTGCCTTGAAAGAATACTTTGGGAGCCTAAACCCAGGATTGAAACCCTCATTTGAAAATATGGACGAATGTGTGTAAAAGAAATCACTGCCGTGTTAAAAACAGCCTCAACAGCTTGACTGGCATCACACATATGACGCACAGTCACGCATGCGCACAACCGCGCACACACACCACCCCACACACACACACACACAGCACATGAAGGAAGCGGGATGCTCTCACAGTGCCACCTGACAGTGGAGGCGTCTACTTACGGGCACGGCTGCTACTTACTGAGGTGACACGGGCCCGAGTGGGGGGCGAGTGCGCAATGTGAGGGGGGCGTGGGGGCGGGCGGCGCGGGGTGGCGCCTGTGTGAGTGGAGCACAGCCTGGTGCCTCAACGTGCTCCTGGGAAAAAGGTGGTGCTGGCGTCCTGGCTCGGCCGGGGGGGGGGAGGGGGCGAGAGAGGGAGGAAAGCGGACAGCGGGTTCTCAGGTTATTCACAAGACAAATGCGGGGGGCCTCCGCCGGTGAGGGAGCGGTCGCCTCGCCGAGGGATACCACGGGATCGGGCGCCGCGTCGGGTGCGATCACATCCACGGTACAAATTCACGTGCGGGACAATTTTATGTGTTTGCAATTTCACAGACGTCCCACTGGAGGGTGGATGTGTGAGAGCCACTGGTTAGTGCTGCATTCATGCAGTGTGTCTGCGAGTGCGTTTGTGTGTGTGCGTGTGTGTGTGTGTGCGCGTGTGCGGCCATGGCACAAAACACTCACTGCTCATACGATACACACACATCCATCCATTTGAGGCGTGTCTACCTTTGATCTGCCGCCGGATCTTGGTGAGGTCGGTCATCCACTTGAGGACTTTGGTGTTGGCTGCCTTGTCGCCGTGAGAAGGCTGCACACACACCGGGCGACAGCAAAATGAAAATCAAATCAAGAGCACGCAGGCTTTGTTAGGCTTTACGCTTCCGCATCGATAGTTGTGGAAGAAATTCACTCATCCACTGCCGTGGACGTTCATGTTCCTCAAGCGTCGCCTGCCCCCGATGTGCAATATGCGGCATTTTTTCGTCCACAATGTTTTTCGTCAAGGTATCGGATTTCGTGTATGGTGCGCTACAAAATGATAATAAAGTTTTAAGGGGGCCCATTCAAATGAGCTTCGTTTTTTTTTTTTTGTGGTTAATGTTATGAGTGATATATAACAAAGGCACGTTGATTATTATTTATATTGATTTTTAAAATTTCTATTATTCATCTACTTCCAAAGTGACTTTTTTGTTTAATGCGAGTTAAAAAGAAGACATGCCTGAGAATTAAATGTTAAAATTAAGGAGACAAAATAAAATGTTCATCTAATAACCCGTATGAGTGACTGGATACTCATGCGATGACAAAAGGGTTCAGGGGAGCACAGGACTGAAGGTTGACAACCAGGGGCGGAGCCAGAGCGTGGCCAATGGGGTGGGCATGGAAAAATCAGGGTGGGGCGGGATATTTCTCTCACTGAGCACAATCCTCCTGTTGACAACTACTGAAGTAGGCTATGCCTGGAGCCGACAACAAAGGTCGGGAAAATCTCGAAAACCTTTTTTTTTTTTTTTTTTTTTTTTTAGAAAGAAGAGTCGACTATTTCTTTTGGTAGTTTCAGTGGTTCTTGTCAAAGAGCAATATTCTGCAGATCTTTGTGACTGCTTTGTGAAAATGTTCACCAACTGTGGCAATATGGCAAAAACTCTGTTTTGAAAACCGCTGGCAGTGAATGAGTCAAACTGTACAAACATCAAAATTGTTGTTGTGTACAAACATCTTCGTACTTGATTTTGAATGGAACTAAGTCAATAGACCTTATTTCGTGTTGTCGTTGAGTTGTTGTGCGTACAACTATTGACGGAAAACAGGAATGTTACAGGAAAATTCCCCCGCTAGGGGATAACGACTCAAAAAACACAATGCCCCGCAAAACAGGTGCTAATGACCCTGTTAAGATGTCTGTGTTTGAATTGTTTTTTCATTTCAACAAATACAACCTCCTAATGCTGCAAATTCAACAAATTCATGACTATTTTCACTTTTTCACAACCCATAAAATGTCTTGGAAAACTGCAGTGCATAATCATTTGGAACTGTGAATCTGAACACAAACTGTTGTCATTGTGAGGTTTGTTGAAAAACATTCAAATTATTCTCAAAAGCTGATGATTTGGAACTGATGCTGAGATCCATTTGCACAAACCATTTATAAAAATCAGACAGCATCATTTACATGATAATTGGGAGGGTGGAGTATATGCTTAGCATTTTGTGCTCTCTCTTGTACCTTGTAGTTCTTCTCCTTCTCAAACTGCTCCTCAAACTGTTTGATCTTCTTCTTGAGGTGTTGAAGCTTCTTGGTGAGTTGGTGCGTCACTGAGTCGCCTCCTCTCAGCGCCTCCTTGGAGCCGAACGACGCTCGCCTCGGCCTGAAGAGGACGGAACCAGGTCAAGAGAGTGCCAAGAGCAATGGTGGCAAGTGTAGAAAAAAGAAAATTGCTACTATCAACAAAGGGGTTGGAACAGTTCACAAAATCCACAGATCGGTTCATATCTTGGTTTTGGGCTCAGGGTTGTCGGTTCAACCGACCAATCGTATAGATTTTTCAAAAAACATGAAATTGACCAATTTGTGACTTATGAGGTTTCGGCCCGACGCTAGTGAAATTCAAGTACTGGGTGGAATGTAGCGCACTGGAATGGAGTGAGTAAGTAGCATTTCTTAAAACTATTCTGACAACTTACAATGTATCCAAAATTTTACTTCATTGTAACAGTGTAATTGGAGCTCATTACAACTAGCAATGGACAAATGAAGCTTCATGAGCACTTGTGATCATTTTTGAGTCCTCTGAATGGCACTCTTGGTTCAAAGATAGCCCCTTTCCCTTTCCTTTAAACAAGGAGCATCATCTAGAGGAGTAAAAAATTGAAAAAAAAAAAAAAAAACAACAACATAATTTTCCCACCACTACTTAAAACCCACTTCTGGTGCCTAACTCTGAGTTATCAAAATGGTATAGTACACAAGTCTGTACTTTTTACTCACTTCATTAAAGAACCGTATTTCACCTGTGCGCTTTGGTGGGCGAGGTGGCGTCGGCGTCCTGCTGCAGGAAGCGCTGCGCGCCATGCACGCCGAAGTCCAGGAAGCGGCGCGCCAGGAGGTGCGGGTGCGAGCGGGAGGATGAGGGCGAGGCGTCCTCCCGCCCGCCCTCGCCACCGCCCTCGGCCGCGTCGTCCTCCTCCAGGGGCAGCAGGGGGAGGGGAACCATACGGCCCGCCAGCGGGGACAGCTGGGCCTCGCCGCTCTCGTTGTCGTCCTGCCACGACTTGAAGGCCGGAACCGGATCTGCAGAGGGACGCAAGTGGAGGACAGGTCTTACAAACAACACGGGAGGCTGTGATATGTGTCAGGGCGGGCACAGAGAGGAAAATCTGCCATTGGAAGAAGAAACGGGAAGAACCAGGACAACCAATGTGCCACAGAAGCCCTTTCACGATGTTCCCAGAGGACAACAGGTTGGGGGGGGGGGGGGGTAATGAAGTGTGTCGGTGGGTTGGGTGGGGTCTGACATGTACAACCACTCACCTTGGCCTTCTTTCTGCAGGTGCATACATGAGAAATCTATGGGAGGGAGGTGGAGATGATGATGATGATGGTGAGGAGGAGGAGGAGGACGAGGTGGTGCTGTTTGAATGGAAGGCAGAGGAGAGGAAAAGGAGGTGAAGACGAGCGGTGAGCTCCATCGGTCGGCAACATTTGGTTAATGCAAAAGCACGCTCTGCTATTCCACTACAAGCCTGCTGGAAGAGCAGGTCGCTGGCCTGCTTAACACTATATGTTGCACTATCAACATATAGTATTATCTTCAGTGAAAAGTGCCTTTCTTTCAAAAATAAAAACGTTTCTAAATGACCCCAAACCTTTGAACAATTGTGCTTATTGCAAACAACTACTTCTCCAGAGACATGAATGGGAATACCACTACTCTGTTCCGGCACAAAAAAAAAAAAAATTGAACTGTTTATTAGGTCTTTAAAGGCTCAAAGCAAGCCAAAGACTCAAAACATTCAGTGCTAAGGATGAGCTAGGTTACGTTTCTTGATTGGAATTTTTATATGAGGCTGCTGCTCTTCGCAGTGTTAAACTACAAATTCTTTTTGAAAATGTTATCTTTATGTTACAAACAACCAAATACATCAGAGCAAATATGTCACTGCAGTCGGAATTCCTTTTAAATTGCAAGCGCTTCAGGAGTGATAATGAGTCAATTCACCAGCAGAGGGTAGCAGTTGCACCATTTTAGATACAGAATCCCCTCTGTATACAGTCGGGGGACTCAATAGACTTTTACTTAGAAAATCTGAAGCATACATTTAAACAGAGAAGGCATATGCATCTATATCAGAGGATACCGTTTGATAGCAGAAATATGTGCTTTTCATAAATGAAAAAAGTACAACAACGAACTTGGAAATATAACGAGGATGACTAGGTTGTCGCAACAACAGCCACTAATGGCTGATGGGGCCTACAGGTGACTTGGCGTCACTTCCAGCGCTTGTGCATCACCACACAGATTATTATTTGGAAATCAAAAGTCATTCCAAAATGTTTTTTTTTAGCTGCTTTATACTGTAGAATGAAACACGGTCTTAACTTACACAACTGCCGTTCGCATTTCTCTGCATCATTTTGAGAATTTACCACCCTGCTTTTTCCTGCACCCCTATGTGACCTTTACTGGAATCTTCCATCACGCCGCTGTTTGCTAGCTACTGCGCCACTAACATGTCATGTCGCCTTAGCAGGGGTGTCAAACTCCAGTACTCGGGGGCCGCCCTCCTGCATGTCTTAGAGGTTTCCTAATGCAACACACCTGATTCAAACGATCGGGATCAGGCCCCTGCAGAACTTGCTAATGAGCGGATCATTTAAATTAGGTGCGTTGCAGGCAGGGAGAGACGGAAAACAGGCTGCATAGGGGCTCTTGAGGACCGGGATTGGGCACCCCTGCCTTAGAGGGTGAAGGCCGTTTGGACAACATCTTGTGGCGTTACAGTAAGCACAAATTGGTGAGCTTTTTTTTGTGCAAATAGCTTTTATGTTGTACTGTAAAAAATTGCAAATGGCGGACAGGCAGGGATTCACTGCACAAGGACGACGCTGTGTCACATTTTGTTTCGTCACGCACCATCCCATTGGTGGTCGGGGAAGAGCTGGATATGGGGAGCATGGCTACTGCTTGACGTTTGGCTGGTGTTGGCATTCTGGTCACACGAAGAGTCCTGCAAAGTGAGAACGAGAGAGGGTGTGCGTTACTTTACGTTTTACGCTGTTAAATAAAGTTACTTGTGTTACATAATGCGTTCAACAACTTTTTATGTTACACAGTGCTACGTGTTACACTGGATTACATTTCTAGCATCACGTGTGGGATGTCTCCTGTGTTACATTCCGCATGTTATTTTACATTGTGTGCGCTATGACTTGTGGTTTGCATGTAATGCACTTTGCTACATGTGCTGCGTTATGTGCGTTACTTCATCTGTTACACAATGTTATGGTGTGTGTGGTTAGGTCATGTGTTACACACTATGAGTGCTATGACTCACACTTTTTGTTACATGCTTTATTATTTGTTTTACACAATGTGGTGCATTTACCATGTTGTGTCTTAGATTACATGTGTTACACTAAGATACATGTTTCGTTACCTGTTACACTAGGTATGTCATGACTTGGCTCAATGGCCATGACAAAAACAGGAGGAGTCCGTTTTTCAAAGTAATCTAACTAATTCACTTTGTATTGTGACACGTGCGAGTTAACTTACGCAATTTATGACGTCACCAGGCTGATTGTCCGCACTGAAAGCACATCACAAACATGGTCACGTCAAAATATTTTCCAAAGTCAGAGTCTTTTGGGGGGAGCATTTTAGTACTGATGTAATTTTTACATCAAACCTTACAACAGACCTTTTATATAAGTGCCAATGTTAAACTCATCCGGAACATACTCCGCGGGCTTACGACACCGTGACGTGTATATTCTGATGCATTTCATTTGTAAGAGACCGAGAATTAAATAAATAGAAAATGGCGTATACGCTCTCCCGACTTTAAGGGTAGAAAGACGCAACAGCGCTCCCGGCTCTAGTGGTAGAAACACGGTTGTGCGCTCCCGGCCTTAATGGGTTCAAGTATTTGCTGGAAACTAATGATGCTTATTAAAAAGCAACTGCTTGCTGGTGCGATATGTTGCAATGTTCTTGCTTGCACAGTGGAGGGAAGAGAGGAATTTGCCCTGGTAATGATTTGCCAGTTCAACAAACAGCTAATAGTGGTTTGTACTCATAGTGTTAGCACACTTAACACTTTAAAAATAAAGAAGAAAAAAAGTGCACTTTAGACATGTTTTTGTATAGATGTTGATTAGTGTTAAATAGTGATCCAAAGTTAATATGTGGAGATACGCCATTTTGATTTGATTGCCTCAATTTTTTTTGAATGTTAACATTCTAAATATAACAAAGTATACCAGGGCTACACAAGCCATAATGCAATTTACTACTTTATAAAAAAACCCAAGACATTTAATTCATACTAAACACAATTGAGCTACCAGGTTGGTATGGCCCTCAGCAACCATTTCAGTTTTGCCGCAAGGCAGCTTTGCTCAACTCTGACTTGTAATATGAGACCGTGTGACACTGCTGGCTGATTTAGCACAGTTCTCTAAGGGCAGCGGTCCAATGCCCAATCTTTTTTGCACCACAGACCGCATTCAAGTAATGATGTCGAAGCCGCGTTGCAATGAGACGGGGATGACCGTCCCTTTGGCGGTGTCCCCATGTTCGGCTGCCGCCGCCACCGCTTCAGTCCAGCATCCCTCACTGTGAGAGCCAGCAACGTTAAGCCAGCCACCATAACTGTTGTTCATACTATGCCACGTGCCACAATGCCAACTTTAAAATAAAAGCCTCGCAAGTAATAACTAGCATGGAAATCGATGCCTTTGTAGTCGTTTATTCTGAAGTTATACCCGGAAAGCAATTGTTGTGGCTGCTAACTTGACTTGGACTTTTCGATTGTGGGCAGATATGAGTTGCAATCACAGACTGCAGTCTGTCTGTGGCAGCAATACGCTTGGAACGCAAATGCGCACTGAGGCAATTGAATCCCATGCACACATGGCTAATTTCAGTACGCACGCACAACTGCGCACCCCTGTACATAAAACATTATTAGAAGCTGTCTGACAGACACAAGAGTGTGAACTTGTCACATGATTTTGAATGTTGGATCTAAATTGCGTTATCGGAATCACATGCTCTCTTCTTGGTGGAGGTACTAACCACCATGTCCAAATGATCATAGCAGCCATAAAGCGTCGCTAAACCATGCAGAGCGGTAGGAAGGGAAGAATGATGACAAAAGCGGCTATTTGTTTACTTGCTAAGGCCGGCAGTCTGTAGCCAAGCAATTTGTAAGCGTGGTTGATGTGGTGAACCACCAGAGGAAGCCTTTAGTGCTTCCGGCATGCGAGAGACGCTTTCCAAACCGAACCGAAAGCAGCAATGAACTTCTACCTGGCGGCGCCGATGTTGTTCTCGGCATCTCGGTCGGCATCCAGCTCCATTCCCGAGCCCTCCTCCAGGGGCCCCAGTGCATCCTGGGAGCAACAAGTAGCAGAAGCCATTAACAGTATGTGACATCAATGCAAATCAAGCCTTCAGAGACTTCTTCTACTCTCACCTGCATGTCTTTCTGGTCTACATTTTTCTGGAGCTCATCATGGCAACCAGCAGGCTGCGCTGTGTCACTGAAAGAAGGTGAAAGAGGGTTGAGGGGATAAGAAGAACCTGTCACACAAAGCTTGGTGTGTCAAGTCGTGTTGGGCTCTCACCCTTGTTGGCTGTCAAAGTTGCAGAGGTCCTGGTCAATGGAGGACTTGAGATCAAAGAAATGCTGCTCCACCGCTGCCCTGATGGTTCGTTCGATGATCCTGAAGACACACGACACATGGTCAATGCAAGTCTATTCACACAACTACAGAGTGATGTTATGGGGGTTAGAGGCACTTGTTTTACACGTTGCGGAACGTGTCCTGCTACGCAATATGTTTCGCAAGTTATGTTACATGCGTGTAAAAAGACCCGCACGTTTTACACGGTTAAGACGTGTAGTGTTACAGGTGTTAGTATGTGTGCTGCTACGTGTTAACATACATTCCATTCCGTCTGTTCCATAATGTGTGCTGACTTCTAACATTGTGTATTAAGATATGGTTACTAGGGGTGCAACGATACACAATATTTACAGTTCGGCTTGATTTGATACTTTAGTGTCACATTTCAGTACTTTTTACATACAAAAATTGTTTTTTTTTAATTGCAAAATGTTCAGTCATTTAAAAAAAAAACATTTTAAACTTAGGACAAAGTGTTAACAGCAAATTCTGAACCACTACAAATCCTGCCTCCATGGCCATTTTCAGACAGAAAAAGAAACACACTGAGGCTCAGAAATATAAACAAACAAGGTACACAACAAAAGTGAAAGATGAGAAAAGCCCATAGCAGAGTAGCCATGTTATCATACGGTATGTATGATGAAGTGGGGACTGCCACAAGGGACGCTTATGGGGAACGTGAGAGTCCATAGTGGGTTGGCTGTGTTTGCCCTAAGATCTTCATAATAGCTAATAGCTAAGCTACGACCCGGGCTTAGCCAGCAATGATGTCATCAGCAGCCTAATGCTACGTTCAGACCAAATGTGGGGTGTGCACTTCTGGCGGAGGGATTCCATATATAGTCAATGTAGTTTGCGCGGTCGGGCTCGGATGCGAGCGGGGCGGCGTGGATGATGCGTTTGGAGCAGTGGAAAACCGGGGCCGTGCACCGAATATCACGGCCGTCAATCGGCTTCGGTGAGATACTACACGTCAAAGACAGAATTATATCCAGGTCGTTTTTGAGTCGAGATTCTACAACCTTGAGTTTGTTTGCTTCTTACCAGCTGTTGAATTGTATCAAGGTAGCAAGAGTGTTTAGCATTAGCCAAAGTAATTATCACAACCACAGGCTACAGGCTAAAAAAAAAAAAAATCTAATTCTTAACTTTCTCTAACTGTTGAAATGTCTTTAAAGCATCTTTATTGAACAATTTTCCAGATTTGCATAATGTTGATTTTTTTATTTTTATAATAAATATTTGACAATATTTTTATTATAATTATATTTATATACATCTTTGTTATAAAATTCTAACAAAAAGTAAAGGGATCACCCAGAGTTGTCAGCATGTCTTCAAAGTTAAATGAAAACTTAAACAACTGCTCCCTATAGTTGTCTACAGTAGATGAAGTCCTACAAAATTTCCAAATGACAGAAATGTTAAACGTTCACATATCGTTGTTTTGATTTCAACACAGTTTTAAATCGATTTAATATCGGCCATCAGATTTTTAAAAAAGGCTGATGCGGATATTTGTCCAAACGCCAAATATCAATCTATCCTTAATACGTACATCACAGTAATACTGTATACTACAATTTGCCATAAGCGGGGCTCGACGGGTCTTCCCCAACTAATTATGAGGGACCCAGGCCGGGCTTCTATGCTTCTCCGCTCCCTCGCTATCCCACGTCTGTATACTGTACATTGAGGATCATTGCGTTTTCCTACTCAGTGCACAATTCAGCACTTTACATTTTGAAACAGCGGGGCAACTCTATGAACGTTAGTCAACGGTGAGCCAACGGCGTGTGCACAACAAAAAACGCCGCGTCTGCCACTGGCGTGTTGTCAAACACATAGGGTAGCTTATCGCAACTATCCAGCAAATATTTTTGCTCCTTTTGAACCAGTTTGAGCAATTTGACCCATGATTTTTGTTTTTGAAATCTGGAACAAGTATGGGGCATATCAAGTAGGTCTGGAGCTGGTCAAACACGTTGCGGCTCTCGAACCATCATTGACCAAACAAAGTAAAAAAGCGTATTGTTCATGCAGTGCGCATCCATCCGTGACCACTACATTGAACGTTTCGATACAGATACAGATACACGTATTGTTGCACCCCTAATTGCATGTGTACATGTGATACACTATGTTATGTGATGCAATGTGTTAGTTAAATCTGTAACATTGTTACATTCGTTGCACACAGCGCATACTCAATGTTTTGACCAAGTTCATAAAATGAATGTCAAAGACCTTCAGTACGTGTTTCTGGTAATGGCCAAAATGTATTTTAGGGTCAGTGATTAGTGTCTCCTCTTGCGTGACTTCTTGACGCTACAGGAGCCAAGTCAGACTGTAAAAGGCAACAACGCTCATCCGAGACATCTTTTTCAGACACTTGATCCTTAAGATCTACTGAGATTTTGGTGTGCTTTCTTTGGCTTTCTCATTTATTTTAGCTTAGAGCGCCAGCAGAGGCTTGGTACACGTGATGGGAACATGGTGTTGTAATATTGTGCATGCAGCGGTCTGCAACCTACCATCTAAAGTCTACTGACATCATCAAAACTGAACATGACCACGCGATGTGCAGGCTGACAGTCAAGCAGTTCTTATTTTTTTCCACCAATTTTGTGGTTTGTGACGCTATTGCTTCTGACCCAACACTTCACATCACACCTCATTAACTCGCTTCTGTCGCACCTTTGACCATCCTCTACCTCATCATAGAAATCACATTCGAATACAGATGTTTCATATGATGGTGAGCAAAATGACAACGTGGTTTGATTGCGATATTGCTCAAAGAAATGTGGCTGGATTCACTATTAGGAGGGGCCCAAGTCAAAACATTGGCTACACTTACTACTCAGAGCCAAAGCAATAATTCTAATAAATAATGGATATTACAAAACAATACAAACAAAAAAGAAACAAAATAATTTGAAAAAAACAAACAAACAAACAAACAATTAAAATAAAACAGTATTAGCAAAATAAGACAAAAATACCCCAGAACACTGGGGAAATAATATTAGAAAAAACATATATTCTAACAAGCTAATTTAAAACAATAGATAGAAAATAAAAATATATATATTTAAAAAACCTATGAAAGCAAGTTAGAAACGTACAAAATAAATATTTGCACAAATATTAAAAAAAAAAAATTAGCAAACAATGCAAAATATTAAGGACAATACTACCATACTACAAAAAAAGCAAATTACTGTACACAAAAATACAAAACTACATGAATCAGACCCAAAATATGAAAACATGAAATGAAACGCGAATGAAAATTACAAAAATCTGAGAAAAATGAAGAAATAAGCTCCACATCACGCCTGTGCTGCCTTCCACCATGTTTTATTACACCATAGCTATCTGTGTACCTTTATTAAACCGTGTATGAGAGTGCGGGTGTGAGTGCACGCATACTCACTCTGCAGAGTCAGCAGGCAGCATGGGCACAGGGGAGAGATGAGAGCTGCAGAGAGAAGAAAAAGACGAGGCGCTTAGAACATCCTGTTCTCCTGGACTGCCATTACAGACATGGAATGACCTTGGCGAGCAAGTGCGTATGTGGGAGTCAAAACAGGAAACACAATAAGGACGACTACAAGGATGCTCACAAAGGCCATCGAGGCGACGTACACGAAATTGGCGGCGCCACTTTAGGAGGCACATTGTTATTTAGTCTACCGTATTGCTAATAAGATACGAGACTACGTGTGTGTGTGTGTGTGTACGTTTGTGTTTGCTAGCTATGGAGGTCAGATTTGCACAGTTGTTCTTCCTACACAGCTGAGACATGGTGGCTGTGGATGCTCGCAAACGCACACCGGGGCACATTCCAGGGCAGTACGATTACGTAACAACACAAGGTCAGTGATGTTCTACAGCGTGCACGAGTTCAAGTAAACATTCAAGTCTGTGTGTGAGTGAGGGGGTTGCAGAGAGAAAAGACTCAGATGACTGGACATGAAAGACATTTCTTATATTATCCACCAACAATAGGGACACATGCCTAATGAGGCACGCTTGCAGAAAATAGTAAAAGCTGTGCTATTTTGTTATATGAAAATAGCTGCACAGAAAATCTATTGGATAAACAATAAAATATCTGAAAAGAACAAAATAGATAAGCATATTTCTAGTCTAGACAAAAAACATCAAAAAGAAGTTAAATAAGAGAAGAAAATATGTATGGACAAAATAAAAAAGAACGAGAATAGATGAACTATAAAGATTCATCTAGCACCAACCATCAAGGGACCATCAAGTATGCGTGTATATTTGCAACAAAATAAAATGAAAATACACAAATTTGACCGAAAAACAAAAAAAGCTGCAGAAACTGGACTTGTTGTTTTTGACAAAATCTAGAAAAAAATCGGATCTTAAAAATATTTGCAAAAGCCAAACCGTAAATATGTGGGAGTCTGTGGAAGCATATTGCTGACAGAAAAAAAAAAGTTCTATGTTGTAACTTTCATGTTTAACATCATAAATCACGTTAAAATTTTGGAGTCAGCCAGTCCTATCAAGCGTCTCCATTTGGTCCAAAATGCTGCTGCTCGTCTCCTACCTGGAGCTCGGAAGACGGAGAACATAACGCCAATTCTGGCCTCCCTTCGCTGGCTCCCAGTGCATTTTAGGGTTCATTTGAAGATGCTTCTGTTTGTTTACAAGTCTTTAAATGGCCTCGCCTTGGCGTACCTCTCTGAGCTCCTCCACTCCGACGCACCTTCCCGGTGTGCCTCAGGCCTGTTTTCCGGTGTCTATTGTATATAGTATTTTGTGTTTTAATGTATTGCTTTCAACTAGTTCTATTATTGCTATTTTGTTGTTGTATGTAAAGTTTTTTGTTACAGCTGTAGCTGCTGTGAAACTGTGTTATATAAATAAAGTTGTGTTAAGTTGTGTATTATATAACGTGCTAAGTTTTGCTTCCTCATTCGGCAGACATAAAAAGCAATTCCTTACAGTTCAGGCGCTCAAAGGAGGGACAGTATGTGTATCTTCTTTTTAAATCTTATCCAACACAGACTTATTTTATTTATTTTATTTACAATGTTTGTAGCTAGCAACTTTGATTTATAAGACAGAAAAGGTACTCTGCCAGTGACTTGAACCAGAAGGAATTGCTTTGTTTTGGTCTGACGAATGCAGAAGTCAATAACGTGAAAACTTTAAGCACATTTGAACGTGATCAGATGATGTTTTCACATTAAAACATGGTAAATTTGACTTACTTTCAAAGTTGACGATATACTAAATGATCTTATATGTAAATAAGATGTCAAATTCACTTCCTCCCATGATGTCAGAATATTTATGACCACATCTGGTGTACATCAAAAATCTTGCCATCCAAGCGCTATTAAGATCCTGCAGAGAAGATTTTAGCTCCGTGCTACTAGCGGCCACATCGACGGGCGCTAGAACGTTGCGTAACCCTTGATAATGTGTCATCGTGACACTGGTAGGACTCAATGACTTGTCCTTGGGGGGCCCTGAGGGGCCTCTTGACAGATCGAGTTAAACATTCAATTAAGTGCACCTGCGAGTAACATGTCTTTAGAAGAGCACACTATGGAGTCCAGACTGGGTCAAAATGGGGCACTTCCATGCAGAATAACAGCAAAAAAAAAAAAAACATGACCAATTGACACCTCCCCAATTATTTTTCTGTTTTTATAATTGCCTATATTAGTTAACAACCTAAATATGCCACAAACTATGATTCCCATAACACGTTAATACCATCATTTCAAACACATCTTGCAACATTACCCTGACAAAAAAAAAGCCTTGCTCATGATTTGATTTTTTTCAAAATGCACTCCAAGGGCACTTGTACACATCCCGCTAAGACACCAGTAAGAACCCAGGCTAAATTTAGCTCCTCCCCGACTACAAAGCTTACCTCTTCGACAAGATGTAACACTTCAACATACTTCCTTGGATAAATTGTACTACTGTCTCAGAGGTGCTACAATTCTACAATTTCCTAGGATTTTTTCCAGCCAAATGAAACTATTATTATTGTTGCCCATTTCTGTAAACGTGTCTCAATCCGATACCAAGTTACTCTTCACATGACTTGGTAGCTAGGCAGGGTGGAGGCCAATAGCTACTTTAGTAAATGGAGTGCACTTGCGTATATAGCGCTTCATCAACACCATATGGCATCCGCAGTGCTTTACAAAGCCTCACATTCACCTACAAATTCATACACTAATGAACTTTCCAAAAGATCAAGTCAAAGCCATAAAGTAAACAGAGCTGCATTGAGTTTTGTCAGCTTCTCAGATAAGTGGCACACTCCATTGTTTAGTGAAGTTGTCAACGCAGTGGAGGGTGGGCCGCAAGGAATTTGTGGGTGATGTGTCCACTGCATGCACCAATCTGCCCACTAATTGACAAGTGTATGTAGCGGAGTGTGTCCAGCGTGCCGCATGCCCACAAGCAATGTATGTGTGGGCAGGTCGCGAGTCCCCGCAGGTGCTGCTGTCAGCGACTCAGCAATTACGACTGGGACACACACAGTCATGTCATCAACCGATCCGTTAGCTTTGTGTGAGCCGATCACAGGTCTTCAAGGAAAGAGGCGTCTGTGACACTCTCTAGTGGGGTGGGCAAACGTTTGTGCTCAACTAACATGATTGATTTAGCGAATGGACAGATGGGTCATGCCGTACAGAGACAAGGGGGAAAAAAAGAAAAGAAGAAACAAAAGTGTGTAGTCGTTAATTTTATGAATAATTCCTTCTGATTCTATAACGGTGGGCGGACGGCTGCTGGTGACCATGATGGCCAGGACCGGCCTGGAAATAATACACCGGCCATTCTGGAAAATTCAAAATTTTCCCAACATTCCAGGCCATGACTGCGGCTGACCAAAATTCCACCGACGGCCCGGTCCCCCTGGTAGAAGCATCCTGAGACGGAATGACTAGCGTGACGACACCGTCTCAGGCTGCTTCTCAGTTGTTACAGCTGCAGCTGTTGTGTAAGTGCTATTTAAACAATGATGCATTGTATTGTATTGTACTCAGATTTTTTGGTTGAGTCCACCTCCATGGTGACGCCACACGACCCCACAGTCACAAGAGGGGACTGACCAACGTGCATTTATGTGTAGTTGCGTAGTTTAAAAGTAAATGTATTTGTGGCGTGTGTGAAAGCCAATATCCACGAAATGTGCCAAATACGGCACAATTCTGTGCCACTGAATTACAACGGAGCTAACAATGAAGAGCGAGTCGTCACGAGACGCCTGCATATCGGGAACTAACCAATCACAGGAAAGCTGTTTTCCATCACAAATTAAGGACAACTGAAACCCTATCGGAGCAAAGATTATTTACATAGTAAATACTGTTGAATATTAATGAGAAAAAAGACCATTCAAAACTTGTTATATCTGAAAATAGTTTGGGGAAAAATTGCATTCTGCTCATTTACAACAAAAATGATCTTGCAAACCTGAAGGAAGGATATCAAAGTTTATTTAAAAAAAATAAAAATAAATAAGGGACCTTCAATCAAACTTAACCAATTTTTTTTTTACAGAAAATATATATATATATATATATATATATATATAAAATTTTCTTTTTTTCTTACAATAAATGAATCAACCAATATAATGTGATCCAAAAATAAAATTACAACACGATTCATGATTTCTCTTGTCATGATTATAATGAGGCTCTTGCAAAACTACTTTAATAATGTGATGAGAGAATAGAAATACTTGATTAAATGAATACATTGTTGAAAGACTACAATAAAATAGTAATACATGTATTATGATTTAATTTTAATTATCCAACCCAATATTTATTAATAAAATTGTTCATCTTAACTATATGCTTTCTTTTTTGCAATAAATAAAATGATCAATAATTTAATGACATGAATGAAAAAATATTAAAAACAATAATCCATTATCTAACGATATTACTTTATATTGAATAAATAAAACTTGTTAAATGTGCATGTAAAATCATGCATTCTACCAATATTTTTAATATTCTTTTTCTTTTTAAACAATAAATTAACCAAAGACAACTTAATTAAAAAAATGAATGCTTGGATCTAAAAGAAGTGAAAACGACTAAATGACTACAACAAATCTTACAGGAGTCTTGATGACGTAACTGTTCGGCAGGTTGAAGTCAAGAACAAAAAAAACAAAAAACAATACACTTTGCATTCATAACTGCGCGATGCCACATCATTCATTCATTCCTGAGTTATGCAACTGGCGTGTTTACCTCTGCAGCAGCACGTCACAGGACATCCTCATGGTTGCTGGTTGCACTTTTTACACAGAGCTTCTCAAAAATAGCAACAAAAACAAAATCCAGTGCTGACTACTGCCTCTATTTGCTGGTCAGTCAGACCTCTTGCAGGGTGAACAACATCCAGCTGTTGTCTTCAGACCAGCACCAGGCCACATCCTACATCCAGCCGCGGCGGTGGTGCTGCCCAAATCAAGTCCTGACGTAACCAGGCAACAACACCAGCAGGTTGGGGGGGGGGAGCGGCGGAAATTGGGGAGGGAACTCCAGTCGTGCCAGCCAATCAGAATGGAGGGAAAAGAGTCGCGGGGCAGGCAGAGACTGCGGGAGGAGTTTTTGGGGTCATTGTATGAGGAGTTCTAGCTCGACCACTTGCATGCACGCCACAGTCCTCAGACATGCAGTGAATGATTGACAGGAGCAAAGAATCAGCGAGGCTCGGACAAAAACAATTCAGGCTGAGTCACGCCAACCCTTAAGAAGGGACGCAACTTTTTTTTTTTTTTACCTTGAAGTCCAGCTTTCCCTGTACACATGGCCTGCGGCCCATTCAAATATTTACACTGTATTGGTTTAATTGTTGGGACTCTGGTACATAAATTAAATCCACTGATAATTTAAAAAGCTAAAACCATTGTCACTGTTACGATCACATTGGTAAATGTCAGTTATTTAACATTTATTTCCACAGATACACCTGCATATGGGCTCACGTCCCAAGTTTCACACAATAATAATAATAACAAAAAAAGAAAAGGAGACCAAATAACTCATGAAAAACGATGGAAATGTATTAAATATAGAAAAACAAAGGTTTCAAGTTAAATTAATAAACTTTACAAAGAACTGCTTCAGTAATCTTCACTTTTGCTCAACAAGCTATTTCTCTCTCTGTATCCCATTTTATTTGCTCTTAAAAAATCCATAAACCCATAAACCTATTTCTGAAAGTTGACAGGGTTAAGGTTTTGCCAAATGTGATGTCACAATTGGGCGAATTTACGTAACACCGCCCCACACCCAATTTTTCCAGCCATGACTTGGCAATGAGGGCAGGTGAACATCTACCACTGTCAAGTGACATCTGTGGGATTTTCATGCACAAAAATGCTCCACTGCCACACCACAAAAAGTCACTCAATTTGTTGCTAGTCTTTTTTAAAACAATTCACCTGAGGCTTTGGTTGGGAAATATAGCCAATTTGTTATCACTCTAATGCTCTCTCCAAAGGCGGAAACTTATCGGCTTGACTCTTGAGTTTCTGCGGGAGTCAACAGTTGTCACAGACATTTTTGAGGTCTCACCGCAAGGGCACTGAACTCGCTTAACTGCGAAGAGTAGCAATAAAGTCAGTTTAGTTGAGCGTCGGTCAAAGCTTTAGGAAGTCCACTTTCTGCCCAGTCAGCTCCTTTTTCCTGCTCCCAATGTAAATAATTAATTTCAGTTAAGTAAATCAACCATAAACAGTAGGCCATGGTCTTCGTTTGACCTACATGCCAGTCGTTAAACACTCGTCCAAATGACCACCTTAGGCACGTAGATAGAGATTCATAGGCAGAATTTTCAGAACGGCAGTGAAACCAAGTATAAAATGTACCCTACTAACCCCAGTGAAGTTAAAAGTTAACATTCACAAGTGAGTGAATGTAAAATGGAGTGAATTTGAAATGTATCCCAAGGCAGCGAATGAGAGTAGAATGCATGTTATGCGAGTGCAGTGAGAAGTGAGTTTAATGCATCTTAGTGTAATGACAGTTTGTGTAAAATGCACATTAGTGCAGGGAGAATGTGTAAAACGCATGCGTGTAGTTAAAGTGAGTAAAATACACTCAAGTACAATGAAAAGTGAGTGTGAGGCACCCTTAGTGTAATGAGTATAATGTAAAATTCACACTTGTGCAATAAGTGAGCAAAATGAACACTAGTGCAGTGAAAGTGGGTAGAAAATTCACCCCAGAGTGATGAAAGTCATAAAACTGTTCCAATGTACTGTATGTATGTATGTTATGATCTCTCATGTTGTTTTGCTGGAACATACAACACTTAAGGTCAAGAATGGTTATGAACTACATTGGATGTTTTTGAAGTAATCTAGATTTTAAACTTCAGTCACCAAGAGCGAGATGGAAATAAAAAAAACATCCTTCAGGAAGAAGTGTTCTCGGGAAAGCAGCGCGCTGCCAGGAAGCAAGCATGGGTCAGAAGCGAGAAGGCGCGGGTGTTATCTGGGTCAGTTAGCGGATCTCCTTACACACAGCAAGGAAGCAGCGCATCGTCAAGAAAATTCAGGACACAAGGATGGCACGCAAGCCAGGGTGTTGGGGGAGAGGTAGTGGGGCCGGGACTTTTTTTCGGCACATGTCCAATTTACAGTTGGCCTAAAGTCACACTGTCCCTTAGTGTGCGCGACAACCTCTGTGGTAAGACAAAAAGGTACCTCAAAATACAAGTGACTCGACTCCAAGCTAATCTTTTTCTCTGAGTTGCGAGCAAATCGTAGTCACGAGCGCTGGATGGTGGCAGCGAACTGCACAACAAGCAGCTGTTTGGTAAATTGTGAAGAGTTGTTCAAAACAAAAACAAAAAAAAGAGGCAAAGTGCTTTTTCCAAGCTTTTTACTGCCACTCCTACTTCAAGTTTACTGTAAAAATAACAAACCAAATCCAGTTACTGTCACTCTAAACTGCAATTTTTCATAGTTTGGCTGGTCCTGCAACTTAAACTCATGTCCGATTTGTATATATTGAAATTAGAGCTAGGAACGGCACCCAAAATCACCATTAACTAGCCGTGTTGACATTCTGTGCATTACTGCTACCTTCTTTCCTCTCATTATCGGCGGTAATGCACAAAAAGTATTTGCCAACTGCCGGAAACAGAAGAAGACCAGCAGTCATGGCAACCAACGTGTGACCAATGTGTATAGCATGTGTTTATTAGCATGCGACTTCTGACACCACCTCAAGTCTTTAGAACACAAATGGATTCAGGACCAGGATTCTACCTTTGGCCACAATGCGACACAGGATTTTAGTTTGGGTAAGCCATGTTAAACTAAAAAGATAAACTTTTCAGTGGTGTGAACTTGTTGCGTGGAAATTCACTCTGACACCACAAAACCACTCAAGAGTGTTTGTGTTCAGAGAGGCAGAGCAGAGCGCACTCCCTTCCCATTAATTTCCGAATGCATCCTATCCTATTAACCAATCACCAGCTCGTGCTTGACATGTTTCCACTTGTATTGTCTGACGCACTGGATTCTGGCACTCCTTTTTTGGGGCGCTCTGAATAACCTAACGGCACATTTGAACAACACTAACAGTTTACGAACGGTCGAAGTGAAGCAGTGTGCACTTGGAGCGTATTTACGCACGTACCCACAAAATGGGATTGAGGATTTTGGGTGCAAGTCTGACCTCTACTGTTCTTTTTTGTAAAATAAATTTCCCCCAAAATTGCGACTTTGACCCCCGAGCAACATATACAGCCATGGAAAAAATTAAGAGACCACCCATGTTTCTTTAGTTTCCTGTTCATTGTAAATGCCGAGTAAAACTATGATTACATTTGACTGGACCAATATATTAACTCTTAAGAGTTGAATTTAAGATTAATCATTTTCCAAAGGCTTTCTTGATAACTAAAATCCCTTCACAAGTTCTTCCATAAGTGGCATTGTACTGCCAAAAATGGTGCTTTTAAGCATGCTATTTTTTTGTGTCAGTTAGTCACTTGTTAGTGGCACCAGACATTAAAATGAATGAGAAATCGAAGAAAAAACATGGCGGTCACTTGTTATTTTTTTTTCATGATTCATTTTTTTGACTGGCGCGACATACTCCAGAGCGACTTTATAGTCTGAAAAATATGGCACCCTGTGTATTTCAACAAACCACATGATTTTGCCTGACAAATGTCTTAGCGGAATGCTAAAACAATGCAAAATGCCACACAGACTAACGAAATGAACACTGATTCTACAGTGTTATAACAATACTCACAGGAATATATTCATCATCCTCTGCAAAACAGACTATTAATAGTCCTGCAGATTAATGTGCAATTTAAATTAGTGACGGGTTACGACACTACGATGGTGGTCACTACACCAATCAGACAGCGCATTCAGACGCTACGACACTTCACAACCTCCGATGTCGGGTTGGTCTATCTAGGCTTTTAATAGAGCGCTTTTCCTCTGTGTATATACCTATGCATGTACTATATTTACTGATGTCAGCATTAGGGGCTAACGATGTTTTAAAAATGAAGCATGTTTTGTATTTAAATATACAAGATGTGTAATTGTTTTTGTCGTGTGTTTAGTTTTAAAGCAAACGCCAAATGGGGTGTCATTAATCAGCTTAAAGAGACAGCAGAATCCCATACGCTACTATGCTTGCTATGTACTTTCACAACGTCTGGAACTTGTAAATACACTGCGCTGTTCTGGACATTCATCGTTTTTCTTCGATTATAACATTTTTAATATCGACAGAAGGCAAAATCGAAATCCTATCAAATTTCGAATTTAATTGTCCAGCTCTATGTGAAAAATGATAGAAGATATGAATGTTTCAAGTTAGGAGCGTGGTATCACTGTACGAGTAAATCCAGTTACAAGCTTGGTCACGAAACAAATTCAATTCGGAAGTCAAGGTAGGTTTCCATAAAAAAATCTCGTTTGGTGGCGTGCAATGAGACTTCGCTGATGCAAAATATGAGCCTTGGCTTGATAATGGTTGGGAAACACTACTATAAGGGTTCCACCGTATGACATTTTCCACAAGTCGATAACATGCGAACAAACAGGAGGCCTACCATTCCCGGCTGCAGTTTACGGCGGGGCAATAAACACGCCATGTGTCGCGCGGGTCTATTCTCATACCAACACCCTTTTCAACCTCAGCTTGTTTTGAAGAACAACTACCAAACAGCCACAGACTCACCTTTGCATGTGAATATCAGTTGCTCTCGCACTTCACAAATAGAATGTTAGCATCCAGTGTGTCGAAACAAAGTGAAGTGGTTTGTGTGCAGCTTGACTGACGGTGAGGTCTGTTTTCTTCTGTTGCCATGCAGACAGAGAACAGTATACTGCACATTAGCCAGACTAAGGCCATGTCCACACAGATAAAGAGACAAATTTGTTTATTAAGAAGAAAAACTTGCACACTGAAACACTGAATTGTTTCAAGAAATGTGCATTTCCACATGAAAACGCTGAAACGCGGTAGTATACATTATATACCAGGTCTGTGTGGCACTGCAGCGCTACCACAGGAAGTCACCAAAAATTGAGAATAAGAAACCATACAATGTAAACAAATTGGCAACATTGGCGGTGAATGTAAAGCGAGGATGAAAGAAGACATTTAAACGGATTGGATTTTGCTGGAAAAGCCCTACCTGCACTAAGAATGTAAGAAATTCTTGTAAGATTTGACTTCTGTTAAAAAAAAAAGACTATTCTCTTAACCTTTTATTATATATTATTGTTTGATATGCTCTTATTAATTCTTTTAAATTTTGACTTTCAACTAGATTATATTGTTAATTTCACGCACCATTCTTGTAAAATTACAACTCTTCTCCAAAAATAAAACTCCATTCATTTAAAATACAAAAACGTATTTATATAATAACTAGGGATGGGACGAGACAAAAATGCCATGAGATGAAATGTCTCATGAGATTGAGTCCGTGAGAACGAGACGAGATTTTTGCTAAATTTTAAATATACAATAATCCCGAATGTAATTTTTTCCGTTTTCAAAATGTTTTTTATCGAACAGACTGCAAGAAAATTAATCATCTAGCTCTAAAGTGGAAATGCAAACAGGAGTCACTTTTGTAACATGCGCTCAAATATTGCTGTAATAACAGCTAAAGCTGAGAGCTTTCCTCTAATTGAATAATTTGACAAATTAAAACTACTTTCTTTTTAAAGTGCTATTTTTCAAATGCTACATCAATGACAGTTGCAGTTGAGATTGCCAGCAAACTGGGACATCTAACAATTCTCTAAACTTTAAAGGTAATGCTCTTTTTCAGAAATACAAGCATGTCCACATTGTCAGGGTCCAACTGTGCTTGTGGGGCAGTAACTACACTACCTGCTGTAGAAAAGGCATCACTGGCCACTGATGTCGCAGGGATGGAAAGGTACATTTTTGCAATAGCAAGTGAAGGATATTTGGATTGGTTTCGTCTCCACCATGTCAGTGGGCAGCAACTGATGGGAAGACTGGTTTCGACTGTAGAGTTCAACTTGTTTCTCAGTCGATATTCACAAAGAGGAATGTCACTGCGTCTGTGTCAAGATTTCTGCAACTCGTCGTAGTTGTGGGCTCCTCAGAGCTGCAGATACGGCACCCCGTTGCTCTAGATCGCGAGCCATCATATCCAAAGAGTTCTTCTAGCGCGTGATTACGTCCATAATTAGTTTGTGCGCAGGCAGTTTGAGCTGTCTTTGTTTGGACGTCAAAAGTGCTGCTGTTGAGCATCGGTGGAAAAAAAAAAGAAACTATTCGCTTGACACGTCTAAACAAACATGATACGCGGCCAACTTTGGACCAGCCGCACTCACGTTGCGTTCATTCCCTGCACGATAAGCACTTAATGTGTGGCTCAAAGCCAGCCTCACGTATCCCCACATCCATGTTGCGAGCGTTGTCGGTCACAACAGCGACTTCGTGATTTGGCCTCGGAAGTTCCCATTTGGTGACAGCTCCCATCCCTAATAATAACACATTTTTTCCGTGACTATTTTTTATTTTTTTATTCTGCATCAAAATCAACAAGGCCAACACGGCTGTTTAGACTTACCAGCAGTTAGTCCAATGGCCTGGTTATTTTTAGCGGTTTGTGTGAGATTGATGTCTGTATCTGGCTTTCGTGCCACAGAGTTGATATTTCAGTGTATGCTAGGACGCATACTCAGACGAGCAAAACATGCCCTGCTCTACCACCACCACCCCCCGCCCCATAAATATTGCAATATTAGCGCTTGAATAAATGTTTAAAAAGTAACAAATAATTCATTCCAGCAAGATCATAATCATTTTTCCCAAGATAAATTTCAACTTTATTCATGCAATACTATTATTATTGCTATTTTTTAAAGACTTTAAAAAAAATGTATTTTATTCTAGTGACATTAGAACTTGTTTATCAAAAATAAATAACTTGCAAACAAAGAAACAAACCAAAAACACTGATCTTGTTATACACAAAGTTTTCTTGACGGAATTTTTTTACACTGAAAAAAGGACTATTTTCACAATACAACTTTAAATGAAAATTTGTTCCTCCAAAAAATACAACTTTATCCTCGTAATATGACAATTTTTTTTCTCAAAAAAATGCTATCATTCCTGCTATTTATGAAAAAGCAACTTCATTATTGTATTTTAACAACTTTCTCTGGAAAAATTGCTTTTGACTTAAAAAAGAAACACTAAAAATACTGATCCGATTAGGACTTGCGGTCATGCATCACACTTTCAATCGGAACAAATTATTTTGACATGAGCAGATTGACCAAATATACCGGAAAGAGTCGTAGAAGAAGCCCAGTGACTTCCGTGTCAACAAAACATCGCTCTGTCCATTTCTACTTTAAAAGTTAGCATTATTTCACATATTTTTTCTGTTTGCGCTGTTACGTCAAGTTAACAATTCCTAATGGAGCTGCAAATGTACCAGTTCAGTCTTGCGCCCGCCATGTCTTTCGCTCGCTCTGCTTCTACTAGCTTCTGGGAATAACAGAAACGCGTATACTGACGACACAGGCAAGCACGGTAAAGACGGTTTGTTCCGAAATTTCGGAATAAGGGTTTTCATGCGCGCCGATCGGATTATCAATCGACATAAACCATCCCTCACATTCAGAAAAAAAATCTTGATCAGAATGGGCTTGATCGGGGCAGAATATGCAGAATGGGGTGTGTACATGAAGCATTTTTATCCCAAACAAACCTTTAATCCAAATAAATGTGTCCATGTAAATATTTATGAATTAAGGGTTACGTTCAGCAACCGGTGAATTTTTTTCCTAAAACATCATAGCTTTAAAATCACAATGCAGTGTAATATCGATATTGTGCAAGATTTTCAATGTCAGATTTAAAAAACAAATATGAAAATCCTAATAGAAATACAGTATTTGGGGGAAATGATGAGGGGAGACTGTTTCAATGTCTTTCATGGAGACGTCACTAAAAATGATGTCACTTCATAACCACACGTAAAAAAATAGCCGATCGAGCCGTGGATGAATTACTAGTATCACCATAAATGTAAACTTTATGCTTAATGTTTCAAGTGGGATTAAATTAAAGTCAAATGTAAAGTCAATACTGTTCCTCAATACAACTGCAGAGTCGCTGTCAGCACTGATCCCTACGCCCGCCCTGATGTCAATGTCGGATCTATGCAACCTGGACGTTCAGACTGCAGTCGGATTGCAAAAAAAAAAAAAAAAAAAAAAAAAAAAAAAAAAAAAAAGCGTTAGGTATCCAATCTAGGACCACATATGAAAGTGACCTAAAACATTGACTTACTAAGAAGAGATGATGCAGGTTTTTGAGACAAATAGCATGCACTTCAATCGGACACTTATAATTTATTTTCCCAAGCCACGCAGAGCCGCAACATAAGGATGAAAAAGCCGCATGCCGACCACTGCTTTAGCATATTCATCTTGTCTGTTTACCATTTGGTAGCAATGGACGAGTCACGACAATGAGAATGTGTTATGTCATGCCTGGGCATTCTACTGTTATCATATGCACCATACAATATTTAAACAGGCATGTGGAACGTGTCTGCACGCCCTAAACACTGACATACACAGTCAATGTAGGTCAATGCGGATCAAGTGACAAGTATGCAGCTCTTCGAGGGGCCGCTGGGACGTTGATATTCATCTTTATGCATAGTTGCGTTCCAATTTCCAGGTTCCGCATACTCGGAAAGCGGGAGTAGAGCCTTTTGCTTTTTGAAACGAGCCCTTGTCACGAGAGCCGACATTTTCCGGGTGTCATCGCACGGGTTCAGCATCACTTAGCCAAAACCTCACATGTCCTGCTGACAGCCTCGTTTGTCATCAGCAAAAATGTCACAGGTCAATGACAGCAAAAAACGAGATGTGAATTTTTATGTGCCGATAGAAAAACAAAATATTGATCTTTTTAGACTAGATTATCACCTTATTGATTTAAAAAAAAAAAAAGAACCTAGAATCCATACCAAAATTCTAAAAAGAATCTACCATTTTTGGGGCGCACACACACACAATGTTTTATTAATGACAGCGGCCATCATGTGCATTAGAAATAAAGACTGGAAATAATTCGTACTTGTCTTGACTGCAAAAAACAAAAAGCCTGCACAGTGGTGCTTTGAGGTAAGAGTTTAATTCCTTCTGTGATCACACATGTAACTCAAAACATATCTAGAATCCTCTTTCAGACTTCATTGGATTCACAGTAGGGACCCCGAATATCGACCATTAGTCCTTCACTGGCGGATGCCCATTTTTCCCGACTTTTTTTTTCGGGGTACCGACTGACGGACCAACGGACTTCTGACGGACTAAATGACGGCCTTAACTGACGGACTATCGATTACAATTCAGTTCGTCACAAAAAATGACGGAAGAAGGCAAAACTTGAGGTTGTATCAGGTTCTTCAGGGAAGCAAGGAGAAATATATGGCAGAAAGGCTGCTACAGAGGATGCTGACTGACCTCCCGGTAACTGAGATGGAATTAATATTGTTCAGGTGCACAGGGCGTGAATGCACTAGTTGTAGGCAACTAAATGCAGGCGCTTCGAACTTAGGTCGTTGCATTCTATTAGTTGACCGCTAGACGGCACTGAATTCTACACATTGTCCTTTTAATAGAGTTTTTGCTGTAAAAGAACTTTACCACTCTGAGAGGCCATCGAACAACAACCCATGAGGAGGCACTTTTGTAAAACAGTACTTTCTTGTAAAAAAAAAAAAACGCTACACTAAGAATGTCCCGATGCTATATGGCTGATTTGTGTGACCCAGTAATGATTTTTGTATGTGTGCGCGTGTGTGTGCAGTTTTAAGAGTGGCCATGACCCTCCTTGGATTACAGCAATGATACATACTGAACATTTTATCCTCAAGCGGCAGGTCAGCGCTGATCTAATTTTTCTTTGCTAATGTCGGCCATGGCCCCCTGAAAACCTACATTTGAGAATTAATCCCCTGCTGGCTTGTCTCGCAAACGTTAATACCAACTAAAACAATCACATGAGCTGCAAAGATCCAAAGAGTCTGGCCAGCGTGGCTTTAAAACTCCTGCAGCTGTCACATGAAGACCCGCACAAATCCCAATGTTGGCCCACAAAGCAGGCATTAGCCACAAAGACGCAGACCATGTGAACCATGATATGTACTGTGTTTAAATGTCCCTGCAGGTTATCATACCAGTCCATCCAAAACAATTAGAAATTGACACATGCAGACAAATCCTCTCTTTCTTATTACCTTAGCCATGGAAGGATATGTTGTCATCTGTGTGTGTTTTTTTTTTTTAGCAGGATTACACAACAACTACTTGGGCCGAGGAAGACATTTTGCTGCAGATATCGATACATGTTTGGAAAATTCTGAAAAAAAAAGTGCATTGAAATATTTAATGTGCGGGACCAGTTTTTTTTTTTTTTTAAATAAGAAAAATATAATTTGACAAAGGGAATGGACAACATACACCACCACTATGAAACTTTTTGGCACTTTGTGACACTGTGTCCTTACTATTCCAACACTTATGAAATATAGGCATACTACCAGTCTTGTTGAAGCGTAGCTAATGGTGAAATAATTTTAATCATTTATTCTCTTCACTTGAAAATGGCTAGTGGCACTGAAACATTGGTGACCAATGTCTTCATAATTCAAGCCTATCAAATTTAAGAGCAATTTTGCAATGTTCCCAAGGTCCTATGTTGTCCAAAGTTGGTGTAGTTAATACAAGACGAGCATCTGCTCTTACGAGTCACGACTAAAACCACACCATTGTTTTTTTTGAGTCTGCTGTCGTGATTGTGCGTCATGTCACCATGAGAGTTTTTTTTTTTTAAAGAATACTATTTAAGTTTTAAATCTTATTCATTATGAGACTATTTACAATAACAAAATCCTACTCATCAAGTGTTAACATTTTTTCTAAACTTTTGAAGGATTGATTTAAGATATTTTAATGCAAATTAGGGCCTTTTTGTTGAATTCATCACTACGATGCCTTTCAAGACTTTTTAAGGATCTGCAGAAAACCTGAGTTGTACATCTAACATCATATTTATTTTTGCTTAACTTGGTTTTAGTTTCATTTCTGTAAAAATGTACGATTTATTTTATTTTGAAAAATATCTATTTTTTCATTAGCAGAGAAATAAATATATAAACATCAGATTGTATATTTGGTGCAGGTTTACAATTCATTTTAAATAATTTTATCAATATTTATTATTTTCACATGTATAACAAATTTTTCATATGAATTACTTTCACACACAATGTCTTTTGTGTCTTTTCTCTTTGAAAATATTTTTTGCAGGCAGAAAAAGAATCTTAACAGGTTTTTAATTTTAATATTTAATTGTATCTTAGTATTTATATAAAATGTATGAATTCATTTTGAATCATCTGGAAAAAAATTAACATGCAGAAAAAAAATAATGTGAAATGTCTCATTTTTGGACATATTTAATTTTTGTTTTGCATGTTTTTGTGCTCTTTTTGCGAAACAAACATCTTAACATCTAGCTTGTCTGAGACATTGAAAGTGCAGTGAAAAATCGCTAGAACAATTCAATTTGTACTGTAATTCAATGTCGAGTAAACCCTCCGGTGGCCGCCTGAAGCCGCCGCCCCCGATCATCAGACCGGGTGACTGCTGAGGGAGCTTCTCTTTTTTGTCAAGATGGCAACAGGATGGCCGGTGTGTTCGGCGACCCTCTTGACAATTCATCTTATTTTCTTGATTGTGGTGATTGGTGCTTCATTCACGGACTCTTTGCTGGTCTATGATCGCCAGTCTTTGTTGGTCTTGCAGTGCCATGTTCCTTTTCTGTGTCCACGCGCTCCATTGAATGTTAGGCAAGCCACTTCTCTGTCCATTTTTAAAACCAGTTTGAAGACACATTTCTATTCTTTGGCTTTCGACCCGACCTGAGACTGACAGTTTTTCAGCTGTGTTCTGGTGTCTATTGTATACAGTGTTTTGTGTTAATTTATTGCTTTCACTTGTTGTATTATGGCTATTTTGCTGTTGTATGTAAAGTGCTTTGTTACAGCTGTAGCTGTTGTGAAATGCACTAATAAATAAAGTTGTATTGTATTGTGTGTGAATGGGACCCATCCATTGCTGCGTACACTCTTCGACATTTTTACCCCAAGTTTCAGTATTTATAAGAAATGTGGTTTTTAGAGCCAAGGAGACTTCGACTGCTTGTACGTGAACAACCTATAATGTTTTTTAGTTGCCACATTATGAAATTTGAAGACCCAGATATTAAAATTCTAGACTTTTTCAAGAATTTTCAGGTATTATTTCCAAACTCATAAATTCAATGCTTCTCTGAATTTTTAAGGCCCCGAAGGAACCCTATAATTCTGTGGCCGAGATTATTTTGTGCATTTTTTAAAAGATTTAATCGTACTTCAATTTAGTTTGATCTCTTAGTTTTTCTAAATCATCCACAGTCGAGCTCCAAAACAGTTCAGTAATTGTGTGCATTGAAATGAACATTGCACGTGTACTTGTCAAGTATCTGTGACTGCTGCCTGTAACGTGTCTTCATGTAAATGAACGTGGAAAGTGGAAAGTATGTCGTGTGTAATGCGCTTTAGTCTGAGTGCGGCAGTAGCAGCAGCAGCAGCAAATGCTAATCATCTTAAAGGAGATCAGCTGAGTAGATTTTGACATCAATCGGAGGAGGAGTTGCCATGTCTGGCCAAGACTTATCTGGCGTACGTGAGAATCGCCATGCAGCCACTTGGGCCCACCAAATGTTGCAGTCTATATGGTACTATAAATATAGTGTCACATATTAGGGTGCAGACCTCTGCCAAGGCCAAACGATTCTAAACAGTCTGTATGACGGAAAAATCACACGAGCCAGCAGATGCCGTTACTCGCCAGTCCTGTAGGTGGCGGTAACTCACATTGGAAGCAGACTGCATCAGGAGAAAAGTAAACAAAATCACCAACCTTTGATTGTGTAATAGGTCATTTAATTCCAACCAACCGACTTGCTAAACAACCAACTAAATAAATAACTGACTGACTTACTAAATATCCAACCAACGGATAAACCAACCAACCGTCTAAGCCTAAGGTACTAAAAATCTAAGCAACCAATTAACCAACTTACATACCAACTAACTGAATACAAAATAACAGACTTGACTGAATATCCTGTCACTTACCTCACTAAAATGAAAGAATTGTATTTACACACATTTAATATTAATCCTACAAAGAATAACTCAATGACAAAAGTATTACAATATTATTGACGTTTCAACAATGGACAAACACAACGTTTGTTTTTGTTTATCTTTAACTTAATGGCAGCGGCCCACGAACGGTGTGCCACTGACCTTGTGAAGAGCCAGCATAGAAACAGATCGAAACAAATAGCGTTCACCATTACCGACGCTCCAACGTGACCGGTCTGATGACATTTTAGAAAGGAGCGGCTGGGAATGGTAATTGCAGCCAGACTCCATTGCCATTTTCTGAGTGAAGTGTTTATGAAGGTAACAACACAGCTCGTGTCGTAAAGTGTCTTGTGTCTTGATTTTGGTAGCATCCAAAAACATTTACGATGAATAAACACAAATGTAGCACGCAGTGTTGTAATCTGGCGACGAAGCATCACTTGGCATTGCTGTCTTTGTTATAGTTTGTGTTCCCACTGCTGCTTGTGTGAATCGAGCAGCGAACAGGTAAACCGAAGGTAGTGGTACAAGGCTAATGCACATTCGAGTCTTGGGCCCAGGCATGTGCACGTCCGTGGGCATGTGCCTGTTGCTTTTTTTTTTCTTGAGTCACAACATTCCGTTTATGCCTGCGTTGTTTCGGTGATGAACATCTTTTGATCCGGTGTGGAGGAGTGTGTCAGCACTAGGGTATGGCACCCAGAACCTGGAATCGAGTGGAACCAGGTCCATCATTCCAGTTCTCCGGAACCGTTCAATTTTAGAATGTCGGTGCTAAGTTTCGATTCCTAGCTCGCCCCAACTCAAGCTGCCGTGGTCCTCTCGGTCCGCCCCTCCGCTCGCTTCGCACCAACCGGCAAGCGCGGCCCACGGTGGCGGCTAATCTGGGCGTGCGCCCGGCCCTTCCCACGGATCTCCACAGCGCCGCGGTGGCAGCAGTCGTCTTTCGCGGGGTCGGTGATCCTGCCCTGGCCGGCTTGGCTGACTCATTCAACCGACGCCTAGCCATATAACTGACGCGATGCAGCTTATGAACCAAAAGTCAGAATCGACTAAGTACATCTAATGGCAACATTGAGCCAACAGGTTAAACACACAAATGCACATATCCAGCAAATATTTAGCTTATAGCATATGCAGCAGCAGCATATAAATAAATACTGTACATACAGATAACATCATATGATTACATAGACTGCTTGGATTAGATAGACTTTCCTTGCTTGCCCTTAAAATGCAGCGCTGTGTTTGTCATATATATTTTCTTTCCAAAGCAAGACAAGGTTAGTCAATCAATTGGTGTTCGCTTTCGGTAACAGCTGCATTATTGTTTTGTTTTGAACTTCTCAAAAATAAAGCTCTTGTGAAAAATAATACTAAATAAGAATGCAAAAAAATGTATTAAAATAAATATACTGATTGAAAACAGCCCTTTGAGTAATCCATGGTAAATAAATTTCACAAATAGTAAAAAGGTAATGAAATTGAACTACATGTGATTCATGAGATTTGTCCAAAAATAACACCTTTTTTTTTTCTTTTTCTAAGAATCGGAATCGAGAATCATTAGGATCCGGAATCCAATCAAAGAATCTGAACCGTAATCGTCCAAATTCAAACGATGCCCAGCACCCAAAAAATTTTTCATCCCTCCCAAAAAAAACAAAAAAAAAACGAAAGAGAGAGAGAGATTATCAGTCGCACTTGGCATGTGTGGATGAAAAAATTACTCATATTTTAGGGGCAAAATCCCAAAACTAACCAACAAAAGCAGCATCCTTACACATTGCCTTGCAATTTTGCTGGCGAGTATTTCAACCAAACCATTTTCAATTTTGTGTTTGTCATTCAATTGGCGCACACTGTTAAGTTGTCAAGGTCGGCGTGTCCGCTAGGCATCAAAATAGACTAATGGAGTAGGCCATTTTGTGAACATGGGCACAAACTTACGAGCCGCTGAAAAGATTAATGATGGACTGAATGCGAGGAGTGACACGCTTGGCTGTTGCTTGAAGCACACTCTTTGTGTCCTCCAAATCAACCACACATTAATTAGCGCAATTATATTTGTGGTTTATCATTCTAAATGAGGTATTTTGAGAGCGATGAGCACACTTTGAAACGCTCACCTGTCGGCTGGGTCATCGGAGCAGGTGTGTCGCGGTGAGTTTGAGGAAACAGGGCAGTCTTCGCCATCTTGGGGAAGTTCCTCGCACTCCGCCTCACACTTTTCGTCGTCCAGCAGTTCTGTGATCTGACCACAAAAATGACAAATATGAAAAGGATTGCACTCATGAAGTCTTTTTTTAGCAAGAAATGGAAACTCGCTAGTCACTTTTATTAAACTAGCTCCTCTCTGTTCATGACCATGTTAGTTAGTGTAAGCAGTGCAAGTCAGCGGGCGGTGTTGGAAAAAAATGTGCTAAAGTTGAATAGATACAATTGATTAATTGCCCAGCTCTACGCAAGTGTGGCTTCATAGAAAAGGTACTCTGTCCTGAATTGTTTAATACATCTAGATGTAAATACAATGAATTAAAAGCTTTTGAACTTTTTTTCCCCTCATACAGTGGTACCTCTACTTACAGTGGTACCTCTACTTGCAAACGTCTTTTCATACGAAATTTTCAAGTTACGAAACGCCTCAACAGGAAAATATTGTCTCTTGTTACGAAAGAAATTTCAAGATACGAAAGGTAAAAATAGAGTATAGGCTGCTGCTCGCAGCTCCGGAGTTTAATGAACGCAACATACTCATAGCTGCTGTGCCATTGGCTATTACCTAGCATCTTCCTGGCATCCCATTGGCTAAGAGGGACCTCTACCGTATGTGTCTATGTGTGTGTAGACATACAGGTAGATAGATATATATGTGATAGATATGTCTATGTGTCCCCGTCAGTCGCCTCTCGGGTCATGAGGTGTTCTGATAGTTTTACGTGAATTGGAAACGAGGAAAAGGAAAGAAAGGACAAAATCTTTTTTTTTTTGTCCATACAAACAAAGCAAGAGATAATAGGAAAGTATGAAAAAGAGATGCTTTTGGTTGATCTCGCCAAAGAATATGACCGTAATGTATCGACAGTCGCCACGTTATTAAATCAGTTCTTTACAAAACGCCAGGCAAAAACCACTTCTGAGAGAGAACATGAACCAAAGAGGGCAAAAAGCGATGAGGACAACAATTAAAAGATAAATGACCATCATTTTTATTCTTTACTCTATTCTTTGTTTTTTACATTATGCACAACTCTCATTTATTGTGCAATAATCTAATTGGAACATGTTTGTATTTTTTACATGTTTTGATGCATTTTTATGCTTTATGAAACATTTATGCCTGAATATTGGGGGGCTTGGAACGAATTAGGGCATGTACATGGAAAACACGTCTCTACTTACAAAATTTCCTACTTGAGAAATTTCTTCCAGAACCAATTAATTTCGTAAGTAGAGGTAACACTGTATTTTTTATCTGAAACCCAAAATATCTTCAAAATACAACAAAAACAAAGGAATTGATGTTGCCGTTCCAATAATTTTGGAGAGGGCTGTATATCAACTTGCCAAGGTTACTGCCGCAAACCTTCTGAATGTGATGCCATTATGTAAGTTTACAACAGCCCCCTCCACCCGTCAGGGTGCTATGTCATACTAAATGACCTTTTCATTTGATTTAACTGAGCTGTGACATTTAAGGCAACGTAGGCAGTTTCATAACACGCCTAAATATAGTCGCATTCACTCAGCAGGTGGACAAGATGGAGGGTAGGGGGTGGGAGGGGTGTGTGGTGGGGGTAGTGGGGAGGGGTTTGTCGCGGTCAAAAAGCTGAGGATGAGTAATATACTCCGGAGGCTCAGGGATTTTAACCTATTTTGGACAAATCACAGAAATTTGCCCAAGGTGTCAGTTTCACGCAAAACATGTTCCAGCGAGCATGGCGGCCAAAGCAAACATTCTAGTGTCAACTGTTCCAGCACGAGCAAGGCGAGTTTGTCTCAGTAGGTTGTGAATAATAAGGTTGACTAATAAAATACCTCTAAAAAATTGGATTTTGTTTTTTTAAAGACTGGCCACTAATATACGCATATCGTCACTGTCACAAGTAAATTTATTCTTTTTTTTCTTTTCCTTTATTTGTTTCGGAAAACAACAAATTCAACAAACAAAAAGAGTGCAGTTGCTTCGATTCAACCTTTTAGGATTACCATAACCTGGATGCCTAAACAATCTACACAGAAATAAAGAAAAACCCAAAATTTTAGCAAGCGCATTGGTATTTTTATTGAGAATGGACAGTATGTTAAATAAAGCTTAGGCCATGTTTTTAGCTCAACGAAATAATCCCTTTACAGTCCTGTCCAATACTGCCAAATACACGGGGTGCTACTATTGGTATGATATAATTTGTTTAACTGTCAACATAACCAGCTAACTAATAAATCGACTGACTGGCTTTAGAATTAACTGACTACTTAAAATATTTTGAAAAATAAAATCTTACATTTTACAATATCTATCTATCTATATATATATATATATATATATATATATATATATATATATATATATATATACATATTAGCACTAATATTAGCATCACCCTTTCTAGTACAAGCAAGATTGACTCTTATTTAACTTATTTAGTATCATGCTTTCCCCCCCGAAAAGCATTCCAGCACTAATGTACGCATACAATAAAAAGTGGAAGAAAGAGTATCTTGCCATAAAGTTCATTTATGTAAAGACATTAATGAAAAGTAATTATCATAAATACAGAAATGTACATTATTATGAACTAAATGTCAATCCTCTCTCACACTTTGGAGACATGGTTTCTTGTTAAAAAAAAAAAGTGAATAATGCATCAGATGTATGAAAACATTTTGTCATATGCATGAGCTAGGCATCTGTGAAAAGTATACAGCTTGGTATGCCATTTGCAGTTTACATGTGATATTTTGCAGCACCTCGAGTCATGTTTTCTGTCTGGCTTGACCCACATCATACATTCATATTAATGATTTGACGACGTCATGGTGGCTTGTACATACGCCTCACATTTCCTTTCTCTGCCTTCAGTATGTCCTCTGCTCGGGTCTGGAGAGTAAACCCATCTGCTGCCATGTTGCCATGGCAATACGGCCACTCAGACACTCCTATTGGTTGCCGGTAGATTCTTGCATGGTCACATCCAAAGTGCATCCACACACCAGGATGACTCAACCATATTAAGATGAGGAAGATAATCAGATCTTGCTTGAAGTGATTACATTATTTACTGAGTCAACAACAATATCAAAGGGTCACACGAAGTTCACCGGAGTACTGAAGTCATGTATTTCTTTCAATGCTGATAAATATAGTAACTAACTACAAAAACAGTGTCAAGCCAACTAATTAATCATCTGAGTTTCTAACCAACTAACAAAAATAACCAATTGACATGATAAAATAAATCACTGATTCTTGAGAGTTGGGACAAAGGTCCGACAAAGTCTAATAATGTATATTTAATAAGGAAAAATACATTTAAAAAACACACACAAAAAAAGGAAAAATTAATCAAAATTAACATGCTAAACAAATTAAATCTGAACGAATTGAGAATATGAATGCATTTTTTAGAAATGAATAAATAAATAATAATAATTACAAAAATAAAAATAAATAAATAAATAAAACGCCCCAGCACACGAGGTGCGGATGGCGACGAGCAGCGATGGCGCCCAGTGTGCAACGGGCTTAACCAAGTGACTAAATAAACAATTATATAACCAAGGCATTAAATTAATTACATGACCCTAACCTAACAAAATAACCAACTAACTGATTCACTGACTACATTAGCAACTAAATGACTGACGAACTAACGAGCCAACCAAACAAGAAACTAAATAACCAAAATAGCATGATAAAGGGAGTAAATCACTAACAAACTACCTCAACCCTCAATACTCAACTAAACAACAACCAATTACATATACAGGTAACCAAAAAAACAACTAACTACACAACCGAGTAAGAGACCAACCAAATACATAAGTAACTAACTGACCAACCACATAAATAAACCAAGTAATTGGCTAAACACCCAAGTAACCAACCAACCTAGGATATAACCAACCAATTGACTGACTAACCAACCATTAAAATTACAAATTAACATGATCAGGTGAGTTAATTAATTTAAAGTGCTACATAAGTGCTAGGGGTGTAACGGTACACGTGAGTGTATTAAGTTTCGGTATGGCATGTTCGGTTTGGTCCACTTATTAGCGCGAGCTTACGCACGGGCGCTATTGACGGTTGCACGTGGGAGAGGAGGGCGGCGGCACTAAAGGGGAGCCAGGACGGCAGAAGCCGTGATGAATCATAAATGCATGAATAAATGGCATTATAATGGCATACGCAAACAAGCCAGAGCTCGAAGGTCCCCCGTACACTGCAGTCTCCTGTTTGGGAAGATTCTAGCTTTCCTGTGAAAATCGCCCATGGGGAAAGATACGTGCATAAGTCCCAAAGCTGCGTGCCGACATTGCTACATGAGATTGGTGGCTATGTTGCATAATAACATAATAACGAATATCCGACTTTGAATGTTTCTTAGACGAGGAAGCAAGCAGTATTTTTAGCCAAAAACAAAGTACAACAACTCTCTCCTTCGTTCTCCGCTGCTTCTCTCACTCGCCGTACGATGCATTCATGAACCTCGGAAACATCACAACTCAGCAAAACACAAATCCGAATACAACACAGATAACGCCATTCGTTACAATATGCTGTTGAACATGCAAACATTTCAATGCCTGTATAAGTGTAAATAATTTCATAAAGACGGTAAAGTTACTGTATTTCATTATAAAAAGAGTTTTAATACAGTTAGCAATAATTGTAACTGTTATTGTATGAATTTTTTTCATCACAAAAGGTGTTTATGTACTGTAATGACAACTTGTCTTTAACTTGAATACTTATATGTGTCATAGGCTGTTGCTGCTGAGTGTTTAAAGATTTCAGTGTCTTAATAATTTACAAAATTAAGTAACTTGTTGTTACTGTATTATTTATTCTGGTGTAATTTCTTAGAATGTCACCCGAATGGTTCACTTTTATTCCCCCCCCCCCAAAAAAATGTAACATTTACTTGTCATCTTTTCAGAATAAACATTTTTTTTTTAAATTCTGTTTTTTGTACCGAAACTGTACCGAACCGAAGTTTCCAAGAAACCGAACCGAATCGAAATGTGATTTAGCGTACCGTTACACCCTTAATAAGTGCACAGCATTTACCATTTACTCGGATGTCACGATATCCAAATGTCACAATACGATAATATCACGACATGAACCTCACGATACGATAATTATCGCTCTATTGTGGAGAGGTTGCCGATATATAAAAAGCTCATTATACTGTATAAAAGCTCACAATATTGTAAAAAAAGAGCTCATATAAAAAATAAAAATAAAATCACAATATTCTGTCTTTGTACATAACAGCATTCACAAAGAAATAGGTTTGGCCACTCATGCGCTCCTATTGGCATATTTGCTGGTATGACTGATTTCAACATAGTTTTGTTCACGTGAGCAATAATCTGTTTGACTTGGTTGTGTGGGTGTGTGTATGATTTCTGTAGAACACGGAATACAAATAAAAATAAGATAAACATGAGCAGTTGCATGTAAATGTAATAAACAAACCACCAGAGGGTGCTGGAACTGCACAAAGGGAAAACTACTTGGGCTCTTAAACAGTTTTGCTGCTATTAATATCGTGACATGATGACGACGATATCGTGGCAAATTTAACATCGCGATACCATGATATTGCCAATATTGTGCTATCCCTAGCATTTAATATTATTTTTTTAATTGTGTTTTTATTTAGAACCTCTTCTTTTACATGGTTAAATAATTAAGACTTTTATTTACAAACATACAAATCACAATAATACCTTGTGCATTTAAAAAAAAAATCTTTTTTAAAACCTCTTTTGTTCCTTATCTCAAGAATGAGTGAAATAACTACAAAATACTAGGGCTGTACAATATATTGAAAAAAATATCGATAACGTGATAATGGCCTATGCAATATGCGTATCGTAAAGACATTAAATAATTTTCTTATGGAATTGTATGCTTTTATCTGAATTTGACCAGTCAGATATAAAATTAAATGCACATTGCCACCCAATAGTTGGGCATTATCTAGGGCAGGGGTCGGCAACCTTTCATACTCAAAGAGCCATTTCGACCCTGTTTCCACGGAAAAGAAAGCACTTGGAGCCGCAAACACTCTTTGACATTAACCTCCAAAAAATGCCAGCTTGTTTGAGTTCCCAGGGACTGCCTCGTTCAAGTTGTATAATACCTTATTGCACACTAACATCCACTTATTACTACCTACAAAATACATTCAGTCGGTAATTTGACACTTGAATTGAGAGTACAAAAACCAAGACGGCGACATCCAAATACTTCAAAGTCCGCGCTCATGTGAAGCACCTATCGTAATCCCAGCCTTTTAAACGCCACACCAGCAAAAACACCTGCCCAATACAAAGAACGGGGTATTAACGTAAAAAACGGGAACACCGTAATTGTGTAATGTGATTTTTTTTCAATCTTTTTTTGTTTTCTAAGTGTGACATAACAGGGGGGTTAAAGATCATATCATCATGTGACATTATAATAAAAGCCGAGAGACTTCATACGACATTTGGCATCTGAGACACGACTCACGATTAAAAGGGATTCATAGTCCAGGGTGCAGTTGTACATTGACTGGTTAAAACATTAACACTATCAAAGACTGTTTGCACTAGTTCAGACTGGGAAATTGATGTGGTGAGATCAAAGTTACATCCGGAGGTGTGTGATGCTGTCATGATAATAAGTCAATCAAATCACTTTTAATCCAACTGCGTTTTAAGACATCATAGTTCATTTAAAATAAGATTAAAAATTGTTTAGATGTTAATTAGTGCTGTCAAATTCACCGCGTTAATGGGCAGTAATTAAATTTTGCAATTGATCGCCTCAAAATATTTGACGCATTTAACGCACAATTTCAGCTGGTGGTGTGCCGCGGGATTTTTTCAATGAAATAAATGTGCCTTGACTCAAAAAAATTTGAAAAACACTGACTGATATAGACGACGCGCTTGTGGACTTTGAACCGGTAGAACCAGTCGAACTTGATATATGGTTAAGGTATATATTCTTGTAGACAATGACAATATCGACGTCTTTGTAACAGAAAAGAGGATGTAATTACCACTCGATTTTTAAAAAAATTAAAAGTAGTGCTTCGCTTGGACTGACAGTTTATTTTGACCTCTTCGATTGAAACAGTAAAGATTAATAAACTTGGGTCTGTGTGAAAGCCACATGTCTAAGCCCTCAAATTCTTTTGCAATTATGTTTCTGTCTGCTACAGGGGCTGAGATATTAATTATTTTGAAGGTGCTGAATTTCTGGGAAAACTTACGACCTTAGGTTTTGGGGAGCCGTTGAGCCAGGCGCTTTAGGCCTCAATGGGTTAAAACATTATACTCATTGGCCTTTTCTTCTTCATAAATACATTTCAAATTTCCAAATCCAAATCTTATTTCGGGGCCCGTTTTTTGTGGTCATCAAGTATTAGCAAAAGCATGGAAACAGGTCGTGGGTGAAAAGGGTGAGAAATGTAAAACCCCTCTAAGGGAGTCCAGAAGCATGCTCAACCGGAAGAATTTTTTTAGTATTTCATATTTAAAAACATCTTTCTGATGCATTTCAAGAGGAAAATCCAAGCAGAATCAAAAGACAATAATACCAATGTAAAATAAAGTATCTATCTATGAATTATGCTGTTTCAGAAATGAGACTGACAACTCTCTCTCAGAAATACAAAACAGGACAACTTTAATGGAGTTAATGAATAATAAATGGGGGCATAAATAAACAGTATTCAACTGTTGTGTTGCAAGGCTCCAGACTAACATTTTGTTTTTTATTAAAAGCCAGTGTTGCCACAGTTACATTGAAATACTTTACTTTACTGATAACGTGCATTAAAAAGTAACTAAGTTACTTTATTGACAACTTGATTTTAAAAGTAACTAAGTTTGATTATAAGTTAATTTAGTAGTTACATTCAGCAGATACCGACAACCCTGCTGAGCATATAAATATGACAGTTTTTTGCCACTTCATTGGAAGTGCATTTTTAACAGTGTTTTGATGATGCGCAAAAAGCTAAATTTGACTCGCATACTGATGCAAAACGGCTAATTTCGAGCCTTAACTAGTGTAGTGTTTTTTCTTTTAAGAACTTCCGAGACACGACGAGGAAACATTATACTGTACACTACACGGTACTATTCATGTTACTCGGGAGGTTACAAAAGTGCGAGTGAGTTTGATGAAGTAACCAAATGGGCCAAGAAGTAGTGATGGACAAAACCAAGAGCACCATCTATAGAAGTCAAAAAATATCAAAAGGGCTTCATGAAGCTTAATTTTCCCATCATGAGATCGGTCACAAGGCTGACGGCCCGGTATCTCAGTTTTCTTCCCAGCTTTTCCCTATTCTTTACACATAGACAGCAACCCGGAAAAAAATGAAATGAGGTGCAACTTAAAGCCTCTTCAAACTCCTTAGAGAATGCCTTGAAGAGTGGTTTTCTTCCAGATTTTTTCCATCGAATATTTTATCAAACACATTTTCTATTGATACTGAGCATGTGTCTATCGTGATGAATATTGATAATCATTTATTGCCCAGTACTCCATGTTTCATATGTTTATGTAGACAGTTTGTGTCGGTTGCGTAAATTACATAACCATGGGTGTCCATCACCATTTTCCTTCTCCCTTCAAATACCGCCATCTTTCTCTCTCCAAGTATTTTCCGGCTACCTCTCCTTCAGTCTTACGTAATTGGTGGACAAATGAGTCTGTTACCTGTTCGTTGATGGAGCTGTAATCGTTGGTGGTAGAGACGTCGTCATCCTCAGAGTCAAACAGGCCCTCCTGGTTGTCCAGCAGCTCAGCCAGGACTCGGCTAACAGACTCCTGGTCACGCAGGTCCTCGCCTTCTGTCGACAGACTGCTCATGGGTGAAAGCAGAAGACAACAGCGTGTCATTATAAGCCACATTAGAATACCAGTTTGGTCCAGAAGTACAAACCCCCAATTCCCAAAGTTGGGATATAAAAACAGGATAATGAAAGATCTGAATCTATATGAATGGCTTTATATTAGCCAACAGGTTAACTAAAAAACAAATTGGGAATTACACATCGCATTATCAGTTCAAAGTCTCAGAGTCAGCATGCCCTGATCCTAGCACGGGACCAGCTGGTGAAGATCAGCCCCATAGGCAGGGCCAGCCAGGGAGGAGACCAACCCACATTATGTTTAGATTTTGAAAAGTATAAATGTGAGGGCTGCATGTTAGACCGCGCCCCTTTTCTGCCTTCGCCCGTCTCGGGTGAGAGCATTTGCAAGGATGGAAAAGCTGCCCAGATCTGATCATTGTATGATTCCTGAACTTCAGAGATGGTAAAGAAAACTGATGAGAAAATTCAATCGATTTGTGTGAGTCTTTATTTAAATATTTGATACCTTCTTGAAACGAACACGCATTGAGTAAGTAGCTGTTTTGTAAATTGGTAATTGGGCTTATGGACTCGAGACCTACAAAACATTCCATCAATACAACAATTTGCAAATACTTTTCAACCTATATTGAATTTAATAAGTTACAAAGACAGAAGATCTTCAAATGATATGTTCAAACTAATAAACGTTAGTTTTGTTTTGTTTTTTTCTGGCAAAAACTCTCAATTTAAATTTGATGAGGCAAAACATTTAAAAAAAAAAAAGTGGGCAGACGGGCAACAAAAGACTGGGAAAGTTGAGGAATGCTCAAAAAACATCTGTTTGGAAGATTCCACAAGTGAACGGGTTAATTGGAAAAAGGGGTATCATGATTGGGTACAAAAGGAGCAAGCACAAAAAGCTCAGTTGTTCACAAGCAAGGGTGAGGCAAGGTTCACCACTTTGTGAACAACTATGTGAGCAAATAGTCCAACAGTTTAAGAACAATGTTTGTCAATGATACAAATTGTAAGGAATTTAGGCATTTCATCATCTACGGTCCAGAATATCAACAAAAGATTCAGAGAATCTGGAGATCTCTCTGCAGGTAAGCGTCAAGGCCAAAAACCAGCATCAAAAGCAAGTACTTTACGCATGTTCTCCATTTATATCAGCAACAAGTTAATCTTTTTTCTATAATTAATTTGATGTAATACATTTTCATGTACAGTTTATACCTTTAAATACAATTTAAAAAATCATATACGTAGCTGGCCAACATGCCTATTGAAGACATCACTAGATAAGTGTTGCGTGTGGAAACGATGGACTAGGCTCCACAAATACACAGCTGCGCCGAAAGGAATGCATCTAACGTTAATCCTGAAGGAATGAAGCCATATCGTTTTGAGCCAAAACTATGAAATAAGTGTAACTCGTTAATGATTTGAATTCATTTTGGTATCGTTTACTAGATAATAAAAATGGTGCAGATATTATACTAGATATATTTTATTTTATTTTTCATGTTTGGCTTTCACAGACATGAAAAGGGCATTCAAGTCACTAGAAATGTACTTGTGTAGAAAAGTGAATTAATAGTCAATACACTATCTATGCAAGATGTAAGTCGCGCATGCGCAGGTCGGTCATCTTCGCTCGCTAACTACGGCAACTACACTAGGAAAACACACGTAGTGATCCTCTGCACAATCTGTGGTACGCATTCAAAACCCCAATAACGTATATATTAATGACATATGCACTACTTTCATATCGTCTTGCTCAAGTAGAAATGAGTTTTTTAAACTTGTATTTTCCGTGCAACTAACCACAGTAGGCTAGTATTTCCATTCATTGTATAGTTTTAAATAAATATCTAGCAAAATTAAACAAAACACTTTTTAATAAAACATGAAAAATGCCAAACCGAGTAAACAATCAACATTTTTGTGTATGGACAATCAAAAAAATACGCGTTCTAAGGTCTCTATATCTTCATTACAAAAAACACAGTTAATGTGGTCAAAACATTAGGATATTTTTTAAAAATCTCTTATTCAAAACCAGCATCTAATCATATTTTCCATAAAACACGAGAATTACAAACTCAGCACACAAGCAACATACACTGTGCACTACAACAACAAAAACAACAAAAAGAGGTCTTCTAAAAAGTTCATGTTGTTCATTACCTATTTCCTATTTTGTTTCACTGTCCCAAATTTAATGTCACTGTACTCCTCTGACTACTACTACTACTACTACTACTACTACTACTAATAATAATAATAATAATAGCTCCACATTAAACCTCTGATTAGGGATATATATATATATATATATATATATATAATTTAACATCCTAAAATGTGTTTCTCTACCTTTACATATTTTGTCTTTATTCAAACATCAATTTCTCATTTAATATATAAAAATAATATATTAGACGGGAGGGCACTTCATAAGAATTAGTGCGTAACATTTTGAAACTGCACCACTGATTGCGCAGGCATTATATAGGCATTTGGTCGTAGTGTCGTTGCCGTAGTTAGCGATCAAACAAAGCTGACCTTCTGCGCATGCACGATTTAGACCCAATCCCAATACAGGCAATTGAACCCTACGGTCTTCGCTGAAGTGCACACGCAGTCGAAGTACACAAAGCGTTCGAGGGCGCAGGTTACAAATGTAGAAAAATTGCAGAATTGGGACACTACGTGTGCCGTCATCGACGTATGCTCCAACGTCAGCGAGCATGGCGGCACGGGTTGTTGTCTTGGCAATTTTGCTGTCAATTTCATCCATCAGCCAAACCGCTTATCTTCACGAGGGTCGTGGGTAGGGATGGGAATTTCGACTAATTTGCCCGCCGACTAGTCTCAAATTTGATTTGCGACTGGCCGACTAGTCTATAAGCAAGAAAACTTGAAATGTAATACATATTGAATTCAAAGTTGAAAATGCAAATGTTTTGTGTATTTACAGTAGGGGCTATTTTAGCCCAAACATTCAGGACAGTTTATTAGTTTAAATTCTATATTTATAATTATTTCAATAAATGTTTTTGTATTATTTTTCACAAGAGCTTTATTTTTGAGAAGTTCAAGACAATACAATAATGCAGCTGTTACCGAAAGCATGCTACTGAACACCAATTGATTGGCTAACCTTGTCTTGCTTTAGAAAGTATAAATATATATGACAAACAACGCTGCATTTTAAGGGCAAGCAAGGAAAGTCTATCTCATCTAAGCCATTTATGTAATCATATGGTACCTGTGTATCTGTATGTACAGTAGCTGCTGCTACGCATGATATAAGCTAAATATTAGCTAGATATCTGCATTTGTGTGTTGAACTTGTTGGTTCAATATTGCAATTAGACGTATTTAGCCAATTCTGACTTTGGGTCATGAGCCGCATCGAGGCCGCGTCGGCCGAATGAGCCGGCCGGGCCGGGCCGGGCCGGGTTGCCGACCCCGCGAAGGGCGACTGCTGCCACCGTGGTGTCCCAGCGGCCGCTGCAGCTGTGGAGATCTGTGAAAGGGCCCGCCCCGCCCAGAGTCGCCACTGGCGCTGCCCACGCTTGCCGGCCGGGACGAGGAGCTGAGCGCGACTGGGGGCGAGCTACCGTGCTATTGTTGCTACGCATTTTACAGCAGGAGCCCGAGGTTCAATCATTTTCAGATTGGTCCACTCTTTTGGACTCTGGATTATTTTTAGCCATTGTATGTAAATTAAATATTACACATAATGAAATATACTACTTAATCAGCAGGTGCGTGTGGTCTGTAGGCTTACTGGAAGATGTCAGGCCCAAAGACGGCGGCGAGTGTCCTGACGTTCCAGCTCTCACGCTGCAACGCCGCCACGCTGGCCAGGAACCGGCACAGGAAGCGTAGCAGGCCGTAGTTGAGCTGTGGAAGCTGCTGCAGTAGGAACTTCAGGTTGCGGCACAGCTCGTCCTCGCTGCTGTATTCTGCAAAGATAGATCGATATGAATGTGTGTCACACAGAAGGAAGATGAGGCGAAGAAACACTGACTGTGAGTGACTCCGCACATTCTAATTTGTACCATTGCTTAACAGGAAGTGGCAGCAATTACTCTTAAGAGATTTAATAATAGAACTCCATTGTATTTCTATGCTTTGAACACATATTCCAAGAAAACACATTCAGACCAAGATAAAATAATCCTGTAAAAGGTGACATGAGTTGAAAAAGGGATGCCCAAAAAAAATAGACCAAAAAAGGGAGAATTTGAAATGAGTGTAAAAGGTCCCCCGTGGCCGTCAAGGGGATTAGAGCAGATTATGTGAGATGATAAGAGTTCAAAGAGGCCAGGGTGACAAAGCAGAACGCTAACAACACCACAGGTGATTATCAGGCCATTACAACTAATCCACATCTTTTTGGATTTTATATCCGGTAATTAGCGTACTTCAAAGGTGACTGTGACGTGTGACATACAGTGGGTGCGATAAGTATTCAGACTCTGTGAAATTTTCACTTTCTGTGTCATTGCAGCCATTTGCCAAAATCCAAAAAGTTCATTTCTCAACAATGTACACTCAGCACCCCAGAAAAAAAAATGAAATGTAGAAATTTTTGAAAATATAGTATTAAAAAAGAAAAACTGATATCTTATGGTCATAAATATTCGGATCCTTTGGAGCGACCTTCATATTTTAACTCACATTCTGTCCATTTCTTCTGATCCTGCCCCACTATTTGAGAAGCACTGAATTAACTGATTGGACTTGATTAGGAAAGGTCTACATAAGACCTTACAGCTCACAGTGCATGTCAGAGAAAGTGAGAAAGTGATGCATTTTATTGAGTAGAACCCCCCTTTTGAGCAACAAGTTTTTCACACCTGGATTTGGGGATATTCTCCAGTCCTGTCAGGTTGGATGGTGAACGGTGGTGGACAACCAATTTGTTCCGATGCCACTCCTTTGTTATTTTAGCTGTGTGCTTCACGTCATTACCCTGTTGAGGTGAACCTTCGGCCCAGTCTGAGGTTTTGAGCACTCTGGAAGAGGTTTTCCTCCAGGATATCTCTGTACTTGGCCGCATTCATCTTTCCTTCAATTGCAACCAGCCCCACAACACGATGCTCCCACCACCATGTTTCTCTGTAGGGATTGTATTGGGCAGATGATGAGCAGTGCCTGGGTTTCTCCACACATAGGCTTAGAATTAACACCAAAAAGTTCAATCTTGGTCTCATTAGACCAGAGAAGCTAGTTTCTCATAGTCTGGGAGTCCTTCATGTGTTTTTTTGGCAAACTATGTGGGCTTTTATGTGTCTTGCACTGAGGAGAGGCTTCCCTCGGGCCACTCTGCCATAAAGCCCCGAACTGGTGGAGGGCCGCAGTGACTTTGTGGAACTTTCTCCCATCTCCCTACTGAATCTCTGCAGCTTAGTCACAGTGATCTTTGAAATCTTTACCTCTTTCACCAAGTTTCTTCTCCCCACGATTGATCAGTTTGGCTGGACAGCCAGGTCTAGAGTTGTGATCTTCCCAAGCTTCTTCCATTTGAGGATTATGGAGGCCACTGTGCTCTTAGGAACCTTGAGTGCTGCAGAAATTATTTTGTAACCATGGCCAGTTCTATGCCTTGCCACAATTCTGTCTCTGATCACCTTGGACAGTTCCTTCGACCGCATGATTCTCACTTTATCTGACATGCACTGTGAGCAATAAAGTCTTACATACTGTATATTAGGGGTGTAACGCTAAACCACATTTCGGTTAGGTTCGTTTTTTGGAAACTTCGGTTCGGTATATTTTCATTACAAAATAACAGAAGTAAACGGTACATTTTTTAGAAAAAATAAATAAAAGCGAACCATTCGGGTGATATTCTAAGAAATTACACGAGAATAAAAAATACACTAACAATAAAGATCCCTCCACCATCCTCTCCTGCGTGCAACAGTCAATAGTGCCCGTACGTAAGCTCGCACTAATAATAAAAACTGATCAGAAACCGTACGCAAGTTGGACTTAAGTGTTATTTGTAAACAAACATTTTACCGAGAAAAAAGGCAACTGGACAGTGTGTGTGTGCGCGTGCAGTGGGCATCAATTCGAGTAATTGATCAGAAAATCGATTCTAAAACGCTTAGTTTGTGACAGCGATGTACCAAACGTTGTATGTTTTTAAAAATAAAATGGAGTTTAATGGAAAAAAATATTTATCCAAACACTTCAAAATGATACATTTTAGAGCTATAATTGCAATACCGTCCTATCCTGATATTTTTGTTCAAGGTTATTCAACTGTCAGAATCTGATATTGGCCCTTGCCTAAACTGGATCCGTGTGTGCTATGGATTTTCTTGTGTGGAGTATTTACAGCTGTTCTGTTCATTTCTACTGTTAAAAGTGCCAGTTACCGGAAGTAACTTTGCTACAAATCAATCTAGGTGTCCCAGGCCCACCTTGGTGAAGCTGCAGAATGGGTCCCTGGATGGGCGCCGGGATGACGGGCTCGGGAAGCTCCTGCAAGAAGAGGCGCAGCAGACTGACGGCCGACGCCAGGTCTGCCTCCTTGTCCAGCGCCACCTCCTCGCCGCTGTCATAGCGACGCCGCAGCCAGCCCACGCGCTCAGCGTTGCCGTTGACTAGAAAGAGACCCTCCAAATCCAGATGACCTGACAACACAAAACAGGAAGACACGTGAAAACTATTAGGGGGGCAAAATCATTAAGTTCATGTCTTTAGGCTTGGGGAAGCTGTCAGGAGTTAACAGAGGACAAGATGACAAAGCAGAATGCTAATAATAGCAGCAGTAATTACATTCTATTAGAATCAAATTCACATTTTCATGCTTGGACGAGTTCCGTCTGACAATTACTGTAATTCTAAGGCGTCGGTGACGTGTGTTTTACCCACGTCTTTACAAAATGTTGAACCAACAATTGCAGAATATTTCTATTCCTTCTATTGTGCAAGATGATGATTATCATCTATAATTTGCAAGGAACAATCGCATTACAGCAACTGTGTTCCTGAGTGAGTCTCATATATACTGCACAGTATAAATGAGTTTGTTTACATTAACTTTTTAACACATCATATCCATTGTGCACTCATAATTTATTGGTCCTTAGAGAAAAGCCCAACTTTAAACACCCAGATTGAATTTATCATTCCTGCCAGGACATCAAGCTCTCTTTATAATCAACCAGGTATAGATTTTTTTTCCACTAGATAAATTTCCAAAAACATAACACTTTGGACATGAACATTTGGGAATATTTACAGTGCTCCTTCCTCATTTAACTTGATCTAGAACTAATTTAGACACAAAACAAAGAATTGTTCTGTTAAAAAGAAAATGCTGTCCTGGTTTTGCAAAATATCTTCTGCACGATTAGAGATTGCCACTTTTTAGCAACTATTACTGTCTATCTACCATGTTACTATCCAAAGAGAGTTGGGGAAGCCTCCTCAGCAGCACAACTAAGTGCGGTGAGAGGATAAGAGCAAGATAGCCAAAACCCTTAATTTTATCCAAAGTATTAGTATCCTTATTTTCTGAATACAAATAAAAAAATAATTGAAGCTGTTTATCTGTGAAGCTGTTATTCCACTATGATTTACTTATACAGTCCCCTCCAATGGCAAGGTCAATGCCTTTGTTGAAGACATTTGCGTTTCAGATCAAAAGATGAATATGAAACAAAGGTTCAGAAATCTGGCATTTATTTCATGGTATTTACATCTAGATGTGTTAAACAATTCTGGACAGAGTACCTTTTGTTTGAAGCCACACACTTTTCAAGTGAACAACAGTATTGGAACGGACGTTATTAAATTAACTTAAAGTGAATAACATTTAAAAATTGGAGGCAAAAGCCTTACAATGCTGCGACCCATTGCCTTCACCAGACTGTTGCATTTTTCTCTTGAAATTTCTTTCTAGGCCTCTACTGTAGCCTCTTTCAGTTTTGGTGGTTTCTCCCTTCAGTTTCCTCTTCAGGAAGTGAAACGCATGCTCCTTTGGGTTAAGGTCCGGTGATTGACTTGGCCAGTCTAAGACCTTCCAATTTTTCTTTCCGAATGGCTTTCAAAAACTCGCCGTCAACCATGAAAAAGCATATTGAGGTCATCTAAAAGCTTATTATCCAGGGGTGTTGAGGGTGTGAGACTTAATTCAACTTCAGCCAAATGATATAACATAAGTTTAATTTATTTCTTCATGTAATAGGCCTACCCAGTGATGTACAATGCTAGTTCATAGTAAATGTACTATGTTTGCTATGGCTAGTTACTTAGCAAGACATACCATAGTTTGCTGTCAAGCAGTAAGATGTGATTCAATGTTGCAAACTCGTTTGCTGGGCTGTGTGTGACGTTTGAAATTCGACTTTAGCCAAAACTGAACTTATAGATATGTTATTGTATATTTATAACATTGATATATGCAATATTTTTAAGTAACACTAACTACTGTTGGCCATTTTCTCATCTTAATCTGTGGACCTCACACATTCCTGCAGCAAAAGCTGGATGCACAATTACCTTCAGATAAAGGTTAGTGATGATACGCCACTGAAATTTGACTTTTGCACACATTAAGGTAACTACAGGTCTATCTTTTGCCATGAAACACACATTAATGCTTAGTGGTACACATAGCTCTTTAATGTAATTTGCATTGTAAATCTAGATGTGATCATTTTTAATGGGCATACAGTATATTCATCTGAAACAGGTAGCATTCAACATATTTTTTTAAGCATTATAATCATTACCGTTAGAAAAAATGTTTGGGGGGGGGGGGTGGTAGGGTAGTCCACTGGACTTCCACACAAGTGGCTGATAAAAGGAGTGACATGTGTGACATGGCCCAAGCTTTTGTTCTTAAAGCCAAGTCAAAAATTTGGGGGTGCTCTATCTTAATGTGATTAATTATTGTTTCATGAATGTGAGATTAATCAGGGGTGGTCGACTGTTTAGCATGTCCGCCTCACAGTTCACAGGTCATGGGTTCGAATCTGCCCCTGGCCTTCCTGTGTAGAGTTTGCATGTTCTCCCCGTGCCTGCGTGGGTTTTCTTCGGGTACTCCGGTTTCCTCCCTCATTCCAAAAACATGCTTGGTAGGTTAATTGGACACTCTAAATTGCCCCTAGGTATGATTGTGAGTGCGGATGTTTGTTTGTCTCTGTGTGCCCTGTGATTGGCTGGCAACCAATTCAGGGTGTCCCGAAGACTGCTGGGATAGGCTCCAGCACTCCCCGCGACCCTTGTGAGGATAAGCGGTATAGATAATGGATGGCTGGATGGATGGAGATTAATCATGCAATACCATAATTAATTCATTACCATGAAATAAAAGACGGCCTTCTGAACTTTTCTCTGATATTCAGCTTTTGATTTGAAACCCAAATCTCTTCAGTCTACAGCAAAAACATGGGAATTGACCTTGCAGCGCCATTACTTTTGAGGGGACTGAAGTTTTAGCATTAGTATCATTTCAGTATCAGTATGGAGGTCCACTTTGCAGGTATAGCATCTAAATCAAAATTTTGTTGTGACGCATCTCCGTTGCGCCTGTGTGCGGCGTGGCCCTTTTATGGGACTGTGGATTATTGTCAATCAGCCATGTTCTTGCCTTCATTGTTTGAGGCTATATATATGTAATGTGCTCTTTACCTTGCATGATGTGTGTTACATAATGCAGAGTAAGGTGTAGTGTGTGCAGTCATGGAATTTTTTTTTAAACATTTCCTTCCATCTCGGTCTCATTTTAAAAAATCCTTTTGATACTAAGATGATGCTAATACCTCGAAGACACGCACACACTAAATAAGAGATTAAAGCCTTTTCACATGCTGCTGTTCCTGTCTCGCAGCAGCGGCCCATTTCACGCACTACCAAAAGGCTAGCGGGGCTTTAAAGACTTGTTACGCAACCTCATAAGGTCATCAGGTGAAGCCCCGGTGGGATAATAGTCATAATTTGCTGTTATATTTACTTTATTATCACAAGAAAGGGAAATCCGCCAGAATGTTTCAATCACAGACACCATCAGGTCTCCGAAACGCTGGGACCCTTTTGCACAAGATTACAGGCCAAGACCAGCAGTAACGATGTCATGACTACTATAAAGGCAAGGCCCAAAGGTGAAAAGAATTACCTCAATGTGTGCGTTTATCTGAATCTGCACCATTTACAACTACCAAGTGTCTTGATTTAGGAGTTTGAGATCTGTTAGGTTTGCCAACTGTCAATAGAAGTACAAGGATGAACAATACATTAGGCCCTCAGCTCACATGTTCAATGTTTGCAGGTTATGTGGAGAGCAAATGTTATTACTGTGTGTTTTTGTGCGGTACAATACTCTGCTGTGCATTTTTTGTGAGAGAAAAAAAAGACCAATGGATATCGTGCCTGCTACAACAAAGGGACCTAGATGACTAGACGATGCATTTAATTGTATTGCGACGTACGCGACCTGCGACATTTCGATTTTATGACGCCCGTGCCTCCTCCTCCTCCATTTTGTTTTTATTTAAATGTACAGGGTGTTCCAAAAGTCTTGGGCACATTTGAAGTCCCCATATCTCCTTTACTATGAATGGTAGTAAGATAAAAGTTGTGCCATTTTAAAGCTAATTACATTTTTTGTAAGGCTATTGATTTTTTTATTTCTTTTGAGACCCGCTAATGGCGTTCACTCAACCAGAAAAGGTGTTTTGTGTGCTTGAATTTGCAAAAACTGAATCATGGACCGTTGTTCAACGTGCATTTCGCAGAAAATTCGGAAAGGAGCCACCAGAGAGGAAGTCCATAGTGAGATGGCATGGTAAATTCATAACGGATGCGTGCTTATCAATCAATCAATCAATCACATTTTATTTATATAGCACTTTTCATACATAAAAATGCAACTCAAAGTGCTTTAAAACATTCAAAGCAAAACATAGATAATTAGAAAAAAATAAATAAATAAAAATCCGTACTACCACAAAGCATCACACTGGGAGCATGTTCTACTATATGGACCCGCACATTTAACAACGTAAGATAAGCTAAATACAATACTGCCCTCAGTATGATACCCGTAACTACAATACTGCAAACTACAAACCCAATTTCAGTAAAGTTGGGATGTTGTGTAAAACGTTTATGCCATGGAGCCTCAGGGTTAGACAGTTTCTGAACACAACACTGCCAGGCCGATGGATTGGACGGTCTGGGCAGAATGATCACGATCTCATGTCCTGGCCACCCAAATCTCCGGATCTCACACCATGCGATTTCTTTTTGTGGGGATTTGCGAAAGGATTGGTCTATGTGCCCCCTTTTCCAAGAGACGTGGATGAGCTGAAGGCACGAATAACAGAAGCTGTCGCAACCATTGACAATGCAATGCTGGGACGCGTTTGCCAAGAATTTGACTATCGTCTTGATGTGTGTCGTGTGGCCAATGTTGCTCACATTGAATATCTTTGGACATTTCATGTAAAAATTGAGATTACAAGCTTTTTGAATTTACCAGATGCGTTTTTATATCCTTAATAGTTTACGAAATATTCGATGTCAAAATGTGCCCAAGACTTCTGGAACACCCGGTATTTTCGTTTTTTCATACAAAGTATTTTGACGTAAATTTCGACTTTTAACAGTGAAATCCGACATACGCCCAAATTCAGGTTACATCGCCAGTTTAGGAACGGAACTCGTTTGCTAGACATTAATATCGAACAATATCGAAACATTTTCTTACACAAAACAAAATAAAATGCCCCGATCACACTTTCTTTGGCACCGGAGTCGGAGTTTTTGGTCTTAAGAATCTGCCGATACTGAGTCCCTATCCGATAGCTTGGCAAATGATTCAGAAAAAAAGAATACATATCCAATTGAGTGTTTTCACATCGTTCGTGCCTCCCTGTTGCTCTAAACACAATTTCCGTTCTGTTGCAGCGTACGGAAGAGCACAGTGCACAGGCAGACATACCTCGGTGTGTGTGTGGGGGTGTGTGTGCGTGACCGTGTGCGCACAACTCACCATGCTCCTCGATGTACTCCACAATGTCCTTGACAAGCGCCGGAACCTCGAGACCGCCGAGCGTGTGCGTGCGCGTCACCTCCTCCAGGGGCACGCCAAACACGCGGGCGGTGCCGGCTGGGCCCCCGCCCTCGTTGCCTGGCAACGGAGATGTGCTCTTCCTCATGGTCCCCCTCCTCCTCCTCACCACAACCACACCAAGACCTCACGTCTTTGGAGAGGACAAAAACAAACAAAAACGACAACAACAACAAAAAAAACAAGAATGTAATAAAATGTGCAACATCGGTCAGCACAGTAGACAGTAAATCAAAAGTTGTGTTTTTTCTATATGGGTGAGTCCTAATGGCAGAGTATCAGTCACCACAATGGGCAATTAATCCATTTCTGTTTGCCAAGTGGGTACCAAATGTGAATAGAGCATGGAGGCGATCAGCCTTTCACACAGTTCAGCTGTTATTGTAGCCCATGTTGCTTTGATATTGGCTTTCAGATCGTATGCATTTGGGAGTTTCTGTTCCCTTTTGACAATACCCCAGACATTTTCAATGAGGTTCAAGTCAGGCAAGTCTGCTGGCCAATCAGTAGTAGTGTTATTCCATGGCTGTCAAATCAGCTATAGGTAGTTTTGGCTTTGAGCAGGAGAAAAAAAAAAAACATCTTTTGCAAAAGTAATGCTTGGCACTGACTGATGCACAACTTTTTGTCACCAAGACCTTTGCTTCTCAAAAAAAGCGGCTCCCTCTATAGTGTCTGCTAACCAACTGTCACACCAAAACTCACCAAGACAGAAGAAATAAAAGCTTCTGCTATAGTGTCTGATGCACAAGTTTGACGGACTCATGCTTGTAGAACAAAACAGCTTAGTGAGTGATACACAACTTAGACATAAGACTCACACATTTCGAAGAAAACAGCTTTTTCGAACAGCTGGTTTCTTTATTGTACTTGTTTTCTTGCGCTTAGTAATTTTACTACTGTCCGATTTTGATTCTCAGCAGTGTTTTATTTGCATCTATTTCCTGGTCTCCTTGTTTGCGTCAGACACATTCCTTTGCACTTTGTGGCTGAGGGCACTAAATACAGTGCAAACATGACAGGTGGAGAGCAGGTTGTATTCATCATTTTGGCCATTATGATTAATTCAGTTAAAATAAAATTATGTCATCTCACTGTTTGCATTTATGTTGTGTGTGTGCGTGTGTGTGTGTGCGCAGTACACTCACCGTGTAGCAGTGAAAGTTTGTCCTATGTGCTCCTCCCTAGACAGCGAAGCACTGAACCATCTATGGCTGCTTCAGGTTGTGACAAAAGATGAGCCGGTAGTTCCTCATTGACGGACCGCTAATCCTTCTTGCAGGATTCCTTTTTCGAGCTAAAAAAAAAAAAAGGGGGAGCGAGGAGAGTGGCAGATGGAACAAGAAAATGAAAGGAGATAAAAGCAGAGGGTGGAGACATATGAAAACCGGTTACGATCTGGACATGATATCTGCACTGGCAAAAATATGCTGTGTTGCATAAGGAAAACATATTTGTAAAAATAACAAACGAGAGACATCGTTAAAGGCGTACACATACTGGGCTATTTGGACCTTATTCTCGTCCATGTTTATTTCTATTGTTCAAGGTGTCAGAAATCATGGAAAACAGGCCAGGGACACAATCATAACAACTGCATGACATTCATTACCCATGTTGTGATATTTTTTGGACTGTGGATTATTGCTAGTCGTTTTGTTCATAAATGTGTTCATGAAGCATTCATTCTTGCCCAAAAAAATCAATTGAATTCAAGTCTGAACCACTTCAAAAGCTGGTGCAAATCCCATTATTGGAACCAAAACAGCCCCACAAATTAAACTCAAAAGCTGAAAAAATGTCAGTGGATGACATTTAGAGACCAAATGGACGCTACTGACGACTCCCTTGAAATGTGTTGGTCATAGACCGTTGGTACATCGTTGCCCCTGCACTTTGCCAAGTTCAAATAGGAAACTATGTCCAAGTCCAGCAACAGATTCTCAAGTGATGAAAGAACATTGCAGAGGTGAAAAGTGACCCTAAAATGTAGCGTCAGACGAAGGGGGGATTTGCTACGTAATGGAACGGTCCAGAATGGAGCCAACAGTGTTTCTTTGTGTCAGCGAGTCTTTAATCCCGCGTTACTGTGGTTTACCTTCAACACGATGAGAGAATTTGTCCAAAGGCAACATTAGGAGGAAGTCAGTGCTATAAAAGGGAGAAAAGTGAGAAAGGGTGGGGAAAGAGCATCACATACAAACCAAGAAAGGGCAGAAGCCAGTTTTACTTGGGAAAATGAACTTTGGTCGGCATGTCCATCATGAGTAAATGCACAAAGCCTCGAGAAGCCTCGAGAAGCCCACGGACTTATGAATGGACAATTGGCCCTTTGCGACTGAAGCCAGAGGGCAGCCACTGTAACTGACAACCTCTGTTGTTGTTGTTTTTGTTTTTTTAATGAAAACACTGTTATCAGTGTGTGTATTATACAAGCATCCCGTTCTGGAGTAAGGAGAGCCTCTCAAAGAATCAACTTCACTGTTTGCATCAACCATTCTGAGTATATTATCACCGTATTGTGAATTGTGACTGACAGATTGTTATGTTGTCATTTTGCAGCAAATTTTATCCTCATGGGCTTTGCTTTGATTTCATTGTAGATGCTTCTGACTAAGGATAGACCGATTATCGGCCAGGCCAGGCCGATTATCGGCACCGATATTTGGCTTTTTGACGAATAAAATCTGCCTTTTTTTAAAACTCAACTGGTTGATAATAAATCTATTTAAAACTGTAGAAATCAAAACAAAGATATGTGAAAGTTGAACATTTCTGTCATTTTGAAATTTTGGAGGACTTCATTTACTGTAGAAAACTACATGGAGCTGTTGTTTAAGTTTTCGTTTAACTTTTTAAGACATGCTGACAACCCTGGGTGCTCCCTGAACTTTTTGTTCAAATTTTATAACAGAGATGTATAAAAGAAAAAAAATATCAACATTATGCAAACCTGAAACATTGTTCAATAAACATACTTAAAGACATTGCAACAAAGTTAAGAGTACATTTTTCTTACGATTTTGATGCAAATATTTTCCTTTTGACTGAAAATTTATATCGGCTCCAAATATCGGTTATCGGCCCCCTTGACTACTAATAATCGGTATCGGAAGCGCCAATTTTAGGTTCACTTTGAACATTAATGCTAAATCAAAAATTCCGCCCCCGAAGTCACTTTCATTTAGCAACATGAAATTTGGAAGGAGAGCCTATACAGTAGACAGAAAAAAGTCTCAAGAAGCCATGCCCACATGAAGACAGGAAATCTGCCGTTTTGGTTTGAAGCAGTTCAGTTTGGTCATTCACGTGAAATCCAAAATTCGGCACCCTAAGACGGGTTTCACTTTGAACACAACAATTGCTGGGGATGTCTACAAGTATCCATTCATTCATCTATTTTCTGAGCAGAGAAGTACCAGATAAATGTCTCAAGGAGCCATGACCATAAAGTCACAGCAGGTCAGCGATTTTGGTTTGAAACACTACTTTTAGGGTCATTATATTCATTCACGTAAAATCAAATTCTAAATTCTGTTGTAGAAATATCTTTCCTTAGTAGACCTGCCAGAAAATGTCTCAAATAGCGATAGCGAGACAGGAAGTTGGCCATTTTGGTTTGCTGCAGCCATTTTAGGCTAATTTGGCTAATTTCCGGGCGTCCTTCAAAGGCAAACTCTTGGAAGTGATTTTGTCCAATTTTTGAACCATATACATACTACACTTAGTTGCAAAAATAGTTTTTCGCATTGCATGGTGGCTGCAGCATGCCAGTTACGTTTTAAGGGACTCAACACAGACAAGATGATAATTCTGGTTTGTACCTAGAAGAACTAGCTTGAGTTGCCTGCTTTATGGGAAGTCACACATTGCGGCCAACACGCAATTTCAGAAACTGAAGTTCTATCCAATTTGGCGTCATCCAAGGTTCAAATTCAGCACCAAAAAAAAAAATGGGGATATTTTTTCAAAAAACTCGATAACGATAATTTGATGATATTCTACAAAAAACATTCTAAATCTGCAAAAAATATTTTAAATCTATTTTAAATTGCTTTATCACCAAATGTGTTTATAATAATGGTGCTCCGATTGATCGGCCACCAATCATGACAGGAAAGTACGTGATCAGGCATGTCCATCAGTGCCTTTCATTGCAGATTACAAAAAACGATCAACCGCAGCTCCAACTTTCAGCCTGCAGCGAACTAGAGACCAGCCTTTGAGCAGTCTAATATCCCCTCCCCCTTTCCTGCATGGGCTCACAGCAAACCAAACAAAGATGCTGCTGTGTGAAACTTTTATGTGATTTCAGAGTGTGTAGCTTATCCATGTAATCGATATCAGAATCTGTACTGGCAGACCACACTCATGGATAATCGGTATCAGCAGCATAAAACCCTGATCGGAACACCCCTAGTTGATAAGAACCAGGTGCATGCCAAAAATAAAATAAAACAATTTTGTCGTGAATACTGGAAAATCCAAAATTCCAATCTTTGAGTATAACATAACTAGGGATGGTAATTTCAACTAATTTGCCCGCCGACTAGTCTCAAATTTTATTTGCGACTAGTCGACTAGTCTATAAGCAAGAAAACTTGAAATTTAATACATACAAGTTTACAATGCAAATGCTTTGTGTATTTAGGGGCCATTTAGCCTAAACATTCAGGACAATTTGTTAATTTCAATTCTATTAAAGTAACAACAACTCACTGAATAAAGGTGAACAATTGAAAGAGAAATACATTTCTGATACATTTGCCAATGCAATGCATGGCATTTATTATGAATAGTATAAAGAGTAATGGTACTGACTCCCAGTCCAGCAGGGTCTCATTCGCCAGCACCTTTTTAGCTGCAAAAACCTTGGATCATAACAAAATACATGATGTAAGTATGCTAAAAAAATATTTAAACCACCATTATATCAAAATAGAACATATTATTCAACAGAGATTTATTAAATAAAATCAGCCCGGGTTAGATACTTTTATCTTAGCGCACTCATTTGAAGCATAATTAAGTCTTCCTGTGTTTGGCTGGCAACCAGTTCAGGGTGTGCCCCGCTTACTGCCTGAAGACAACTGGGATCGGTTCCAGCATGCTCACGACCCTCGTGATGATAAGCGGTTTGGATAACGGATGGATGGATGTCATTCAAAGCACAAAAAAAAATTCTAGTCACCTGACCTCAGAAACGCGCGAGGAGAGCCTCAGTTAAGTGTCACGTAAACTACGCCCATGTTTGGACTTGAACGGAGTGGTCCGAGTGTAGCCTGCAGCGTCACGTCATATAGACAATATCTAGTATCTATCTATCGAGAAAGAGAGGTGTCATGGAATAACTCACACTTTTTAAAGCCTAGCTTTTTTTGCCTTTGCCATCTATTTTGGGAGCAGCATGGCATCAGCATCTTTGTAATTTTTTTTAAAGAGGAAGTCAACGCAAATATTGTCTTCACAATGTTATGCTCGATGTAGCCTCTCAAGTCTAAACACGGCATTCTGATTAATATTATGTTTGTGGAATATGAGTTAAGCCTGGTTCACAGGGCAGGATAATCGGCCCGATTTTAGCCCTGAATCTCCCCTCCCGACAATCGTAGGTCGGGACGACTCTCAAAAAATAAAATTTGCGTAATAATCCTGCCGTGTGTGGTGTGCTCAGCCTGACCTCGGCCGCTCAGAAGGACGTCCGACCTCAAATTGGGGATATTCAACAAGTTGGATTTTTTGGGCCGACTTCGCACCATGTGTACTGCGCTCCGAGGATAAATGAGCACGTCGCCGGTTGACAGTGACGTACAGCCAATTAGAAAGCGAGAGAACAGGTGAGCCGTGATTGGTTGTTAGCTGAGCCCAGAGCAACTATGATGTCATTTTCAATCGACAGAGTGTGACAAAATGGTCGCCCCCTGAGAAGGATAAAAATCGGTGGATTTTGTTGCTTGATTTGCAATTTTAGAATGATCAATTAACCTACCATGCATGTTTTTGGAATGTGGGAGGAAACCGGAGTACCCTGAGAAAACCCAAGCAGGCACGGGGAGAACATGCAAACTCTACACAGGAAGGAAGGGGCCGGAATCGAACCCACGACCTCTGAACTGTGAGGCGGACGTGCTAACCAGTCGACCACCATGCCGCCTCTGCATAGAACATATTCTCGAAAAAATGTTTGGGTTGAGTTCCCCCTTAACTCATATTCCTCAAACGCAATATTAATCAGAATGCATTGTTTAGACTAGTGGAGGTGCACAGAACATAGTCAAAAATATTTGGGTTGACTTCCCCTTTAAGTATTAAATTGAGAACCTGCTTCTTTCTGAGTCTGTCTGTTTACATGCATTCTCATTCTCATTGTCAATTTCTAGGCAGTTGCAGGGTCACTCTGCCACATGGCACACTGATGGAAATGACAGGGAGAGTTCAGAGTTATTTGAGTCTGCTATGGAGTGGAGGGGCCCTTAGGAAATAAGTGGAGAAGCGGCGGGTCTGCCTGAGAACGGCGGGATTTGTTTTTAGGGGCACAAACTTGCCGGTGTAGCTTGGGTGTGGAAATTTCCGTCTGACAGTGAGGCAGGGAAGGAGGGAATGATGAAGAGGAAATAATGTCATCATTTCATATGTCATATGGGGAGTCAGCAAGAATAGGCAGCAGCATTGCATGTGTATTGTTGCTGTCCAATGAAAAACTTCAAATTGTGACATTTCATATCCACAAAAGATAAAAAAATAAACAAAAAAAAGAAGAAAATCTAGGGTATAGCCCTAGGCAGAGTTTGTGAAAGTGAACAAATATCAGAAATAGGTCGCAGCATTATTTGCATATTTTCACTGTGCAATGGGAAAACATGAAACGCAAAATAGGTACTTATTAAATCTGTGATAAATGGAAAATGGAGATTGTGTTTTTGACTGAACAGATGATAGAAGACGTTAAGTTGGACAAAAGAGCCATGTTATATGCGGGAGCTGTACATGATTTAAGAAATACTGTTGCCCAATGAAAAATATCCAAATTTGGATGCTTTTTGATCTGTAAAATATACATTTTGAACAGCAACCTTGAAGGTGAACAAAAGGCAGCAAGAAAAGACAACATGATTAGAGAAATATTATACGTCACTGATCAATGCCTAAGATTTGACTCATAATTTTGACTTTTTATCCGAAAAAAAATATGAAGGATGGGGATCCAAGTTTTTCATTGAAGTTTTTCACATATGAAGTTACACAAAAGGCAGCAAGAATAGGCAGTAGGGTTCTGTGGTAACTGGACGCAAATAAAAATAATGTACTGTATAGCATCACTGTCCTATGAAAAAACTGTCAAAAAATTGGAGGACTATTGTTCAAAAGAGCTTTAAAAAAAAAAGTGGTTGCTTCATTTTGTTTGGTTTTTTTTTTTTGGCGGCAAAAAGATGCTCTGACCTGAGTAGCTGCGATCCTTCCTCTGCAGGACACGCTCAATTTATCGGTGGCCAATGTATGAAAATGGATGTTGTCATGACGACATCTTTTTTTTCTCTCGCTGGGAGACACTTATACACCGTCACACAAATCACATATCAAATACATTTATTTCCCATTGTGATTGCTCTAGTAGTTGGCAGTGGTACACCAGTACTTACTGTAGCTCAAAATGTCATTATATATGTCATATAATTATGGAATAATAGGAGACATTTAAATGATATAAACATTCCCAAAAAAATCAATGTAAATTTAGACATAATTTCTAGTTCTTCATTGTTAAATATTGTTGAAGCAGGTGCAAGTGCGTCAAATTATCGTTATAGAGTTTTTTTGTTTTTTCTAAATAGATATATAATTTTTTTTTAGCCCTTATCACTCACCCTTACGACTACTTTATCTTTTTAGATGACTCATTATTGCCATAGTCCATTCATATTTTACTTGCTTCATTTTAACTTGAGTGAATGATATGCCTAACTGGCGCTAGCATGTCAAAGACAGGGAACTCCTTTACTTGTATACCACATCGCCATCCGCGGGTGTTTAATCGGGTTATCATGCATATCATCATTTTATTGTAAGCATTGTCATTTATTTAAACGAAGTTACGCCGCTCGCTCACTCGATGCGCGCATAGCATACGGCGGCCGTTAGCATTAGCTGCTTGTTCTTCGGTGGTTTAAATGATTCTTCTTTGTTGGTTCAGCAGCTTTTTTTTCGTTGGTTTAACTTCTTCGTGTTTGGAGGCGGATGTGTGCTGTCTACATCACGCACCATGCCGCGATCGGGTGTGTTTTCTATCGAATGTTTTATCAAAGGCGTTTTGTATTGATATCGATCACGTGTCAATCGCGATAGATACTGATATTGAATTATCGGTCCAGCTCTTATCACAATTAAAGCTCAGAATAAGCACTTTATTTTGTTTCCACTTTAAACTTATTAAGCATCTACGCAAAAATGTTTGAGAAAAAAATTCTCAATTCTACACAAAATCATTACATGCCCATCAGGCACCTTTTAAAGAATGAGTAGTTTTACTTTAACTCAAAAGCAGTTCAACTTCTTTTCACATGTGTATTTATGCTAAAAAAATCACTTAAAACACTGTCCTTACAACTTACAACTTATACAAGACACAGTCTGACCCTGGAATGGATGATATGCATTCATTAACCTGGAGGTCTCAATTCGGTGTGGGAAGTGCGTAAAGATGATGAAATATGCTTTCAAAACAGGGAGAGGTGGAAAAAAAGTCAACCTTGGCATGATAATCCTAATTAGAGTTAATTGCAGAAGTTAAACTGTCAAGTCATGTTTTTGTGGCTCTGAGCCCTTTTGGCTAACACACCACAACATTCTAGAACATTCCAGCAAAGGGAAGGGATGGCTGTGTAAGAAACAATCATAATTATAAGAATAGTGTTTGTATTATAAGAATAGTGTTTGTATTATATATATATATATATATATATATATATATATATATATATATATATATATATATATATATATATATATATATATAATAAATTTATGGGGCATATTATTGAAAGTAAGTGTTTTTTTTTTTAAATGAATGAATATTGACAAATCTAAACATTCTTCAAACTGTCCCTTTAAGTTAAAGTACTTATTTATTTATAATTTAATGCATTTCATATCAAGTACAAATATTTACTTACATTTGTTAGATTTAGTAATTTAAAATAATTGAAAATGTATTTCATTGAATTAACGCCCATCCATCCATTCTTTGAACTGCTTGTCCTCACGATGGCCGTGGGCATGCTGTAACAAAACCCAACTGTGAAATCTCACATTTCCGTTAAGGAGATTGTCCCGACAATTGGTAAATCGGTTTTGGCCATTATCAAAAGCAGTCTGTCTTTTGGTGTGGTCCCCCAACATTTTAAGCATGCTGTAGTGCAACCCCTGCTGAAAAAAAAATGGCCTTGATCAAGCTGTGCTATCAAATTTTAGACCCATTTCCAAGATGCCGTTTACGTCTAAAATTTGGAAAAAGTGGTGCACTCACAGCTAAGATCTTACTTGGATAAACACAATGTTATGGACGTTTTCCAGTCAGGCTTCAAGAAGATGCATAGCACAGAGTCAGCCCTGCTATGTGTTTTTAATGACATCCTCCTGGCAAATGACACTGGAGACAACGTATGTCTCGTTTTGTTGGATTTGACTGAAGCTTTCGGTACGGTAGACCACAGTATTCTTTTGACACGCTTGCAACACCAAGTGGGTGTTAGCGTATGTGCTCTAGAGTGGTTTAGATCCTATTTAGCTGGCAGGACTTTTTCTGTTAGCCTAGGTTCCTCTGAGTCCTGCTCTGCCCCTTAATCGTATGGTGTTCTACAGGGTTCTATTTTGGGGCCATTGCTGTTCTCATTGTATTTGCTGCCCCTGGGTTCCATCCTTAGAAAACACAGTATTTCCTTCCACTGCTAGGCGGACGTCTGTCAAATCTATCCCGCTAAGCAAAAAAGAGGCTTTCTCCTTAAGACCACTTTTGTCCAGCTTAGAGGACATCAGTTATGGTGTTCGGTCGCAGTGGCTCGTCTCTATCCCACCCTGTTGACCTTGGCCCCCTCTCTTCATATCTAAAGCCAACAGTCTCAAACTTTTTATAATAATTTTATAATGGACAGTGATCTTAAATTGGACCAGCAAATCAGCGCTGTTGTAAAGTCGAGCTTCTTTCACCTTAGACACCTGGCTAAGGTAAAGGTGGTTGTTTGCATATTTGTTTGCTCCTCTTTAGTGCCGCCGCCCTACTCTCCCGCGTGCAACAGTCCATAGCGCCCGTTTCAGTCGGAGTCATTGGAGGAACCGATTACAAACTCTCCATTGGAAATCATTGTACGGTACTTTCATTGCTTAGAACGTCCAAAAACGGTATTCAATTGGCACCAAAATTTATGTGGACATACTTACTAATGACCACTTCAACATATCAAAAGGATGAACCTCTCCGTGGTTGATTTATATAGAATGAGGAAATGTGGAAGTGGGCATGAACTACATAGATTTATGCTGGGACAAGCGCACACTGCTTCTTTGCTTTAAAAACAAACAAAAAAACCAAACACTGCTTCTTTGCTGACCACGGCTAGGACGAGCGAGGCATTTAACACTAGTCACGATATTTACAGAGACTGAAGTGGGAATGAGGAGACGTGCACGTTTATTTGGATGAGGAATGGCCACAGGTTTTTGACCTACAACACGCCGTCCAATTTGGAACGTAACAGCCGACTGAAATGGAGCGTTCCAATGCGGCCACACACAGCTGTGGAGTCGGATGTGCACGTTCAAGACACGCCCGGTGTTTGATGAGGTCTTACCTCACTCTGACGCCGTTTCACTCTCGCGGCTGCAAGCGGTGTCGGACAACGACTGCTTGGGAGGCAACCCCACGACATGAAGAGTAAAGATCCATGCTTGCCTGATTGCTTGCTCACTGCCAATCGCCGTCTGCCTCCCAAGAGTTGACACGAGTTTTGCGTCGCTAAATGTCCGAAATATAACCAGTCGGGGTTCGTGTGCGCATTCATGCTCTTGTCCGCTTCAGCCTGTGTCAGTGGAGAAGCGATCACCACGCTATTTTTGATTTTGTGGCGGCAATCATAATGAGCTCACGTTTTATTACAATAAATCCAAACTATTGTGCAAAACACTTTTATACTTTCACAATTTTAAGTGGACAAGAGTAGTAATGTGCATTTGCATTTTGGTGGTGATCGGTCGCCGTTTTAGACAACAGAACTGACAAAACAAGCAATATTATCACGCTTGTCTCCCTCCCCGTGACGTAGACCGCTGAGACCGAAAAATTAACAAGACCAGCCCCAAAAAGGGTCAAGGCAATTTGTCGTAAATCTAATCACAAAAAAAGCCCTTAAATGACTACAGAGTCTTTTGAGGGGGGTCATTTTAGTACTGATGTAATTTTTACATGCTAACCTATTATATAAGTGCCAATGTTTTACTCATCCAAGTGTCACTTTAACACAGCAACATTTTCAAATATACTAAAAATATACAAAAATATACTAAATATGGATGTTATTTCATTACATGCATGCAAAGAAAGAAAACAAAACAAATAAGCTTAGAAACTAAGTTGTGTGTAATAATGTGAAATGACAGGGAAAAAGTAATGAATACGTAAAGGAAGGGATGGGCAAAAAGGCATGGAAATCCAAGAAAACACCAAGAATTCATCAATAATCAAACTTAAAAAGTTCACTTAAAGTGTACATATCAACTAAAATGACAATATAAATACACGAACAGGGGAACAGTCGATTGGAAGAAACAATCATCATCACGGTAAGAAGAATATTTAAACAATATTGCCATGGAAACGCAGTGAAATCTACTTTTTTTTTTACGTAAAAATGCGTTTAAACGCACAAGAAAGGTCAGAACACCTCAACCTTCGGAAATCATCAAAACAATAACCAGCCACTGGGATGAAATTCTTTTTAAAAAATCTCCACATGAAAATTAGACTGACTCATAGGATTAAATTTTCTTTTTTTTTTGCATGGAGCGACCCTATCCTATACCACCATTATGGCTAACCGCGAGCTAGCAGTCAGCTCCCAGCGAAAAACCCCGATTTGAATCGCAAACGACTGATTTTAAAGTGTGTAGTGTGCATCTACTAAAAAATTTAAAAACCGCATTACAGCAATGTTAAGGGACGACTAAAAGCAACATAAACATAAAGAGTAAAAAAAATATTGTCGCAATGTAAACGCCGAGTGAACGCTTCATTTTAAAACTTAAACCTGACAGGTGCAATTTAAAAAAAATCCATTTAAACGCACACGAAACGTCAAAAACCTCTGATTCAGACTATTAATATTGTTAAACAGAAGAACATATTCATAATTTCTCTCAGAGCGGCCGTGTATATATACAAAGCATTTTTCTGCGTTGCCCTGCTTAGATGTGATGGAACGAACCTTAACCCCTGTTGGCTAACCGCTAGTTAGCAGATAGCTCTCCATAGAATACCCAATTTAAACCATAAATGATCCATTATAAATACAACGACCACACACAGGATGCCGTAATAAAAACACTAACACTAGACATGAATTTATATATGTACACAACCGCTTCCCGAGCGTCAATCGGCGTTTGACATCTTAAGCTTTAGCGAGGCTACCACTTAGCCACCGTTTATAGTGAATGGAGAGGCTAAGCTATTTGCATGGCGAGCTAACGCCTGTCTTACCAGGTCAAAACAAGCACGGACGCGGGCCGAGGAGCATCGATTTCCGGCTTGCTTTTGCCGGATGGCCCGCTGTCTGTTTGGCTCTGGTTGGGGGTTGGGTGACGAAGAAAAATACGCAGGTTCACAGCGGGTTCTGCAGACAACACGTCGGGCTCATCGCACTCAAGATGCTGCTGCTGTTGCTAAAAAAAAAACAAAAAAAAACAAAACAAAAAAATGGAACAGCCGCCTGTTCAATGTCCGCTTTGCTGTTGCAGGTCGTCGCCGAGCTCACACACCCCACCAGGGACAGTGCTGTACTCACCCCGCCTCCTTTTCTCAAAAGCAGCACAAGAAGAGCGGGCAGATGGTGGCAGATGCCAAGTACGACCCCGCCCGCCTCATTGACCAGAGTTCAATATTTGCGGCACGATTTGACTCGTTTCTGGGTCACAAATGTCTTTTTTACTTTGTGGCTTTGAATGTTCTGTTTGGTTTTGTTGGAAAAATTGCGAGTCGAGCAAAGGGACTTGCACGTAGCTGACGTCACGCTTTAGGCACGCACACTTAAAAACACAGTTTGCTTTGTTCGACTGTTCATGCAACAATCTTAAAATTAAAATATTAACAACATGGAAATACAAGCGCGCCTATTCACCGCCACTGCATATTTTAACTAAAATTACGTTTTCTGAAAACACATAGATGAATGTATTGTCCATTTCTTTACATTCTGTAAAAACGTGTGTTTTCTTGCGAAAAAATGTAACTTGATTTTATGAACTGTACAGGTTGATTTGCCTTGAGATAGCTTTACATGGTAACCTTTTTGTTGGGCCATTACAGATGCTTTATTTTATTTTATTTTATTTTATTTTCACATTTCTAATCATGTAAAGGTATGGAATACGTAGAATGTTGGTCTACTCTAGACACAATATCTTTACAGACTGAACGCACTCGCAAGCACTTTAACGTAAAGTGAAAAACTTTTGTATGTATTTGTTCTGCATTTATTAAAGCCTATAGCGTATTATTATATGTTTTAATTCTATAGAGTTAAACACCTTTATGTTTTTTTACATATGTTTTGGGGTTTGGAGGTGTTGGGTAAATGGTCACTTTGGGCACGTTCGGAAATTCATTCTGAACGCTCGTGCACTACGCTGAGTGTTTGTGTGTTCGGAGAAGTAGAGTGCGCTCCGCTCCCAGTAATTTCCGAACGCAGCCTATGTAATGTAAACCAATCAGCAGCTCGTGCTTGAACTGCTCTCTGTGCTACTTGACGCACTGGCGCACCGTGTTACCAGTAGAAGCGCCTAGTGCGCGCACTGGCAGTCCGTTTTTGGTGCACTCTGAATTTGCGAACGGCAAATTCGACCGATTTTCCGAACGGTCAGAGTGAAGCAGTGTGCAGCGTATTTGGTAACGCGCCCTTTGATAGTGACCCATTCCCAGTAGCTCTACACTCCCATCTGGTGGAGGATCCTATTATGAAGCACTATAGTGTAAAATCTTACTTTGTATATATATATATATATATATATATATATATATATATATATATATATATATATATATATATATATATATATATATATCAGATTTATATGGCACTTTTTTAGACTTTACTGTAATTATTTTTATTATTAACACTTAAAGCGGAAGTCAAGGCAAACATTTTTTTTTTCAAGAATATGTTCTATGCAAGCCCAGTAGTTGAAACAGGGGATTCTGTGTTCACCCACTTGTTTTTAGCCATCTCCCGGGGCGCCCATTTTGTCTTCTGTCGACTTCAAAATAACATCACAACTGCTCACAACGATCAATCACGGCTGAGATTCAGAAAACAGGTCAGCCGTGATTGGTCGTTGTGAGCAGTTGTGATGTCATTTTCAGTCGACAGAAGACAAAATGGCCGCCCCCGGAGATGGATAAAAGTGCATTTTGCTGCTTAATTTATATTCCACAAACGCAAAATTAATCAGAATGCCGTGTTTCAACTAGTAGGCCTGTGTTTTTATACATTTTCATAAAAAATACACATAGATATTATTGTTAAAGCCTGAATAAAATCTGGTCAAAACATCCAATTCTTTATGCAAGCGCTATACAATGTCATCTGGTGGGCAACTTGATTCAAAGTACTTTTGTGAATGGTCCATATGCACGGCCGCACATCGAGCATTTCCAGGGGAAAGATTAGGCAGCGTACAAGTTTCCTTAATTGTTTCACATTCAAACTGACCAAATTGGGGCCCTAAGCGAAATTTAAGATGTAGATCTAAGATTTACAGTGGCTTGCAAAAGTAAACAGCCCACTAGAGCGGGAGTAAATCATCATATTAGATCAAAATCTCTTCCCTTAGAGTACATGAGGCCCCGCTCCCTACTCTCATCAGTGTAAAATGTGGTAGAGTAACTTATGTTCTCATCAATAAAAGTTGATTTTAATAGTTTGGAGTATAATTAATCCACTACTTTGAGTAAGATTTATTGTGAATAATTGACTCTCAGGGTCACTGACGACTACTAGAGGTACACTCGCCTGAGTTGTGTGTGGTCAGCGAGGGGTCGGTTCCTACTCAGTGACTGTGTCTGTGTGTGTGCCCTGCGACCGTCTGCTGACCAGTGCAGGGTGTAGTCCGCCTTTCGTCCATAGTCAGTTGGGATAGGCTCCAGCACCTCCCTGTACAGGATAAGCGGGGTGGAAGATGACACATGACACATAATTGACTCTCTTCCAAGTGTACATTTTACTCTGTTTAGACTGGGACCAAATATAGTCTTTTTCAGAGTATGATAGTCCTCGATTAGAGTAATATGTACCCTATGAAATTTACTGTGTGTCCATAGGGCAACTATTAGTCGCACACTGCACAACTCTGGCCTTTATGGAAGAGTGGCAAGAAGAAAGCCATTTCTTAAAAGAAATTTATAAAAAGTGTCATTTGACATATGACATAGGCCACCTGGGGGACACAACAACATGTGGAAGAAGGGGCTCTCGACAGATGAGAGCAAAATTGAACTTTTTGGGCTAAATGCAAAAAGTAAAAGTAACACTGCACATCACACTCTAAAAACAGTTGGGTTATTTCATTAACCCAATTTTTGGATTGTTTGTGTTGGGTCAAAATTCTGGGTTATTTCTTATAGATTAACCCAATTGTTGGTTCAAATTAACCATATATTGGGTTATATGCCAGTAATGTTTTATGTTGGGTCAAAAAAAAACCTTAGAGGCCAATACAAAGGTGCCAGATGTACACTTTAATTAAGTATGACTTAATTGGCCATGACAGCCACCGACATACCGTTCATATGTCTACACATGCAGCATCGTGGTCAAGTCAACGACACTTTTGACATTTGGATTTCGTCGTTTATCACACTGTTTTGGTAAGTACTTCACACATTGTCATGTTTTGAAAACAAGTTGCTTGTGACTGAGCGTGTGTGTTGGACAGGATGAGTGCTGGAATCGATAAAAGAAAAAAAGGCATTGGTCTGCCTCCATTGATGGATGTGACTCTTCACACGAACTGTGCGTTCTCCAAATAATGTTCCATATTAACTTTATGTGTTTATTGTAATCCACAGGAACATTTCTATGATTACCAGAGTGGTTCTGGTTACCTTGCTTGGAGATTGAAAACTGTTGAACGCAACTCTCCTCAAGAGGTCAATATATCTCAACACACTATTCAAGATAGACCCACAACTCATCACAGCCCATGTGAAAGTGTGAGGCAGTTGTCTGGTGATGACCGCAAGGAAGCAATGCTTGGTTTAAAGAACTGAAATAAATTGTATACCATTTTACAAATTCATCTATCTCATGGACTGATTTGCATTTCCTGGCTGACAGCCAATCAGAGTTATTGTCACTTTATTGTCACTGGCACCACATTGCAGGAGCACTGCCCCCATGCCCCTTGAAATATGCTTGTGTGCATGTAGACTGGTTGAGCAAACAACAATGAACCCACAGGTATCCACACACACACACACACACTGCTCCTCCTGAATCTGAGATTCAACTTCCCGATGGACCCTCCTTTCTAGCATCCCTGAATAGAGTTTACCAGGGAGAGAACACACCACAACATCCTATCTGCCAATCCACTTACATACAGTCAATATTCAGGTTAAGGTCATAATTCAGATTTCTGAGTCATTCGGAAAAACGTGTTTACATGGCTTGAGCGGACAGAAATACGCGCACATTTGACTAAACCGATTGAAACGGCGACGCACGGAGGTCGTGACACAAATCGATGCAAATTCCGCTTGTTACTTGCTACCGTCAATAAAACATATTACATTCATGTCTCTCACCACAGGAATAAAGCAGACAATTTCCTGCGCTTTCCAAAAGAGTTTCGTCATGATTGTTTACCTCTCTGCTTGTGTATTTCCGGCGAATTGCGCGCCAGGCATACGGATTTATACCGCATATATACAGTATGTGTCTATATCCACACTGTGTAAATTTTGATGTAGGGACAGAAAATACTGTGAAAACACCGCAAAGGAATCACTGTATTCAAATTAGGCCGCATTTACAAGCACTTCCTGTAATACAAAGACGAAGATTCAATACGAGCCCTTCACCTACAAAGAGCAAGATTCCTTGAGGTTGTGCATGCGAAGAGTGTCCCGTGCATTCGGGATATTCCGATCGCAGTTGACATACATGCATATTCGGGTTGGAGAGAGAGTAACCCAGGCATGATATTCAGAATTTTAAAAACCCGAATAAGGGAACGTTGCAGCCATTTACATGGCTTTTAAAAACCTGAATACTGCCAATATTCGGGTTTTGAATGGTTTATTGGCTGCATGTAAACCCCTCTACCACAATATGGTGATTGCTCAGGGAGGGCTTATTAATACATATTATCATTAATAATTGTGTTTTTTTGTTTTTGTTTTTATTTTTAGGCCATTGGTGCTGTAAAAAGAAAAATATATGCTTTTTTATATTATCTATTTACCTGCTATCTTTTTTATTGTTCCATTGTGAACACATAGAAGGTACATTTCAATGGATGAAATAAATCAGACAATTTTCTCTATATGGACCTTTTATTGCTGTGTAGATTTTTGTATACGCAATGGAATGTTGAACGGTGTGTTGATCAAGCCACCCACCCACAGCCCCAAAGGCATTCAATTTAAATATCAAAACAACTATGATGCTGACATTTTACACATAACACTATAAAGGTGCTAATAGACAACAATCTTTACAAAATGCACTTTACATTGCTGACAAAACAGGAGTAATGTATGTTGTACATAGAGTATTTGCAGGTATATTTGTGTGACAAAAGCAAACAAACAAAAATAAAAGATTAAAAAGTAATGTAATTCTTGAGTTTATCTCTTGATGGCTTCCACAGGAGAGGTGTATGATGTATTGCAGATTTTTGTGACATCATAAACAGTCCTGGTGGTTGTTTTCTTTTCTTTTGTCTTTTTTAAATTCTTCTTCTTGTGATGAGAAGATGGCAAGGTTTTAGGCTTCATACACCCTTAGGGGAAAAAGGAAAGACATTCGATTAAAATACGATTTTTTAAAAGTTGCATGAGTTGTATTGGGAAAAAAACCCAAGGTTTTTGGTCTCTTCACAGCGCTTCGGTATCTTCTTTGCTTCTTGTTGTGGATACTGGTTTGTAAAATTGTATTGTCCTTTTCAAATTTATTTATTCGTTGTTAAAGTTTTGACACAACTGTGTTTTTATTGGTCAAAAAAGGTAGGCTACTTTTATTACGGAAAATGTTACCACCTTTAGCCACCTCCATTGTCCCATTGAGAATGCACAAACTGTATTCAGTTCAATTAAATATGAATCATAATACAATGTTTACATTGTAAAATTCTGTTTTTTAATAAAGTTTTGATAGAAAGGTTGTACTGTATTTTGGATTACTAAAATTAAAACAAAATTTTACATTTAGTTTTTTTTTTTTTTTTCAAACATCTAGGTTCTGTTTACTGAGCAGAAAAAGTATTTGAGAAACGTCATCTTCAATTGTCCCATTGAGAATGCAAAAAGTGTAATTAATTAAATTAAATGTGCATTTTGGTCATATTTTTAATGTGACTTTTTTTTCAAAATACTTTTTTATACTTGCCATGGTTCATAATTATTGAAATAAATAAACAGTGAATAGATTTTTTTAACATCTTGATTCCGTCCCATTCGGAATGCACAAACTTTATTAAATTGTAAACAGTGCTCAGAACATGATTGGATAGGGGGCTTATTTAAACATGCCCATACGTACTACTTGTAATTACCAACAAATAGATGGTAATATATTCAGATTTTAACATAAAGAGTCTTCACCTGTGCTTGTCCTTCCAGATGTGGAACCACTTGACCAGGTTCTTGGTGCTCTGCAGTTTAGGGTGCAGACAGTACTCCTGGCCCTTGAAGCGAGCCACATTCTCCATTGTCACACTGAAGGTGGAACAAAAAAAACCCATGATTAAATAACTAGAAAATGCAATTTCTATCCAATGAATGGTGATGCTGAACTGAAATTCCGTGGAATGAACGTAGTTGTTCAAATGTAGAATGTGACATCTGAAGTTGGAATGGTTTGAATTGTGAGAACTGTGGAAGGATAATGTAAATATGTAAAATATCTGTTTTTATGGGTTGATGTTGTAACGGAAAATGTGGAATGCTAAAAACAATATTGGACTTTGGGGAATTAGTTTGTGTGCGTGGAATATTTTGATGGTGCAATGGTTTGAATCGGTTTACATTTGTGGAAGGAATAAATAAGTAAAATGCTGCTAATGTACTCATGGAAAAATAATAAGACATTTGGGAATTTGGGGTATGTTAAAAAAAAGTACCCAGCATGTCGTGAACCTTTTCAAGTTCGAATGGTTTGAATTGGTAGGGAAATGTTGAAGGAGGAAATATTGTACTTTTTTGTTTCATTAAGATGTGGAATTTTATAACCATGCTGAAAAATTACGCAAGTTCTCCTTAATGAAGTGTATAATTATAAAGTTTAAATGGTTTGAATAGGCTGAGAAATGTGGAAGGAGGACGTGAAAATGTAAAATATGTCTCAATTCATTAAAATATGTCTTAGTTTATTGTGAAAATGTGGGAACCATGGGAAAGGGATGAATAGTTCCTTTTTGTCCTGAGCGAGAAAATTTGAATTGGTTGAGAAATGTGGAAGCAAGTGGTAAATACTGTTGACCATTCACAAAACTGTATATAAAATACCATCCATCCATCCATTATCGATACCGCTTATCCTCACAAGTGTCGCGGGCATGCCGGAGCCCATCCCAGCTGTCTTCGGGCAGTAGGCGGGGGACACCCTGAATTGGTCGCCAGCCAATCGCAGGGCACACAGAGACAAACATCCGCACTCACAATCACACGTAGGGGCAATTTAGAGTGTCCAATCAACTTACCATGCATGTTTTTGGAATGTGGGAGGAAACCGGAGTACCCGGAGAAAACCCACGCAGGCACTGGGAGAACATGCAAACTCCACACAGGGAGGCCGGAGCTGGGATCGAACCCATGACCTCTGAACTGTGAGGCGGACGTGCTAACCAGTCGACCACCGTGCCGCCCGTATACAAAATAGCATTTGATTTAAATGATATTTTAATCAGTATGTCGTACTGTATTGTATCTTATCATATTGTGGTGTATCTGATTAAATCATACCTGTCATTTCCTATCTTTGAGTGTGCACTAGTGTTATGAAGTGAACCCCCCAAAAAGAATTTTAAATTGTTAAACACATATAGGAGACAAACAAAACAAAATGCTGATGATTGACTGCTAAAGTGCTTTTGGGTTTCATTCAGTTGCACATAACACATACACACACAGAAGCTTGAGAACATTCTTTCTTTTGTATGCAAGGTGGGAAATCTTGATCGTTGACCGACATTGAACTAGCTTATTGCATTATAAAACAATACGTTAAACAATTTCACATGTGAACTCCACGAACGAGTCAGGCTTGTGGGTACCTCCTGCCTGGCATGAGGCACATTCAGGCCAAAGGGAGAGAGAAATGTGGGAAAAACACCCAGCATGCCCTGGGCCTCTCCATCCAACCGCCATGAATGTTAAATGAGTTGACTTGGAGACAAATAGGCTTTTTGAATAATAAAAAAAAGAAACTCAAAAAAGAAAGTCATTGATCACAGGATTAGATTAAATGCTTTTTGCGTCTATGTTCTGAACCCTTTAGGTCCTTTAGTGAGTTATCTCAGCATGATATGCAACGTGTGTGTGTGTGGGTGTGGGTGTGTGCTTGTGCGTGTGTAAAAGTGCTTTTGTTCCCCACTGTTTACTTCCGCCTGTTTATGTTCCAGACCCACACAATAGGTGAAAGTCCACTATACAGAGAAACCATATAAAAAAACATTTTAAAGGGATTTATCTGTCACTATTAACACTTTAAACACGTTTATTAAAACACACCTTATGAACATATTGTAAATGTATTATGAACACACAAAAATGCAAGCATAAACTTAAAAGGAAATACTGTGTCTGTGTGCTCGATACATGCATGTGCCTTTATGAGGTGTCTGCGCCTTATGTATTCGGATTAATCTAGCAGAGATTTGTCATGCAAAGTTATTTGTTTAGTTAAAAAAATCCACAACATGAAATTATCTTTCTTTTTGTGTTTAGTTTGATGATAAACTTCAACTGGAAGTGACAAAATCAATTTGAAGAAAGCACTTGGCCTATTTTTTGGAAGATTGTAAATAGGCAAAACTGCATAATATATCTCATTTAAAGTTAAAAAAAAACAGCGGTAAAAAAGACTAGAGAGAAATTATTCAGTCCCTTCTGGCTGCCGTTGTGCAGTGGGTCAACCAGAATGCCCAAACAAGCCACGTGAGCCAAACTACTGCAAAATCAACAAAAAGACGCTTATTCCTCTCTCTCCCTCTCCCCTTCTCTTTCTCTTTCTCTCTTTTAGCGCTTTTACATAAAACCCACAGAGAGGCTCATTTTTCACTGGGCACCAGTAAGGTGGTGCCCCCCACCCCGTCACATGCTAATCGAGCAACCCGCAGGGACATGGTGACATGCTACCACAGAAACACACACAGCGAATGTATGCATGTTGTTTACATTTGATATCTTTGTGGATTCTTTCTTCACAAAACACACATTCATTAGCTTGAAGTGGATTTTTCTTTTTAAATTCACATAGTCAAGTTAATGCAAATTGTTTGTCTTCTTTTCTTCATGTAGATGTTAAAAACATAAATGAAAAATACACTATTTAAAATTTGGGAATTTGTAAGCAAAGCACTTCGTTGTTCTTTTGTAACACATGTATTTCTTTAGCTACTTCAGCAATGAAATAGCCATATCATTTTGTAGATTGCCATGAAATGGTGGATAGGATGCATTACAGGTTAAAAACACCGCTAAAAAGTAAATATGAGTGTACATTTTCGGCAGTTTACTTGTAATGGGATTACCAAAAAACATCTAAATTACATCTGGGTCACTATGATTGAAGCAAATTGACTACTCCATAACTACAATAGCACCTTGTTAAGGTTAATGTTACTTACTTTGTAATGAAACAAGTATTTTTATCAAGTAAATTGTCATAAAATGGGAAGATGTTAACCAAAACATATTTGGCTCTTTTGAGTCTTTCTTGAGTGTGTTACCACAATTTGCCTGCAGATGGAAGTCAAGAGCGCGTTTTACGTAACTGGCCTCTGTGAAGCTGACATAACATCCCCCGGTTGTGATTCCCTTTCACTGCACATCCCCAGCAGAGTACAACAGAAATGAATGAGAAAAAAAATCTCACAATATCATCTTTTCCTGACAGTAAGGGTGTTTGGGTTTCAGCTCCAGCTTCTGCACATCCTTGTAGCGGATCTTGGGTCCTTTCCTGGTGCACCGGCACTTGTAGGCTACAGAAACCAAAACAACAACAAAAGGGGCACTCATGAATCCCAAATTGACTTGCAAAGTAAATATTCACATTCCACTCATTTTCACTATATTACTAATACATGAGAAAACTGAGGAACAGAAATTTGTCAGCAACAGAAATACTCCAGAATTTAACCCTCTCCTCATGGTGATACCACAGTTCTGAGATTTTCTTTTTTTTAAATTACATTTTGTTTGTAAAAAAGGAGTAATGGTAAATGGGCTGTCACTTAGCACATTTATTCATAAATGTGATCTAACAAAGGTAATAAAATATCAACAATGTTTGCTGTTCATATGACTTGCAATTGGGATGTAGTAAAAATCTGTTGAGTATTTTAACAGAGAATTATTTGATTGTGTTGTTTTGAAAACCTCAAACTATCGCGGGTTCACCAGGTCCATTGACACTGGCTGAGTAACAAAAATACGAATACCATACAAGGGTTAAAAAAAATCTACAAATTTATTGGTCACACATACACAAATAATCAATCTTCAACATCCATTCACTTCAAGGGGACGTCATGCCCTGTTTAATGCGTGACTATGTGAGCGCCTAATAAAATGAAATTATTTTGGTTTGCGATAGTGGGGCATGGGGTGAGTGCCAAGGTTGGTAACATCAGTTAGCTGGCACACAAATAAAGCTGTCACATTCCTCACAGACACAACACAAATACCGCATGACAGCAAAGGACAATCAAAACGTTAGTTTTTATGTTTTCATTAAATGGGTACAGTAGATATTGCCCAAACAAATGTTACTCTTAAATTTGTCTTTTTTTTCATTTACAATTTTCAAGGTTAGAAATCACACAAACAACAAATATTATTCCACCGTGAAATCGAAGAGAGCTAAATGACCACTAACACAAGCCTGTTTAAAAACAACAAACACATGGTTAACTGCAAATGTTTAGGGGCTAAATATAATTTATATTTATTATTTATATAATTTAAATACAGAATTATATTAAAGAATTATATATTTTTTAAAAATTCCCCCAAAAATCACTCCCAAAAAAAGATGTATATATATATATATATATATATATATATATATATATATAATTAATAATTTAATAAAACTGATATAAAATGGCGCTATCGGGTGTGCTACTGCATCACCACATAACTGATAATTAAAACGTTATTGGACAGTGACAAAAAATACTTCGTCACAAAAAATTGTGGTGGGCTACTGCCTTGCCACTGAATTAATTAAGACAACAACTAATCCATGCAACTTTTCCATGAGCTAGAGGATTTTCATTGGTTAGGGATTCAAATGTTCTGTATTAAATACAGTGCAATTTATTTTAAAAATTGCACCACCTAGTGGACTACTGGCTGAACACTGAACTAATGATTAAAATCCAACTGTTCTGTGGAAAATGACATCTTTTAAACTTCCCCTAGGCTGCTTATATTGACAAACTAGGGGATAACTACAATGTTTAAGACTTATTTATACATGTTATGATTAAAAGATAAGCCTCGAATCAAAGCACAATGAAAACGATATGCACAAGCAGGATTTTCTTTTCCCAAATGAATCACTGATCTGTATTAAAGTTAAATTGGGTCTGGTGGGCTAGTGCCTCACCACTGAACTACTGATTTAACAACTTTTCCCACGTATAATCTGGTCATTCAAAGCATTTTCTCCCTGGAAAGGTGTGAGTAACATGTGTTCTGCGTTCTGAGCTTTACCCTCTCTCATATCTATTAAACATATTTAAATTAAGTTACTGCCCTCTGAGTCCCCCTCTCTATGCAGCCCTGTGCCATATCTTTAATTAATTCAGTTCAATTGTGTGTTTAAATGGCTTGTACACACAAGAAGTTGAGTAATAAGCATTTTCCACGTTTGTAGATGGATAATTAACACTTAAAACTCAAATATCAAAACAGCAATATTCCTTTAGAAAGCAAGAATTTAACATATTCATAAGTGTACCTTCTGCACTCAGGACATACAAGGCCACCACCAGCAAAAGTAGCACTACGGTGCACCGCAGCATGTCTTCAACTCTCTTAAAAATCCAGAATCCGAGCACTGCAAGCAAAAGAAAAGGAGGGGGGGGGAGTGTCAGTTGAAATTCCACTGGCGGCGTGGATTGTGTTTAAGGTCTGTGATGAAGGAGGTCCACACAAACACGCTCTCACCCTACCGCCTGCTTGGCTGCTGCTTTTAAAAGCCCCTCGCTACCCCCTTCTGCTCATTAATATGCACCACCAGACGGCCAATCACCACGCAGGAGAGACGAGGAGGACACTGAGCCCGTTTCATGAGAAAACATGAAACGTGTGTGTGTGGATGTGACAAAGAAACACTCATGTAATACTTCATTTGGTACACAATCGATTTAATAGCTAAAGATGCAGGTACAGATTATGAATCAGTTGTTAATAAAACACATTACAACTACAATAGTGCCTTGAGATACGAGTGAACCGACTTTTCAAATGTACTGCTTTGAAAGAAATTTGTGATACGAGCGCTGTATGATGGCACTGAACACAATACTTCATAACAAGTAGCAGTTTGGCAGATAGTGAACAATTGATCCAAAATAAAGAAAAAGGGACATTTTGAACATATTCAAACTTTCATTGCTACAAGAAAAACTGTTTGCGACTGTTAAAAATGTTGGCAAAAGCCTTTGCGAGCGTTTGTGACCTAAAATGAACCTTCACATAAAAACAACAATTCCCTACATGAGTACACACTCGTGAACCTGCACTGCTCAGTGGCATTCGGGATTTAAAAGAGATGTATCGACACTTTTGTCATCACTGTCATGATGTATCACTTATTTAGTTACATACTGTAAGTGAATATTTTTTTTAAATTAATAGTAAATGCGATTTTTTTTGTAGTCAACTATAATGCGATGAGGGCGGCACGGTGTTCGACTGGTTAGCACGTCCGCCTCACGGTTCAGAGGTCGTGGGTTCGATCCCGGCTCTGGCCTACCTGTGTGGAGTTTGCATGTTCTCCCCGTGCCTGCGTGTTTTTTAACTGGCTACTCCGGTTTCCTCCCACATTCCAAAAACATGCATGGTAGATTAATTGATCATTCTAAAATTGCCCCTAGGTGTGATTGTGAGTGTTTTTGTCTCGGTGTACCCTGCGATTGGCTGGCAACCAATTCGGGGTGTCCCCCACCTACTGCCCGATGACAGCTGGGATAGGCTCCAGCACACCGGCGAGCCTTGTGAGGATAAGCTGTTTGGATAATGGATGGATGGACGGATAATGTGATGAAAGTTGAATCCAAGTCAATTAATCGATGACATAATTGTTTCAGCACAAAAACAGCTTTCCCCAACCTTTTTTGCGCAACGGACCAGTTTCACCTAAAGCCATATTCAGATGGAGGGACACAGAAACAAATAAAAAAAACAATGATTAAAAAGACAGCTCACCATTATGCAAAGCTAAATTAAAAAAAGAACAAAAACAAAGACACATGTTTCGCTTTAACGCGTGTGTGTCCAGGCCAGTGGTTTTTGGGACTGGCTCTGCTGTTAATTCTCAATTTTGCAGTTCAATGTGTGATAAAAATGCTAATTTGCCCCTCACAAACTGCGGCAAGAAAGTGGTTATTTTGAGCCTTGAGGTCCTATTTTGATCATCATTATGACATCTGCACCCAATTTAGTGTTGATCGGTGAAACTTGTGTCAGGGGCTGAATTTTTTCCGACTTCCCAGGGGCCACTACTGAGTGATTTCTCAGGGGTGGTTGTGCTCAGGAGCCCTAATCTATACATTTTCACCAGGTATTCATAAAAATATGTGAGTTTTTTTATATCTATACACTGAGTGGCTACACTAGTAATAGTGACTTCATCTGAGCCATTAGCTTTACCAAAATTGTGTAATAGTATCCATTATTATATGAGATTGTGTAGCCATAATGAAAGGGTCCATATTAACAAGTGCAGCCATTGTAACAAGAGCATAACTGACCTGCAAGAGCTAGCCCTGAGAAGAAGGTATGACCCCTCCCACCTCGGTCCCTTGGACCACAGCCTTCATTGGCCTCCTTCGTCAGGCGTGTGGGTAGGCGTGTGCGTGTGTGCTTTGACACAACATGTGATCACTCAAGCCAGTGGCCATGAAGTGTCCACCTGCGCATTCACCATCACATTACCTTCGAGTATGTACACACTCTCCCATGGAAACCCGTGTGTGTGTGTGTGAGATGCCAGCTGCCATGTGATCGTGTGACCTCGAGGACACTGCAGCAGAGGGAGGGTCTATCGGCATCCTTTTTAAGAAGAAAATCAAAAACTTGTCAGTATTCCATTGAGAACAAACGTTTATCCTAAAGGTGTCAGACAGGCTCGTTCTTCCACACCAAACTCATCCACGCACACTTTTATGGACTTTATTTTGTGCACTTAGAGCAGAAAAGGGCCTTCCTCTAAAGCAGAGTTTTCAAACTCTGTGCCGCGGCACACCAGTGTGCCAGATATTGTCAGGTATGCCGTGGGAAATTATCTAATTTGTGTGCCTGTCTAGCGCCTGGCAGCGTAATCATGTAGTTACTAGATTGTAGTACTCTTCCATACCAGCAGGTAACAGCAGCAGCAGGTAGCTAATATTGTCTTTGTTTAGAGACAAGCGAATTAATGACGCATGTTTATCCAAACAGACTAATGACTCACACTGGGTAAGTATCAACATGAAACATTATAAAATACTTTTTTTGTGTGTTTATTTCATTCATACTCAAGACGTTATAATATAATGTCATTCTTCAATGTTAAAAAATGCTTATATAAACAATAATAAAACTTAGATAGTTAATAAGCTTTTTTCCCCCTACAATTTCAGAAGGTTGTGTGCTGCAGGATTTTTTCAATGAAATAAATGTGCCTTGACTCCAAAAAGTTTGAAAAACACTGCTCTAAAGCACAGGTGTCAAACTCTGGCCCTTGAGGGCCGCTATCCTGCATGTTTTAGAAGTTTCCCTCTTCCAACACACCTACTTCAAATGAGCAGCTCATCAGCAAGAATTGCAGGATCCTAATAACGATCCTCATCATTTGAGTCAGGTGTGTTGGAGGAGGGAAAGATCAAACACATGCAGGATAGCGCCCACGAGGACGTAGTTTGACACCTGTGTTCTAAAGGAAAGGGCCAATATGAGCCAAAAATGGTCTCCTTAAACCAAACTGGTAGACTAAAATGGCAGACTTTCGGTCTTATTTTTTTTAGATTTTCTGCATGACTCTACTCATGGTAGATATCCATCCATCCATTACCGATACCGCTTATCCTCACAAGGGTCGCGGGGGGCGTGCTGGAGCCTATCCCAGCTGTCATCGGGCAGTAGGTGGGTGACACCCTGAATTGGATGCCAGCCAATCGCACGGCACACAGAAACGAACATCTACACTCACAATCACACCTAGGGGCAATTTAGAGGGTCCAATCAACCTACCATGCATGTTTTTGGAATGTGGGAGGAAACCGGAGTACCCGAAGAAAACCCACGCAGGCACACAGAGAACACATAAATTGTAAATGTCCTTTGCTCTTTCACTTTTATAGAGTTTCTCCACAATTAAGGCACTCAAAGTGCAACATGCAAACTCCACACAGAGAGGCCGGAGCCGGGATCGAACCCACGACCTCTGAACTGTGAGGCGGACGTGCTAACCAGTCAACCACCGTGCCGCCCTACCTGGTAGATATCCCTACCAAATTTCACTTATAATAAATCTGGCAATGGGGGCTGAAATTAGAGGGGGAACTACCAATAACATTTTTGAGGGTCTACTACCTATTTTCACAATGCCTGTAAGATCATGACTTTACAGTCTGCTCTGGCCCTAGTAAACACGCAAACTAAAACTGTAACTCTATGACAGTGTTAATATATTCAAGCTGTACCTAATGGTGTGCCCAGCAAGTGTTTAAAAAAGTTGACATTTCACTAGGACATTTAAAAGTTCCTTGCCTTTCCAAATATACTAAGAATCTGAGAAAATCCTCTAAGTGATGATAACACATGTCTTTATCTCGTGATCTCGTGTGTCAAAAAACGTACTGAAGTGGCTGAGGCAAACGCTTGTTACTAAAAGTCCGTAATTATCTGATCAAAGCTTTTTGGGAGCCTGCAGCGCTAGTGAAATTTCACACACAAAAAGCTCCTTTGAAGAAAGAATTAGCAGCCCCTGCGAATCGGATCGCGGAGATTGAGGCATCCCAGCCACGTCTCTGTGCGCTTACATAAGCTTTTTGGACTGCTTGTTTACACCACTGGTCCCAGTGTGGTGAAGCTGCACTCTGACTGCAGACTTCTACTGGTTCACTCTAGAGCCAAACCTCGAGTAGCGCGCGTTCCACATTCCGAACTGTTCAGTTTGAATTTTTTTTTTTTTTGTGGTGGCAATGTGATAGGAGATAGAAACAAGGACTAAAAAGCACTCCCATAAAGGTTCAACAAGGAATTACCAGCTACAATGCTCACGGGTTGTCTTTCGACTTGTGAATGTAGAATGAACCACATAATATGGTATGAATTGAGGGGGCGGTAATTAAGAAAATCACACGTCTTAAGGCCTAGATGGACCAATCCGACGTTGGCCAACTGTGACCGAAGCTTACCCTCTGGGGCGTCGGGCCGGCTGTCGGCACGTCACGCTGGAAAAATACACCGCAACGACAGACAGTGACGCTGGCCATTAAAGTATCTTCTGCGCATATGTGAGATATAATACGCTTCCATATCATCGGCGGCAGTAGTCATGGTTTGAAAAAATGAAAATGGTTAGAAAAAGCCAACCGGAAAGCTCTTGGCCGGGCGCGGGTTATAAAAAAGTAAACAATGCATTAAGCTATATTCTTCGCTCACGATGAACTAGCACGCGAAGTAAACACTCACGTTCTTGACACAGTATTGTGAAATACCTACATTATCAACCCTCGCTCTTGTACTTGTTAGAAGATTAAGGCAGCAAAGGTGAGCTCACTGCTTATCTACATATGTCACTTCCCGTTGGTGCTCCGAGCACTGATTTGTTCGCTAACAGCCAATCAGAGTGACCAAATGTCACGACTCACGACGCCGATTCAACATGCTGAAACGCCACCCCAACCCTTCCTTCCTCCAATGTCGGATTGGTGTATCCAGGCCTTTAAAAGTAATGATAGAAGAGAGCAGCACGAAAAAAAACCCAATAAAACACGGTTAGGGGATTGGATACGTATTTTGATAGAATGGCGCCGGTGCACTTGGTGTAAAAATTTCCTTTTCGTACCAGCACAAGTCTTGTCTACCATGTTTGGGACCATGTTGCGCCTGTCTGGGCATTCTGGCACACCAAGTTACCTCGCCCCCGCCTTATCCAACAATTGGATAAGTGTTGGTGTGAGTCTTCAGTGGATGAGTCTAAGTCGAGTTACAAGTCTAAAAAAACAGCGATTTAAGTCTCTCGCGACTCTCCGAGTCCAAGTTGCCAGTTCCCATCTCTGCTATACAGTACAGCCTCAGAAAGTAAGTAATCTAGGCGACTAGTTTCCGATAGGGAATATATAAAGCAGGGGTCACCCACGTTTTTCAAACTGAGAGCTACTTTTGTGTAATGGTTAATGCGAAGGGATAGCACTTTGATACAAACTTCTGAAAAAACAATTTTCCTCAAATTACCTTTAATAAAGTTATGATCATCTGTTATTATTAACAATTATTGATTCCCATTTTTTGAGAAGACGCTGATCATGTTCATTGTTTCACACAAGGAAACAGACAAATACCAATAGGCAACACTTTAATTTTCTAAGTCTCTGCCAGTGTTCACATTTTCAAATGATTACTTCTATATCAATCTGACAAATTCATAATGTTCCTCACTGGTGAGCTAGCTTTAGAACAGGCCCGTGGGCCACTCATGTGGTCCTTTGGGGCTACCTGGTGCCTACAGGCACCACTTTGGCGATTCCTTGGATCAGGGGTCACCAAGGCCGGTCCTCAAGGGCACCCATCCTGCATGTTTTCCATCTCTGCAACACACCTGATTGAAATGATCAGCTCATCAGCAAGTTTTTCATAAGCCTGATAACGATACAGATCATTTGAAACAGGTGTGTCGCAGCAGGGTGAGATGGAAAACATGCAAGATAGGTGCCCTTGAGGACCGGACTTGGTGACCCCTGCCTTAGATAGAGCCATTCCAGTTGAAGGAGACTACTTCAACATGGAGGAAATGGCTGGACTTACCGGAACAGGGATTTTACTGTTTCGCACACAAGTCACAGTCACGGTTTAATGTTAACAATGTGCAACTTAAATTTAACATGACAGTTAATACACATTCAACGAGCTACGGATAACATAAATACATTTGAACGACAATGATCAATGACCTTATGACAGGAAAAGTTCAGCATTGCATGCCTGGCAACTGAGGAGTGTCCGAAAAGTACACAAACAAGCGATTTTCTTAACAAAATCCTTTGACAGTTTGTTTCAAGTGCTTTAAGATGCCCATCACTCATCTAAATTACTATTACTGTTTAATTCTTTAAACTGCATTCTGTACGACAATGGGCTCTTTCGAAAGGCCTAGTACTTGTTTGTTTGCACCCTTACATGTAAACAAAAAGGTACAGACATGGTTCCTTTGCCAGTTGGGACCATTTATGTACCTTTTCTAACCCAAAAACAGTGCTTATATTCAATTGTGAACCTTACGGGGTACATAACAAATCGTTGTGGAGGTAAAAATTGGACTCCTAGAGTACCCTTTTTTTCTGACAGTCCAGCAACTGTTTCTGGTGTTACTTTGGAGACCGTTGGAGACTCCCGCATTTCAATGTTCCGAATTTAGAGTCTTCAATTAACCTACCATGCATGTTTCCACAATGTAGGAGGAAACAGGAGTACCTGGAGACAACCCACGCAGGCACACAGAGAACACATAAATTGTAAATGTCCTTTGCTCTTTCACTTTTAAAGAGTTTCTCCACAATTAAGGCACTCAAAGTGCTTCACACTGAGTATGCATTTACCTGCTGACGGCACATAAGCAAGACCAACTGGGGTTTCAGTATCTTGCTCAAGGGCACATGGTCCCAAAGGCTGGGGATCAAGCCCGCAACCTCTGTGTTGGGAAACGTCCAGCCGCCCACCGAGCCATGCCAAGGAAGGCTGGAGCCTGTATTTGAACCCACAACCTCTGAACTGTGAGGCAGATCAAATCAATACGAAGCACAGACCAGAGAACTAAAATGAAAACGTATGTGATGTACTAAATTATTTGTTTTTGTTTTTTTACCCTGCACGTGCCTCCCCTGACCACATGTCCCTAACCTAGAAGATTTCTCGTGCAAATATTTACTGTAATTATGACTTTTCTACTGGGTTAGCATTGGTTAGTAATCGACAGAGGCACGTTCCAACTTGCCTACAAATTTAGACTCCCACACATAACATTGAATAGCTGCTGGCTATTGGATATAATGGCTAGCAAAACACTTTTGTGTTTGAATATATTCACAACGTGTTTGAATTGTATGTTGTTTGTTACGTTTAAATGTGCTTAATAATGTGTCTAGGTAGGGCCTCTCTATTTGATCTTTCTATACTGTGGATTTTCACCTGTTGCGGGTGTGTCTGGAATGCTTTTCCTTGTTTCGTGTTGTTTCACCCGTCGCCATCTATATTAGCACGCAACTCTTTTGAATATCCAGATAATTTATTTCATCATAATCAAATGGTCCTATTTGCCAAAGTTTCATGGGAATTATCATGCATCTGCAGCCCGTGGGCAAAGAAAAGAGAGGTATGCAAAAAGCTGAGCATGGGAAAGTATTCATGAGGAAGTGAGCAGTTGTAAAAGCCAGAGGCAACAGTGTAATTACCACTTAAAGTGTTGTTTCTCACTAAGCGGTTTTCTTTAATGAGGCGCCAGTAAGCGCAAACATTGATAACTGTTTCGACATTTACGGGACACTAATTACAATTCAAAACTTCATTGTATTTATTTTAATGATCTGTCACCATCATAAAATGATCATATTTCATTTTCTTCATAGTTCGGTCACAGTTGTGTGCATATTCCTGAGAGCCACCACGCACCTGGGAACTCAAAGAAAGAGAAAAGGAAAGCAGTGAAAAGAACGCTTGAATGTATAGTTGTTCAAAGCTGATGATAAACATGGCAAATAAAACACCACATAAAGATGTGCTAACATGTTTGGAAGGTACAGGGGAAGGAGTTTGCGAGAGTACAAACATGCACGATTGTAAGGTGGATTCCATCTAAAGGCACGAACACAAGCTGTGTGCGTGCATGACAAAGTGTCCTCAACTTTGTATTGGCACGCTCGCATACAAGCAGCTGAACTCACCTGATGACTGTGAGCTGTTACAGTGCAAATTACATATTACATTTTAAATCGATTCAGATTGTTGTTTTGAGTTTTCCTGGCATAAAGCAGAAGAAACCTCACATCTCCAAAACCATCACTTTTCAGGAAAACAAATTTAAAAAAGGCGTCTTTGTTGAACCATTAATATTTCAAAGAGACCAATCCAGTTTCAACACTTGGTCATAAATTTGGTCGAAATGATCAGATCCAAATGGGGACTGACCAATAATGATTTGAAAATATATGAAATTGCTGAAATTTGGACATAGAAGGTTATAGCCTGATACGATCTGTTTACCACATTTGTACCATTGATGACATGATGGTCCCAGTTGTGAAGTCAGTGACGTGATGTTATGTTGATGTTTTGAATTCACAGTGTCAGAAATATTGATACTGCGTTCATAGTGTCGGTTGCATCAGGTGCTTTTACGACGCCGTTACATTGATGCTTTAATGTTATCGTGTCAGTTACTTTGGTTTTGCAATGTAAGTGTCAAGAGTCAGTTTCTTACAGTGTATATAAAGTCTACACACCCCTGTTCAAAAGACAGGTTTTTGTGATGTAAAAAAAACAGACCAAGATAAATCCAAACTGTCCCAACCATTACTATAGTTTTTAACCAGTACAATAATAATAATAATAAAAATTCTAGATGGTAAGCAAAAATAAACATCTGAGATAATGTGGTTGCACAAGTGTGCGCACCCTTTTAGAAGTTGATTGCAGTGCTCATAATTAATCCATTGCATTCAAACTCATGCTCAATCTGAGTCAATACACACCTGCCTCTATTTAAAGTCCCTCAGATTAATCATCATTAAATTTCAGATGTTCAGCTGTTTTGTTTTTATTTCCAGCAGAATCCTAAATGTTTTGTAATAACTGACTGCTATTTTGAACAGTTCATGATTCCTTGGACCTTATTTAAAAGCCCAGTTCCATCCAAAGAAAAGCAGCCCCAAAGCATGATGCGGCCACCAATACGCTTCACTGTAGCTATTGGTGTACTTTTGGAGATGAACCTTGTTGCGTTTGCGCCAGGAATACTTTTTTAATTATGGCCAAAATGTTCAACCAAATGTTGGTTTCATTGGAACATCTCCCTAATACATGTGGGAAAATGTTTTGAGATTACAGTGTGTGCAACGTTGGCGTTACAGTATCACAATGTCAGTTACATCCATGTTTTTGATGTTACAAAAATGAATATTGTGTTGTGATAATGGCAGCTACTTTGTCTGTACATTGTTGAGGTGAGGTCAACGCCAGTCGTATTCCTGTTTTTGATGTGACATCAGCCACATTGATTGCGACAGTGTCAGTTCCATTGAAGTATTTGTCTTAACAATGCAGTTCTACTGAAGTTGTGATGCTACCAGAGCTCGGCATTTTACTTCAAATTGAGTGTCCGTCATTCGTCATCGTCACCAGCGAGGGTACCCTTCCGTTGTCCATCATTCGCCTTTTTTTCCCGGGGAAAAAAAATTGTACCTTTCTATAGGCGGGTCCGCCTCTAATTTTAAATGGGCTTCCGTCGGCGATTCCGACTAAACTCTCACTAGCACCCCCACTGACTCTGGCATGTTCATTACTGCCGCAAAGGGGATGCGCATCCAAGACATAAAAAATCTTTTGTGCTGATTTTCATCCTCATACAGTATGTGTTGCAATGCTGAAGCTGCAATCTTCTTATTAGTTAACAAATCACCAGTCTGCACATGCTTAGAATGTGGAATCACTATTTTTTTCTCGCTTCCTTTGCCAAGACAGACGGAGGGTGTCGGTGAACAGATGCAGGAGGGATGTGAACGATTCGTTTCCTCTTTGCACATTGACAAAAAAAAAAAGGAGAAAAAAGGCCTCAAACAAAACATGAGCTGTCCTGACATGCACCCACTTGCTCAAAGTCACGCAGATGTACAAAAAGTGAAGACGGGGTGTTGAAAGATGAAATGTGTTTTTGTGTAAGGCAAAAAAAAACCTCAGCTCACAACATCAAGAAAATCAGTTTGGATTGACTCCCCATAAAACACAAAAAATATCCATAGCAACCCCGTGAATCTCATTCAACATAATCTTGTCATGTTGCAGATAATCTTGAATGCACATTGAGAGGATTAGAGAAAACACATTTATGGGTTGGATGGACTCCATAAGCTATCCATACACACATATAAAGCTTTAGAACGTGATGTAGGTCACGTGACTCACCCTGAAGGAGGATAATGTGGAAACGTGACCAGATGCCTGCATTATTCACACAAGTAAAGAGATAGCGACAATCTGGGAAACGGAAACACTATGATCTTGGAAGGGAACAAACAGGCTTTACATGACATTAATAGTGACGTTGTTCGCTCATTATGAAGTCATTAAATACACATGCACAATCTCAAGTTGAAGACAAAAAACAGACTTTAAAAAGATATTGTATTTGTCCAAACAGAGTTTACAAATTCACTGTAGATTGGGTAGGTCCAGCAAATGGCTTGCTCCAGGGATGTTGTGATGATGCAGTGTCAATTACATTGATGTCGTCAGTTCATTGAATGTTTTTGATCTCACAGTGTCAGTGTTGCCATGCTGCACCCAGACCTGTCGGCAGAGGGGGCACATGAAATGCAATTTCATGTAATTATTATTCATGCCCTAGAGACAGCATTTACTTCGCTCCATATATTTGGAAATATTCACATAGCACTGTTGCTCCTCGTCAATAGTCTTGAAAGGCGCCCTTTGTGACAACCGCTGGCAAGTATTATCATAGAAAAGATTTACAATTTCATTTACTTTTTTGGGAGAACCCAAAAATGCTTGAAAAAGTTTGTTCAACCATTAGCATCATATCGTGAAAGAGAGCAGGCCATTTTCAACACTTTAGATTGGTCAGCCATGTGTCATGACTGATCAATAGTATACATTTTTGAAAAAATATGAAATTCACCAGTACACACGCCTGAGTTGTGTGCGGGCAGCGTGGGATCGATTCCCGCTCAGTGACGGTGTCTGTGTGTGCCCTGCGCACCTCCCCGCGACCCTGTATACGATAAGCGGAAAGATGACACATGACACATGAAATTCACCAAAATGTGACTTATGAGGTTTTGGCCCGACGCCAACATTATACATGTCTTAGTGTGTTACATTGATCTTTGCATGCTACATTGCCTGTTACATTATTTTTTTAATGTTAAATGTAGGTTTTCATGTAACAATGTCAGTGTTGTGGTCTTACATTGATGTTATGGTTTAAACCAGAACTGGGAATTTACTAAAAATCCGCCTACAGCCGGCGTACCCTTCCACCATCCGTCTATCTGCCATTTTGTCCAACCAAATAGTAATCGCCTATAGGCCAGTCCGACTATCAATTTAAACGGGCTTCCGTTAGCGTTTCCGACTACGGCCTTCAACAAACTTCCACCAGCCACAACGACCCTCCCCCCCGTCAACACTTCCCCACCCGCTGGGCGATATTTGAAACAAAAGACTCGCCGTGGACAATGAAGCCTCACTGTAAAAAAAGACGATAAACGATTACATAGGCAGAAAAACTGGGATTGCAACTATGCTTAGTCCAACTATTTTTTAAAGTTTCCCATCTATCGTTTATCGCCTACAAAATGGGCGTCCGTCATAGGCGGATAGAGGGACCAGTCCGTCACAGGCGGAATGCCCAGCTCTGGTCTAAACAATACATTTATTACAATATTTGTCGTTTGTTGTGGTGTACAACCGTACAGCATCCTACTGAGAATTGTTTCTGATTTTGAATGCTTCGCTGGCAGTGTCTATCAGTTTGTATCTTAGCTCATACCCAACTCTGCATCGTTAACATTTGCTTCTGGAGCTGCACTCATTTATTATTTATCATTACCTTGTGGTGCTAATTAACCGTATGTCCTATGGGTCTACGAGCTGTGCAGGCAAACAATGTCCCCCAGCATCCTTTTGGCACGTGCGTGACACAAATACACAAAAGTCGGACACGTGAGACTTCTTATTGTCACCGTAGGCCACAGATAAGTGTGTCGTCTCACCTCTCACGCCATCAAGTCATTAACTCAGCAACCCCACCAGTCGTGTTGGAAGGCTGACCAAGTGGGACGGAATCAGATAAGCAGACCCTACAACGGGACAACGGAGGTGATGAGTCATGTGTCATGATGTTGAGGAATGTTAGAATCAGTCAGCGATGAGGCGGGCAGGAAGCATGTAGGACCCAATGTGACGTTGAAACAAAGCGCTCTTTTCTTCTTACTGTGTAAATGCGCTGACGTCCAGATGAGTTCCTCGCCTACGTTGGTGACACACTTAACAATATGACTGACTCGCCTCATTTGCATGAAGATAATGACAGAGTTCATTCAGGGATAAGAGTTGGCTTACAAACAATCCCCTCAACTGATCACTGTGATGATGCCACACTGGCAGGAGAAAACATGTTGGACTACTGACAACCTCATCTTCTGAGCATCATGTGCTTATCTTATGACTGCACGTTTTTTAATGCAAGAATTTTAGTTTTAAACCTTAATCCAAGCTTGGAAGCCTAACTCTGTCTTGGAATGTTATTTTGAAACCTTGAACCAGGCTTAAAACTGTAATTTGAAACCCTAACCTTTTTTGAGACCTTAACCTCGGCTTGAGCCTCTCATTTCAAACCAGTATTTGAAACCCTAAACTTGTCTTAAATACCTGAAAACGTAACCCAGACTTTAAACCCTCGTCTTGTGCAACCGTAACCCTTAGTTCAATCACAGGATTGAAAAACTAATTTGAAACAGAAAGTCTATCTTGAAACCTTAACCCTGTCTTGAAATCCTAATTTGAAACCATAAACCCTTTTTGAACCCTTAAACGTCATCTATGCATATTGAACACTTCATTCTTCTTTTCAAGTACAATAACCTTGTAAATATCATGTCGTCGCTGTCCTTTGAAAAACGTATGCCCAATCTTTTTTGTTCAATGTTAATGCGATGTCTGTAATGTGTAATGTCATGTAAAAATTTGAAAAATGAAAAAAAAAATGGACATAAGTGTTTTTCACACGACAGCCACAATGTGCAATTCAAGCAAGCCTCCATTCACACCTTGCTGAATTTGCAGTTTGCAATCTCTGAAAAAGCATTTCCCTTTTCTTTAGTATCATATTTAAAAAAAAAAAATATTTTGTTGTTCTATTTTTTTCAGTCTTTGGACTTTGGGCTAACCTGGGACCTTGCGTATCATATTTGGCGCCATATTATGTGGAAATGGATGTTGGTATGACAATAAAATTCCTTGAATGAGTAACCCTTGAAAACTTATTTGAAACCCTAACCCTGGCTTCAAAGACTAATACGAAACTCTAACCCAACCATGGAACCTTCATTTGAAACTGCAACCCTTTTTTGGAAACCTTAAACTTGAAACCATTATTTGGAACACTAACCCTGGATATAAACCCAAATTTGAAACCCTGACAAAGGCTTGAAAACCTACTCTGAAACCATAACCCAGGTTTAAAATGACAATTTGAAACCCTAATCTAGTTGGAAAACTGAACTGATGACAACATCAATAACATAACTTGATGACATCATGCAGCGATGGCGCAATTGTTGTATTGATACATTGTAAGCATTTAACCTCTTGATACTCATTCGTCTCTTCCTCTTGTGTCTCACACTTGAAGTCACAAGTTGTCAAGTCATGCACTCCCTTGGCCTAGCCCAGAAAGGCTAACGCTGCCTTTAAAGGAGATGTGTCATGCTATTTTAAACTTTCCACAGTTAACTACAGGCATATATACGATGATATTTTACCTTTAGCACAATGGCGATCACATTTCTTATGAAAGATGAGTTATTTTGGTGGCTCTTTTTCTAAAAGTAAGATGCCTGGTTCACCAAAACCCCGCCTCTCCCTGTGTGGCTGCCGTGCCTCTTTCATGATGTTGTACCACAGCCGGCAGCATGCACCGCCCACCAAATAGTAAATAGTAAAGAGACTATGGAAGAACATATTGTGGAGCCTTACGTTCTCGATCCAGAGTCCGACCAAATTTGAAGTGCAGCAAGCACCACAGAGACCTCAACTACGGTGCAAAATATACGCGTTTGGCCGACCACTGCTGGCTTTTGGAGGAAGTGGGAGTGCGTTTACTCGGCAGGGGTGGTACGGGTGATTGTTACGTTAAAAATGTCGTTTTCTTTGATCGGGCGGGGCTGGAGGAGAGAGCAGGAGTGCTCCAAGATGGATGAATGGAGGAAAACACCATTTTGGGGGTGTTTTTGGTGAGGAAAAAGCATCTTAACACAGCTAAATGCTCAAAAGAGTTGATTCAGCATGATAGATCTCCTTTAAACCCTAATTTGACCCCTGACATTGGCCTGAAATTCGTATTGAAAGCCAAACTTCCAGAAATACTTTGTAACCTCGCAGACATGAAAATGATTTCTGACTTTGAATGATTTATCTGTTTTATTATTGTGTGAACTACATATTTAACAGCCCTCTTTTTCCTGATGTTCAGTTGTTCTGTGCCTTTTCTGGAAATGATTTTCTTCAGGCTTCTGATTGGCTGAAACGCCCATTTATGGATTGAGTTTATTGTGTCACCGTTTGCTCTGGCACGGACTCGACGGCTCAAGTGAGCATTGCTAACTTTAGAAAGAAAGATAATTTGATATAGCCCTTGTCTTGGATTTGCATTTAATGACGATGTTTTAAGTGTACGATCACATGACTTTGGCAGATATATAAGGGTTATTGGATGTTTTACGCAGGGATGTCATGCTTTTACCCTCAACATCCTTGACATCTCTAAGTCATGGTGTGTCCTTGGCACTGGGGAAGAATGATGGAGGATTTTACGAGCATTCTCCAAAACGTGATGCGCAGATACTGTTGCCTTCTCACCACTGTAATCCTCTTAGTGGCGATGATCTGAGGGCTTCATTTTCTGACAGAAGTAAGAAGAACAAAAAAAAAAGAAAAAAACCACCAGCACAAACATCTGATAGCTCGGAATCCCTTTCAGAACTTTGAAGCCTCAGAGGTTGTTCGATTATGATGAATAATCGTGTTTTTGTGGGGGACATGGCTCAGGGGTAGAGTGGTCGTCTCCCAGCCCAGAGGTTGTGGGTTTGATCCCCCAGCTCCTGTGACCCTGTCGAAGTGTGCTTAAGCAAGATACTGAACATCAGTAGATGAATTAGGAAACAGTGTGATGCGCTTTGAGTGCCTTAACAGGTGGAAAAATGCTGTATAAGTGAAAGACCAAGACCATTTGTACATTTTATTGTTTTATAATTGTGGTCAACTTTTTTTGTCACTTGTATGCACGGTTCTCAATTAACTTTATTGCTCACCAGCTAGTGCGGGCGGGTGGCTCTCTCATTACCAGCCAAACACATATTTCCACTCGCCTTTTCTTCCCAGTGAAAATAAGAGTTTATGAGTGCCATTTGATTACTGTAATCACCTTGTTGGAATGAAAAACGCATGAGGTAAATCAAATAAAACAAAATACACACAGAAAGTGCAAACAGTGAATCAAACGACTTCAAAGCTCTCTAAACTAATTTCTTCAGAACCCCCATTTGAACGCGAGCCCCCCTCAGTCCCTTTAGTTTGGTGTTTGCGCACAAGCTCAGGCCTGTGTGAGCACAAACTGTGTTAGCCTGACAGATATTAGTGGCTTTGCTTGGATCAAAGTATTAGATGTCAGGTGAGAGAGGCTTTTACCTTTCAGGCGCACGCACGTGTGCATCCATTCTGTCCCAGGGATGGAACGGTCCGTCCGTCCGTCCGTCCCGGACAGACACACATTTTGTGGACGGTCGGACGGAGGATGCGAACTCCTTTAAAAAGGACAGACCAAGCAAAGATGGAGGGAGGTTTTCATCCATCCCTCAATGTAATGTAAGAATGGAAGCGCCTTGAAAGAACGAGGACGCACAGGGCCGGAAGATGATAATTTTTATGAATGAGGATGGAGGGACGAGGACGAAAGGGTACCCAGGTCGCGGACGGAGGATGGACCTGCAAAATAGGGTCAAGTGCCCAGCTCTGCTTGTTTTTCTTTTGCTTTTCTCCACGCAGCTATCTATCAATGAATGCAAGCACTTTTTTTTTTTTAATGCAAAATCTTATTTATGAAACTGAAAATCAAGGAATACAAAAGTGCATTATTGATCCCGGACGGATGCCCATTATGGGGACGGAGGATGAGAAGTTTCTAAAAAAGGACGGACTAAGCAATTGACGGAAGTGGGTTTTCGTCCGTCCCTGTAATCATCCCTGACCGGGTCAAGTACTGATAGACGTGTTGTGTTGGGTTCTTTTAAAAAGAAAGACCACTCTTCTCTTCTGCGATACCACACTCACAAGCATAGTCTGCCCTCTAGTGGTTCAACACATGTAATACCTTGGATTACACCACAGGATGCCCATTTCACTGACAAAGAAAAATGTGGGTAAATTTGTTTAACATGAACATTTAGTACATACTTTATCCCTCTGCATGCAAAGTATGTCCTTGTCTGGGACATCCGTAATGTTACAAGTGGTGCGGAAGAGAGCGGTGTGAAGTCAAGAGAGATAGTCAATTTATGCTGTAGTCCATTGTCGATTAAGTCCACACAATTATTAGCAGCGTAAAAGGAAAAGGCACAGATCGTCATCCGTGGCCACCCAAAGCCACCACCCTCAAGGCAGCTCTCATTCAATTGAATGGGACCTAGCAGCGGTGTGTGTGCCCTATAAAGATATGAAGTATGGGCGCTTGCATCATAAAATCCTGCTTCTGTGTGTTCGCTGTTCTGTGTGGCTGTACGTCACGAGAGGAAGTGCTGGTTCTTTTATCTCATCTCACTTTTGTTATATACCGCAGGTTGCGGTGTGGTTTGTTTGCTTGGTTACGCCACTCGCTATTGAGCTCTGCAGTCAATGCCATTTTCCAGCGGAGTTGCTTTGTGTTTGCCCGCACGCCTTTGCTTGGGTCATCCCAGCTTTGCTGAGTGTGGCGCTACATCGTAAAGGCCAGCGCTGCCATATTTTCGCCGGTGGTCTGTCATGATGGGCCTCTGCTCGTGATGGCTGCAGTTTTCATCCCCTCTACTAGATTATGGCATTACGTTCCTCTAGGGCTGCTCGATTAAGCGATTTTGAACCGTAACCAAATTTTCTGGATAAAACGATATTAAAAACGTTCAAATCGGCACGTTCGATTATTTTATTTTTGGTGTATCTAAGCCACCGTAGTTTTCTCTGCATTTCCGCTTCCTCCCACGAGCGCGCTGTCCGAAAACAACAACAATAGCATCCATGGCTACCTACCGGTGATTCTGCTATTTGCTCAGGCAAGTGAGCGTTTAGTTAATAAATCGGGCAAAAATAGATCTGTAGTGTAGTGTGTGCCCCGCATGTACAATACAACCCGTGAGCAAGTAACTCGCGTTATTTTTTATTTTACAAGGAAATCGTAATCGTAAAATCGGGTTCGAGAGAAAATTTTCTTATTAGACAAAATTGAACCGCCCTACGTTCCCCTGTATCCTTTTATTGGCATTTCTGCTGCCGCCTTTCACCAGTAGACTTGTCTTGTTAGTCAATGTGTGCCTTGGCTGGTGACGACTGCATGATTGCATCCTCTCTCCCGCCTGTTGCATTTAAGGCTTCCCACGCAGGTTTTTGCTCTTCCATCTGGCGTCTGCTGTGCAGGTGGAATCTATCACAATCTGTTTTGTGTCCGATGTCTTTCGACACCTGTTGGCTGTGTGCCCGTCCGCAACTCCTACGTTTGGCTTAGCGCGTGCGTGCCCTGTAGGGCATCTTTGCTACGGAGAATTGCCCTCCTTGTGTTGATTGTGGTTCCCTTGTTGGGGCCACGGGTGATGAAGTTGGCTGTCGGAGGTTCTACGGCTCTGCCCGCCTTGAGGCTTGCCTGTCTGTCGGTCCAGGTGTTGTCCACGATGTACTTCACGATTTGGACGTTGCAGGTCAAGGGCTGTCATCGCCTCTTAAGGCCTAGATAGACCAATCCGACGTTGGCCAACAGTGATAGACGCTTACCCCCTGTGGCGTCGGGCCGAATGTTGGCACGTCACGCTGAAAAAATGCACCGCAACAACAGACAGCGACGCTGACCATTAAAGTACCTTCTGTGCATGCATGTAAGATGTAATACCCTTCCATACCATCGGCAGCAGTAGTCACTATTTCTCATTGTTAGAAAAATCCAACCGGAAAGCTATTGGCCGGGGACGGATTATAAAAAGGTAAACAATGCATTCAGCTATATTCTTCACTCACGATGAACTCCCATGCAAAGTAAACCATCATGTTCTTGACACACTATTGTGAAATACTTACATTGTCAACCCTCGCTCTTGTACTTGTAAGAAAATTAAGGCAGCGAAGGCGTGCTCACTGTTTATCCGCATTTGTCACTTCCTGTTGGTGCTCCGAGTGCTGATTTGCTAGCTAATAACCAATCAGAGTGACCAAATGTCACGACCTGCGGCGCTGATTCAACATGCGTAAACGCACACCAGACGCTTCCTGATGGGTTACGACACTACGACGGTGGTCACTACACTAATCAGACGGCACATTCAGACGCTACGACGCTTCATGACCTCCGACGTCGGTTTGGTCTATCTAGGCCTTTAGGGTAGGCGCTGGAAGCTGTGGCGCGTCACAACAACACTGTCTTCTCGTTCGGGCAGCCCTTTCAAAACGTTGCTCTGGTAGTCACAGATTCAACTTCTGTTTGTTAGTATAACCGCCAACAGTGCAACACATTCCCAAGCTTGCCATAAGCATCACCGGCCAAATTGGCTAATAAGTATAGTGTAGATTATATCTGATCAACAAGATTGCCATAAGCATCACCGGACAAATTGGCTAATAAGTTCTTATCAACACCGGCCGAAGATGATTTTAACTCGCATTGGCAGGTGTTAAATTAGAACCCTGCTTGTATGACAGTCAAGAATCTTAGTGTGTTAGCTATTTAAGTTTATACCACAGAGCCTTGTCTCAATTTAGGCTTGAACTACTCACTCTGCTGAAATCTCCCCTCAGGTACAAAGCAATAAGACAGTCACTTGTTACCAAAGTTTTAATAACATGTTTGTAAAATTTTACAGCATGTTCCCTACCCGTAAAGGCTTTATGACACTGTTGGGGTGGTTCAGAAACAACGGTATTTAGACCTTCCTTTTAAAGAACCACTTGAAAACAACAAGCTGCTAAAAATCTGCGTTCAAGATTCCTGAACGTGTACCAACACACGGTGGCAATTTTCACGGTTTGTAACGATCCAAGCCGCAGGGAGCGCAAACAGGTCCGGCTGCCACCCTGCTATCAAAGCGCCAACGTTTTGCTAATCACTAGCATTGGGATTGGACATGTGCCAGGACATGGGAATGATTTGTCTTAATTTTGTGTGGAAAATGGAGTAAGTGATCTAATAGCAGCAGGTAAGGTGTATACGTTCTTAAACACAGTTTAAAAGATAATAGTTGAGGTGGGACTGTACAGTATAGTAGATTTACCAAAGTCTGTCTTTTTTTCACCATGATGTACAGTTCAGTTCACCATGTTACGGTTCAGTAATCATTGTATCTTGTTTGAAACATAGACTGAAACTTGAACCCTTGACCACATAATTAAAACATTAATCCTGGCCTTGAAACCCGAATTGTAGCTTGAAAAGTAATTCCAAATCCCAGACTTTAAATAGTAATTTCAAACACTCAAACCCTAATCCTGTCTTCAAAGTCTAACTCAGATATTAAACCCTAATTTGAAACCCAAAGAAGGCTTGAAACCCCAACCGTAACCCATCTTTGAAATCCTAACCATTTTACCCTCTGATGCAGAAATGGAGCAAGTATTGATATACTGTATTCGAATTATACTTATTCATCGCTTCAACTTGTGTGTCTCACACGTGAAGTCACGTTGATGCAGTCCTCCAGCAATCTACTCACATGTATCCTCTCGTCTCCTGCGGCGTGAGCTCAAACTTTATAGATCACCACACGCTCTGCCATGTCGCTGCTTGCCCACTGCCCCCAGAGCACTCTGGCACGGCTTCATGCCGTCGCGCTGTTGGCTCTTTGTCTTCTGTCCTCTCTTAGCCTGCTGTGACCTCCTCCATCTTCTATCTTTTGGGTAAACTTTCGCATGCTCTCAAAAATCCTACTTTGATTCGCTAAGGTGACGGTCTTTCATACCAAACAGATCAATCCATGCCTTTGTGACCCTTGTGCAATGGAAATGTAGGCTACCGATTGGTGATGCAGCATGTGGCTGATTATTCAAGGTTATTTTGCAGTCTGTGTTCAACCTGTCAATAAGTAGACATTATAACCTATTTCTCCTCTTGTTTCTTCTTTTTTTCGTCACGGGCGTATATCCCGCCCCCAAACACACTATTGCTTTGTGATTGGTCCCCCCCAGCATTGGTGCTACTCTGAGAAAATCAGCGGGCTCGGAACAAGATGGATTTTCGGGATTTAACAAATTCGGCAAAATTCATCTTGCAGACAAGGTTAATTATTTGATTATATTATTATTTTACAAGTACTTTCCTACTAATTTATTTCATTAATAGTCATTTTCCATCCATCCATTATCCGAACAGCCTAGCACAGGAGGGTCGCGGGCCTCTGAAAGACAGCTTATCCTACCTGTCTTTGGGCAGTAGGCGGGGTACACCCTGAACTGGTTGCCAGCCAACCACAGGGCACACATAGACAAACAACCATTCACACTCACAATCACACCTAGGGGCAATTTGGAGCGTTAACTACCATGCATGTTTTTTGGAATGTGGGAGGAAACCGGAGTACCCGGAGAAAACCCATGCAGGCACGGTTGAGAACATGCAAACTCCACACATTAAGGTCGGAGTCCGGCATCGAACTCTGGACCTCTGTACTATGAGGCCGATGTGCTAACCAGTCGGCCAATGTGAGTTGCCCAATAGTTATTATATTTATCCATCCATCCATCCATTATCTGTACCGCTTCTCCTCACAAGGGTCGCGGGGCGTGCTGGAGCCTATCCCAGCTGTCTTTGGGCAGTAGGCGGGGGACACCCTGAACAGGTTGCCAGCCAATCGCAGGGCACACAGAGACAAACATCCGCACTCACAATCACACCTAGGGGCAATTTAGACAGTCCAATCAACTTACCATGCATGTTTTTGGAATGTGGGAGGAAACCGGAGTGCCCGGAGAAAACCCACGCAGGCACGGGGAGAACATGCAAACTCCACACAGGGAGGCCGGAGCCGGGATCGAACCCACGACCTCTGAACTGTGAGGCGGACGTGCTAACCAGTCGACCACCGTGCCGCCTATTATATTTATAGTTATTTATATTCATGGTATTTTACTTATATTTAAAGGTGAGTTTCAAAGATTTAAGGAATTTTCCGGGAGGCAATAAATACAGTATGCCCACAACTGCACTGCCCCTCTCACCATGGGTAACTTCATAGTGGAAGAGATTCCAACGCCTCTTGAGAGGACTGGTACCAGAGCCCAGGCTTGGTGTGGAGGCAAGTCTGACTATGCCAAGTAGGAACTTCTCTGCCTCACACACGAGCTCGGGCTCCTTCCTTGCTAGAGAGGTGACATTCCATGTCCCTAAGGCCAGCTTCTGTAGCTGGGGATCGGACCGCCAAGGTTCCCGCCTTTGGCCGTCGCCCAACTCGCAAAGCTCAGCCCTTTGGCCCCTCCCACAGATGGTGAGCCCATGGGTAGAGGGACCCACATTGCCTCTTCGGGCTGAGCCTGGCTGAACCCCATGTGGCTATCAGGCGCTTGCCAACGAGCCCCATCTCCAGGCCTGGCTCCAGAGGGGGGCCCCGGTGACCTGCGTGCGGGCAAATGAAAACTGAATCCATTTATGATTTTCATCATAAGGGTTCAGATGAACCATGCTTTGTCTGGGCCCCTCGCCTAGGACCTTTTGCCAAGGGTGACCCTACTAGTGGCATAAAGCCCCAGAGAATTTAGGTCCTAGGATCATTGGGACACACAAATGCCTCCACCACGGTAAGGAGACTGCTCAGGGATGGGAGGCTTTTTAAGAATATTCAATTGGTGCAACTTGGGGGAAAGTTTTACCTTCAAGTAATGTTATTTATTAAGGCAATGCAAACCCATTTTTTTTGGCTGTCCTAATTTAAAATACAAATCAAACTGGATTAATTGCATAATATAAAGAATCCTTTTTAGGATTTAAAGAAAATTTTAATGTAAACCATATTTGTACATGGGAACAAAGTACATTTTTAATTAGTCTCAAAGATTTACAGTTGTCATAATGATGCATTAAAAATGCTTTAAACACATTTGGAATGATAGGCAAGGCAAGGGCATGGCAACTTTTTTATACAGTGCATAATCACAAGTTCAATATTTAAAAGCATTTAAGAAAATAAAAGAACTAAAGGCATTTAAAACAACGTACACAAATAAAAGAGAGCTTACTAAAATTAGACTTAGAAGAAAAAATGTTTTTAAAAATTGCATTATACGAGCTTAATAATAGTCATGGGAACATGATCATCGTTTTTAACCTGGACTTGAAAGCATTCACACTTGGGGCTGACTTCATACCCCCAACAAATAACTTAATAAATCCTTTTGTTGTTGACCTTTTCAGCCAAAATAGCTAACTTTGTACTTTTAATAATAAGGGAAACTTGTTCTGGACTCAATGACTATCTTAACGTCTTTGGGTGCGTGCAAAGAATCCTCCCTCCCAGTGACAAACATCACCATGGTTACGAGCTCCATTTTGTCAGCCTCATTTTCCTGCATATCCTGCAAATGCACAAAAAAAAGCAACAATGCAATTAATACTAGGGGGAAAAACTACAAGAAAGCACATCTGAGCACAGACCTTGGGGGGAAAAAAACCCTCTCCAAAATGTCTGGATACAGGACAGACAAGAGTAGGCCTAAAGTACTTATGCTGCTCCAACTATTGGTGCTGGTTTAAAAAAACAAAACGAAACGAAACGAAACATAAATACCACAAAACAAAAGAAACTAAAACAAAACAAAACAAACGTGCATATCACTTCTTTTTATAATATCAAGTTTCCCATAAAATTAAAAAAGTCACAAACCAAAGGAATGTCCAAGGAATGTTACTAGCAAAAATGTTTTCTACAATTAAAACTGTTGCTTCTTATTACACACAAAGACACGCACGCACACACACGCACGCACACCGGACAGGTTTGTTGTTTATTATTTCAGATTATGGCAGTATGGGATGATACTGATCCAGTGGATTGGATCGGACCATCCCTAAGCAGATTTGTAGTGTTATGGATTCAAAGTTCCAAGTCTGAGTTATTATTTCAAAATGGGGTTTAAAGCTATGGTTAGGGTTTCAAATTAGGATTTCTGGCCTGAGTTAGACCTTCAAATTAAGGTTTCAAGCAAGGGCAAAGGATTAGTAGTTGGGGTTCAAGCAAAATCTGAAAAATGTCTGGATAAGATGAACCATGTGGCTTCCCAGCCACCCACTGATTCATTAAATTGATTAAGATTGTCCATATAGTGTATAACAGCTGGTTCCTACATGAGAACAAATTAATCCAGCATAGTCTTGCAGTGTCCGTACATATTTGAGAGATATCCTCACAATGAAGGTCAGGAGTGAGGAAGAGCAGCTGGTCATCAACTGTGGAGGGTTTAGTCAGACTCCATACTGGGAAAGAAACAGCAGGCGAGCCAGCCAGCCAGTGGAGATTCATGGGAACAAGTCATGGTACACATAGAAATTTTTTTTAAAAAAAAACAAAAAAACTGCTCAACAGCTCAATGGAGTTGATGTAGTATCAACATTTGTCTGTACCGGGAGGACAAGCAGGACGTTCCGATCTCGGGACCTTCATTTGGATATGAAAATGTAGGAATTCTCCGTCAGAAAGTGCTCTCATGAAATAACACCATGTTCTACCATGTACAATCATGTACTGACATGATGATAAACAGAGCTGGGCGTTGTGACGGACAGATCTGTTTTGCTGACGGTTGACGAATGATGGGTAAAATTTTAGAATAGAAGGACTAAGCATAGTCAGAAGCCCATGTATTTAATCCGTCTTTAATCTATAGTCAGCCATTAGTCTATTTTTCGCGGAGGGGCTTCGACGGTCGCGGCGAGTACGGCGAGGAACAATAGTGAATTGTAGTTGCCTGGGGGACAGATTTGAGTGAGGGACCAGGCTTCCATGGCACAGTGAGTCACTCGTTCTGCCCAAATATCGTCTATAGTCTAATTTTTGTGATGAGACTTCAATGGCCGCGGCAAGGCTGTTCGTGTATAACGAGACACGAGACAATAGTGTGCGTTCAAGCGTGCCTGTATTTCCTCATTCTGACTTCATGTAAACTGCCCCTCCTTCCAGCAGCTGGGGCATACCATTACAAGATGGGGAGGGCAACCATTACAAGAGGGGGAAGGCAAAACCACAATTCCTATAACAGAGGGTTCCGTTTCCCATTGGTCGCTGCCGAAGCTTGCAGCTTCAGGGTCCTAAAAGGAGACGCATTTATTTCGGTCGGGCTCTCATGCCGTAGTGAGCCTTCCATGTGGTGAGTCTTTCGTTTCGTTTCAAATATCGCTCAGGGGTAGGGGATAGTGAATGTTTAGTCGGGATCGCTGACGGAAGCCCGTTTAAACTTAGAGGCGGACCGGCCTACAGACGGGTACTATTCCCCCACGCCCCGGAAAAAAAGGCGAATGACGGACGACGGAAGGTTACCCACGCTGCTGACGGATGGCGAATAATGGACGCTCAATTTGTAGTAAAATGCCCAGTTCTGATGATAAGCAGTCATAAAGACACACAAAGAACAAAGATATTCACCAATAATAATAATAATAATAATAAATGGTCCCAGACACTGAGCTCATTGGCTCTCTTTACCGCGATTGGATGCCATTCAAAATCATCCATCCATCCATCCATTATCTATACCACTTATCCTCACAAGGGTCGCGGGAGTGCTGGAGCCCATCCCAGCTGTCAACAGGCAGTAGGCGGGGGACACCCTGAAATGGTCGCCAGCCAATCGCAGGGCACACCATTCAAAATCATTGCATTCTTATTTTGACAGCACAACGATGGTGATACATAGATGAGGGAAAGGGTTTAACAGTAAGGCTTCTGGCCAAGGTTAGCATTTCGAACAAGGGTTAGACTAGGGCTTCAAGTGAGTGTTTGCTCTTGAAGTTACAATTTTATGTGAATTGCAGCCAGGGTTATAGTTTCATAAAAGGGATAGGGTTTCAACATAGATTCAGTGATTAATTCGTGTTTCAATGTAGGGTTTTAAGATGTGTTGAAGTTTTAAACAAGGGATAGGATTTTAAGATAGGCTTTTAAAACAGGATTAGCGTTTCAAATCAGGGATTCAAACCTGCTAGAATTTTAAAAGAAAATCTTAGGGTTTCAGGTCATTATTGTTTCAAGTAACAATTAGAGGTTCAAGTTAAGTGTTTCAGATTAGAGTTTTAATCCTGTTTTAGTGTTTCAAAAAAGAGGTAGGATTCCAAATTAGGGTTTCAAGACTCAAGCCATTTCTTTTGAAGAATGGATTAGGGTTTCAAAATTAGAGTCATTGTTTTAAGACAGGCCTAGGGTTTCAAATGACAGTTTCAAGCATTTGTTAAGGTCCAAAATGTGTTATTTTGCCACGGTCAATTTTCAAAGATTCTTAGGGCATCAAATGGGGGTTTGAAACCTGGCCTAGGTGTTCAAAGTAAGGTTTTATGACAGTGTTTTAAATGTGTTTTTAGGGTTTCAAGTCATTGTCAGGACTTGAAGTTAGGATTTGAAGTTTGGGTTACGGATTTCAATCAGAGTTTCAAGCCAGGGTTAAGGTTTCAAACAAGGATTATAGGTTTCAAAGTTTGGTTTCAGGCCAAGGTTAGTGTTTCATATTACTGTTTCCAGCCTGGGTTAATGTTTGAAGATAAAGTGTCAAACCTGGGCTTAAGGCTTTGAACAAGGGCTAGGGTGCCAAATCAGTGCTTTAATAGATAGACGGATGTATACAAGTAGATAGAAATAAACTCAAAGTAAGCAAACTAAATGAGCACTTATTGTTAGTTTTCTCACACATTTGCAAATCCGACTGGATTTTGATCCTAAGATTTGTTTCTTGACAGGAAGAGTGGAAAAAAAAGAAGATAAAAGCAGTTAGATGAGAAGCAAAAAACACATTGCAACAGTGTCACAGGCAACGCGACTAAACGCGAGGATTTGTGTCATCATTTGGCTGAAAATCCCCTCGGGAGAGCAACACCAGGACGGACGCTTATGGCATCAAAATAGTACGCAGCAGTTATGTAAGTTTGTATGTCACTTCAAAGCTGCTGCTGCTGCTGATGATGACAACGATGATGTGACCAAAGCTGCCTCCTGCTGACTGAATGCTACTGCTATCACATGCGGTGCTTCGCATTGGTTTAAGTGAGACAGTTTAGTAATGGTGTGCACGAGTCGGTGCATGACGCCCCCCGAAAAACTTCACACTTTACGATGTGGTGGGTGCTGCTGTTTTGGTGAGCAATGCAGTTCAAACGGGATTCAGCAATGAACTATTTATTGTTAATTCTGTGTTTGAGCAACAGTGTCTAGAGCAGGCCTGGCTAACCGACGGCTCGCGGGACGCATGGCCGGTTTCATGAGGCCCCTGAAGCCCTTTTCGAAAATTATCTTACCTGGACGCAGCGTGCCGTCAACCCCATTATGGGAGCACGGAATGGTGCGGTAAAGGTTCCTTGCTATCGTCCTGCAAAATACTGAGCCGTTCTTCTTAAAATGTGATTTTACTCGCCAGTGAGGCATTTTAGCACCTCACTTTCGTAACCCATGTGATAAATTGACCGTCTGAAGATGCACTGATGATTGACTGACTAGCGTACGTGACATTTCTCCCACAGGGTTATGTAAATAAAAGCCAGCTGGTACGCTCGGAGCTACAGTACATTATCTTCCGATGAAAAAAATATATATATGTCACCGTGACGTGCCATCGTCTGGTGGGAAGGAGTGTCCGTGCCGTGATTGAGACTTCCACTTCGCCCGAGGGCAGACTATACCTGTTAAATGTTACTGCAGGGAACGTACAAGAAAAGTGTTGTGTCGGCAGTTAGTGAAGGCGGCTCCATGGTATTGCAGAAGAAAACAGTTGTCTTTTATTAAAAGAACCCAACACAACATGTAAGTCAGTACTTGACCCGTTAGGGACGAATAGAGGGACGGACCAAAACCCACTTCAGTCCTTGCATAGTCCGTCCTTTTTAAAAGACTTCTCTCCCTCCTTCCGTCCCTAGGACAGAATATAACAACATCTTCCTCTCCAAGTGCTCACAACGGCTTAATGTCGCTTAAAGGCTCACTAGTTGAAATATGGCATTCTGATTAATATTACGTTTGTGGAATATGAGTTAAGCAGCAAGATCCACCCGTTTTTAGCCATCTCAGGGGGCGGCCATTTTGTCACTTCTGTCGACTGAAAATGACACAGGCCTTGTCTACACGTAGCTGGGGTTGTTTGACAACCGTATATCCTCGCCCCCGCCTGCGTTGGAATACACAGAAAAAAAACGCATCCACACAAAACCGCGGAAGTGCGTTTTCAAACGCATGCCAAGCCTCTAGGCGGCAGTAGCTAGCCAAATACTGTCCATTCAGAAGGAACTTTCGTCCTTTGACGTGACTTCTACGAAACCAAAAACACGGCGCCAAACGCGTTCGGGAGGACCGACAAGAGATCAGAATTGCTTTTAAACCTTTCAAAGAGAAGCAGTGGTTGGTTGCGGACAAATAAGTGGGGAAAAAGTGCCTCGAGAATGGCTATAACCAACACAGTGCCGCGAGAATCCATGTTGACTCGCATGAAAACATAAGTCGCGCAAGTGACGTCAGAACATTTTTGTCGCATAGTGATGACGTAAATCTCCGGGTCTGAGTGTCCACAGCCAAATGCGGATCCGGAGATATCCGCAAATCTCCACTGTGGCCGGAGTTTTGCGTTTTCAATGATAGGGCTAGCCGCAGGCTAATATCCGCCGTTTGCAAAAACCCCGGCTCCGTGTAGACAAGGCCTAAGTGACTTACCTGACTAAAGTAACCAACTTACTAATTGACCGATAATGACGTGGTGAAATAACTTACAAACAATTGTTTAATTATAAGTAACCAACTAACTGACAGACTAATGCTTTATGAATTGTATGATACAATAATTGCGTAACAGAACTAAAAAGCTGGGTATACACTGGCTGCTGGAATAGGAGCGGGCGCGGAGAAGGGCAATCATACATATTCCATGTGTCGAGGGAACAGATGGCGGTGCCCTGCGGAGAGAGGGAGACAGAGAGAGAGAGAGAGAGAGAGAGAGAGAGAGAGAGAGAGCTGTCATTTCACTTCACATGCTCTCCACCTCTTGGTCATTTAGTACTGAACCTCAGACATGACATGGAAAGAATTAAATGAGTTTACTGGAACACGGTAGCACATGGAAACCATTGTCATAGGATGAAAATGAAAAGTTTGAAAATCGTGTGGGACGTCAGCTGACAGGCTACTCCATGGAACAAAAGATCAAACATGGGTCGAATTAAATACAGTGGCAGCTTGACCAAATTCGTGGCCAAACTTGGAACACAATTTACTCATATGTGAAATCAACTTTCCCTACTGAAATGGAATGATTGGGAAAAAGATAAACAGCACTGTGTTGAAAGAAATAGTTCTACAGTAAAACATTAAAAGAAAATATATAAGAAAACAATGTCTGCTGTTGATGGCAGTGAAGTATTTCATGTTATGCCTACTTGGTGGTCACAAATGAGTATTATGTGTGCACATTATATACAGCAGGGGTCACCAACCTTTTTGAAGCTGAGAGCTACTTCTAGCCTGCTGATGAGTGTGAAGATGTACATATCAGAATAAAAAAAAAAATACTCACAGTATGTTTAATCATATGTTGTTTTTTTGGGCTATGGATAAAAATCGGCTAACTCAGCTAGGTCGACCACAAAAATTGGTTAACACAAAGATTTCAGCCTCCAAAGGGAGGGTGCGATTTACCGAATAATCGATAGGATAACCAATTCTAAAAACATTTGTTAGTGACAGCCTTAGTATTTATTAATAATTGATGACATTCATTTGTGTGAACATTAAAACATGAAATTACCAAAAAACACAAATATGCTTAAATATTGAAAAGTGAAGCCGAAGTTTCAACTTGACAACATGGAAGGCAACAAGAGGAGGAGTCACATCGACTTTGAGCTGGAAACGCAACAGGAAGTGTCCACCTGTTACGGTCTGGCCTGACCAATCCAGGCGGGGAATTGGCTGATGGTTGCCGCTGGCCACCAAGATGACAGACGTTAATTGGAAAACTAATGAGGTCCAGGTGTATGTGTTCCTTTGTGCGTGTGAGTCTTCATGCTTGTCAGGAACAGCTGCTCAGAAATCTACAGTACAATGCCAACATCCAAGGTCCAACGGTCCAAAAGTGGAACAAGACTTGACGTCAGAATCTGAGGCTTCAGATCAGTGAACATCTAAAGCATTTGTGTTTTAAATTTTCTTTGTTTTGTTTGGGTGCCAGCTTGACAAAGTGTACATAGAAAAGTGGGATGATAAGCATAGTGACAGATGGGAAACAATTTGTGACATAGGACAGGCCCTGGTTGCTCATTTGAAACCCTAACCCTATCTTTAAACCCACTCCTGTATGTTACAGTGGCACAGAGTTATCTGAGGGTCATCTGAGAGCCTCCAGCAAGCGCCACATGAAACGAGAGATAAAAGTGGGATGTGGAAGAGTATGGAGAGGGAAGACAGATGAGTGGAAAGAGATAGCAGACACAGATGGGGCGTATAGAGGGAGGAAGAGGAGGAGGAAGAGTAAGGACGAGCAAGGTTACGATACACTGAGGTGGTCGTTAAGGAGCTCGTTACAGTCGTGACAGATGATGCGAGTCAACAGTGGAATATGGTCCATAGAAGAGAACCAGGTAATGGTTACAGTCCACTCACATGGGGGCCAAGAGGTAAAGCGCTATCTGTGTGTAGCATTTATAACCCTCGTTTGAAACCGTTATTGTATTTCCATGGAGCAGGATGTGATCCAAGTTGGGAAGCAGAACATATCTTAAAAAAAATGACGACGTCATGAACTACAACCTATAGAATCCGTCCACGTCTTCGTACCATAAATCATCTGGTGAAATCAACAGACACTTTAAAGACATAGCATGGCTCTCATCAACGACTGCAATAAACTGATAATGAAACCAGACTCATTACCTGCTCTCTATTGGCTCTTTGACCTCCATAACATCCTGCAGATGGCTTGGCGACAAGGTGAATTCTTCCTTCATTCATTTCATTTGGCTTTTTGTCCTGCTTCTGCCTTGTTCGTCTTCATAAAAGGACTTGAACTATTTAGACTGTTCCAAGCGTGAATACAATTATTGCACAGTGGAACCTCTACATCTTTCACTTAAAATATGGTCTTACCTTGTTCAACCTTGGATCAAATATCATATTTTTGTCTTTATCTTGGAAAATAACGTTACTCTCGTCATTTTTTTAATCCTGACAAAATACAGTATGTTCATTTCCTTGTAAAGATTGCAGCATATTTTATTGAAAAAAAAAAGTCATTTTCATAACATTACAGCTTCCCCCCCTAAATATTAGCTCATTGCAATATTTGGACTTTTTTTCTTGAAAATGGGCAATATAAGGATTCCTATTGCATTTATCTATCTATTCTATTATCTAATGCACCCGAAAAAATGCCTGTTTTCCTCCATTCCCTAATCTCTGTGCCTCCCCTCCTTTCTGGCAGTGCGTTTCAAGTAGTAAATGTAGTTCGCGCAGGCGGACTTGGTTGCACGCGGGGCGGCGCGGATGATGCCGTTTGTGGACATCCCAAACTATATAACACGTCCAGAGCTGGGCACTTGACCCTTTTTTGACGGTCCGCCCTCCGTCGGCGACCTGCATACCCTTCCGTTCTCATCCCTCCATCCTTATTTATAAAAATGATCATCCTCCGACCCAGTCTGTCCTTTTCCTTATGTTCCATCCTTATGTCCGCTCTTACCCACCCCAAAAAAAATGCATGATGCCGCGGGAGAGATGCTAACGGCAGAGGGTTATTTAAAGAGGATATCAACCCAAACATATATTTTTTAAAGAATGTGTTCCCATCAGGCACACTAATTGAAACAATGCATTCTGATTAATATTGCGTTTGTGGAATATGAATTAAGCAGCAAAGTCCACCCGTTTTCTGCTCAGTGCTCAGCTTCGGAAAACAGGTCAGCCGTGATTGGTCTTTAGCTGAGCCCTGAGCAGTTGTGATGTCATTTTCAGTCGACAGAAGTGACAAAATGGCTGCCTCCTTAGATGGCTAAAAAGGGGTGGATTTTGCAAAAAAATTTTGCTGCTTAACTCATATTCCACAAACGCAATATTAATCAGAATGCCGTGTTTCAACTAGTGGGCTTGCATAAAACATATTCTTGAAAAAAATATGTTTGGATTGATCTCCTCTTTAAAGCTCATGACCTGGCTAATTTACTCTTCAAATCCATTTACCTTGTGGGCACCCGCAAGTGGATTAACGGACTTGCCACCACACGATGTATGTATTTAAGGAGACAAAGTAAGCTAGTTGAGAGTTGTAATGTAACTGCTTTATTTAACAGCAGTCATTGTTTATATGTCAATGCAGCGGACGTGAGGGAGGTCAGTCTCTGAACGGATGGGCGGAGACGCCCGGTCCAGGGAGCGCTTCCATTGGTCAGCCCTTCGGGTTGCTGATTGGCTCGCTGCACTGTAAAAAAATTTTCATCAATTATGTTATTGTAACTTAAGTGTGTAATGTTTTTCAACACATCAATACATGTTTTCAATTGTTAACATATGGTATAGTATAGTATAGTATAGTATAGTATAGTATATGTTCAAAAACTCTTTTAAGTGAGTTGCCCAAACAAAGGGTAAAATTAGATTGCACTAAATTTAACAGTAGAAGTCTTGTTAACACACAACCAAATGAATGCGCCGCACATATAGGGCTTGAAAGTTACATTTGTTATATATTGAATATTATATGGCCTTTAGAGAGTAAATACTTTTATAAAACTTTTGTCATCCTACAATTTAAGAAACACTAGTGAGGAACCTTAAATCTTGAACAAAGGTGGGGAGGTGGCGGAAGAACACTGAACATAGAGCTTTGTGACGTACTATGGCAGTGTAGACTGTTTAAGAGAAAAGTAAGTACAAGTACAGAACGAAACGAAAGAGAAAGAATGGCAAAGTAAATAATCACTCCAGTGCGACCACGTTTCTCTGTGGTAAATTTTGGCTACCGGTTTGGCAACGGACTAGCCGGGCTCTACCCGCGAATATATCGCTATCCGGAAGCGAGGCCGCCTGCCCTCGAGTGACGTCTGCCCTGTGTCCCCCCGACGGTCAGCGGCCGAAGCAGGAGCAGGTCAGTAAATATAATTATTTCTTCCTATTTTGTATTTCTTCATAATCTGTTTCCAATGTGGCAATATAACAAAGTGAGGCTACAGGCAACGCTGCCATCATTTTGGGGGTGAAAAACCTCTCTTAGTGTTGTGGCTATATTAGCCTCTGACTCGCTAACAAGAACAGCTATTTTTTTCGTTTAAAACAGAGTATTTCTGTCGTGGTACCGTGACTTACACGCGAATAAATGTCTGTTTTTGTTGTTAGCTAAAAGGGACAATGCTGCTTGTTATTTCATCCCACCGTATGTGATGGGGGCATTGAAAAACATTTCAGGGGCAAGAAGTCATACGGTTATGTTGTAACAGTTTGTATTTATAAGTAATTTACAATTTACGTATAATATTGTTGCTTCATTTGAGTAAACATAGACCTGTATGTTTGAAGAACTTAGCGCATCATGGCGAATTCTCTACAAAGACTTTTATGTTGAATGACCTCATTTTTTTTTTTTACAGTGTGGTTTCCGCTCCGCTTCCAGAACGCCGACTGGAACATCAGTCCGTGTGTGGAAATTGACGTAAAAGCATCAGTCCGCAGTTTCTTGAAAAGAAATGTGTGCGTTGACTTCCCTTTAAGTTCTTATTTATTTATCCAATCAACAGACAGGTTGAAATGATCATGCCATGCCTGGTTCAAAATCTGATTGGATAAAAGCAACTCTCAGTCAAACCGTTTCATTAGTAGATTTCGTTTTCTACTGGCAACATAAAAAAAGACAGAGCCGTCATCCGATTGGAAGAAGCAACAGGAAATGATGTGATCCAAGGGGATCATTCATTTTAACAAAGTAGGCTACATGGATTTTACATTTATGAAGGAATTGCTGTAACTTGACTGCTAATTACTATAAAGTATGTCAATGTTTTCAAATTTTGGTTTCACAAGTAAGTTTATACTTTTATAAGCTAAGACTCACAACTTTGTTGACTTAGTTCCAATGATAACGTCTTAATGTGTTGGCGTACATATTAATGCGTGTGCGTATGTGCGCGTGGGTGCATGTGTATGTGCTGATGGAGTGTCGGCCTGAGGGGCTGCCAAGACAGCTTGACTGGTGAGAACAGATGGAGGCCGCCAAGTTCGAGCCACATAGAAAGTCTATGCAAGGATGAACGTGTGTGTGTATGTGATATGAAATTTGGAGTGATATTTACTTGAAAAAAACAACGTTCTTTCACTCAGAAATTCAAAGTAAGGCGGATTACTCGTACTTCTAAGACCATTTTTGGGGTCTCCCATACCTGTCAACGCAGTCTGTGCTGAATTTTACAAAAGTTGTAATTTGCCCGTACATTTCTGTATATAATCTTACACAGTATCTATTTTTAATCTTACACAGTATTTATCGCTCAGCGGGAGAGGCGGGCAAAACGGAACGCATATTTCTATATAGAATCTTACACAGTGTTTATCGCTCAAAACTTTGCTCGTGAAAGTCGGCCGACGTTTGCAGTCAGAATCTCTAACGGACTAGAGCCGAAATGGGAAAGACGAGATTGGTCTAACAAAAAATTAGTTTATATTATTTTTTTTCCCAGTACAAAAATTGTTATACGGCGTACACAATTTGAAATGATCAAAAAACGTATAAAATACGGGGAAAACGTAAAAGTTGACAGGTATCGGTCTCCTTTTAGAGACACCAGCAATATACTAACCCAAAGTAGGCATGGCATGGCTCAGGTTCTAGAGTGGCTGTCTTCCAATCTGAAGGTTGGGCATTTGTTCCTCAACCCTGAGTGACTTCTTTTTTTTTTTCATAAACTAATACTATGCAAGTAAAACTGACTCAAAAATTCTCCTTGTAAAATTTATTTAGAATTCATGAGCGAAAAACCTTTTTTCTGAAAAAGGTTTTTTCAAGCAAATTTGAAAAAGCAATTTTCAGTGTGTGTGTCTGTCTATACACATACACGGAACCGGACATAATATTAGGTACACGTGCACAAAGGAATAATACACTTAGCATGGCTCCCTCCCTCACCCTTCCTGTTCTGTTATTGACCTCACAGTGGAGCCAAATCATTTGGCACTCTGCTGGGGCCAAAGGCCTTAAGGCTTAACTGAGACTATGCACTCAATGCGCACACACACACACACACACACACACACACACACACACACACACACACACACATATTAGAACTGGCTATTCGTTTTATGCGAGTCTACCATAAGATGGGTATCTTTTAAAAGTCCACTGAGCTGAAATAGAACATCATTAGCTAAGAGTGCCTGTGAACATTCACTTATGCATCTGTTGAACATGGGATTGGTCGAAATGTTATGTAATGGTTTAAACTGGTTTGAATTAGTTACTTATGGATCAGTCAAAATTCTGGATCTAAAAAGTTACTTAAGAATGTGTTGTACATGGGACGGGGTTGAAACACAGGATCTAATAGTTTTTGTAAATCCTTCACAAAAGGGATCGCTCAAAACTTTGGATCTAATTAATTACTTGCGTAGCTGCTTCACACGGGATCCATCTAAACACTGGATTTAATTAGTCACAGTCCTTACAGATTTGGTGCAGATGAGAGCAGTCTAAAGCAGGGGTGGGTCCTCGAGGGTGTGTTGGAGAAGGGAAACACCTAAAACATGGAAAACAAGGATAGCGGTCCTCGAGGAAAGGAGTTTCCCACCCCTCGTCTAACCTACGGATCTATTTACGATAATAACTTGTGACTCTACTGCACACAAGATTGGTGTAAATTCTGGATCTACTCTATTTTGTTACAAATGAATCTGCTGAGCATGTGGTTGGTTGGATTACTTATGTACTTATGTGTCTAAACTAGACCTCACTCTATTAAATGATTATTAATCTGTTACACATCCAATCCAATCCAACTTCATTTATAATTTAACAACAAAAACAATGCAGTGAGTCGACCAAAGTACTATACAAAAATTGAAAAACAAAATGAAAACAAAACTGACCTTTGGATCTTATTACTTTATTGTATGTATTGGGCTGAATGGGATATAATTAGTTACTTACATAGTATTAATTAATAATTAATTCCGAATTAGTTTCTCATGGCTTGGGCTAACTCTTGGTCTAAACTAAAACCCTAAAAAAGTTACTTAGAATCTGTTGCATATGATATTGGTCTAAGGTCTGGATCTATTCAATTATGAATCTGTTACATAATCACAAAATCTAATTGTGAACCTATAACATCTGTCTAAACTCTGAATTCGGTTAGATACTGATGAATCGGTTTAATGCAGAATCAGTCTCAATTCTGGGTTAAGTTACTTAATTCTTGGATTGATCTAAAATCTAGATCCAATTACTGCAGTTACTTGTAAATCTTCTCCACACTGCTCGATTCTGGAATCGGTCTGAATCCCGGAAATAGTTAGTTTCTTATGGTTTGGTCTAAACTGCAAATCTATCAAGTTATTTAAAAAGTGTAGAACAATAATCTTGGTATCTAATTAGTTATGGAGCTTCAACCAATGGGATCTGGCCAAAAAATTCTTGATCTATTGCGAGACTTGTATCAGTCTAAATATAGGATTTAATTTTAGCTTGTAAATCTGTTGTGTATGGGATGGTCTAAACCCTGGATATGAATTAGTCTTTACACGAAAGCCTGCTTTTTTTGCTCCTATCTTTAATATCGCTACCCCATCCATTTAGCCTCCCCCTCCTCCCAGTGAAACCCCGCCCCCCCATCAAAAAAGCATCAACCCAAATTGTACTAGGCGTTTGCCAAATCTGTCCCATCGAGCTCGAGTTATAACTGGCATGTGTGTACTTGCCATTTGGTACCATCTGTTGGTTCCCATGGCAACCATACTCAGCTTTTACTTGTTGACTGAAAAGTCAGTCTTAACTGTCTACTGAGATGTTTGCATGGTTATAACTAAGTATACAACACACCAATAGCGCCTTCTGTAGAGTGAATGTTGCAAATGCACACCATGAGTGCAGTATAAAAGTCAATGTCAGGATTTTCTCTTGCGTTGTAGATTTATATTTTATTCTCCTTTATGCTCAAACATGCACACAGCAACATCAAGTGGTAGTCATGTGGTAGTGCAACATGTTGAGGCCCCCAGTTTGAAAATTGAATATTAGAAAAAAAGCATCTCTTAAAAACTCAATAAGTAATATAGCACAAATGATCCTTTTTATACCCAATGCTGGCCTTTTTAACACCAAACTAAGTAAGAATGTTATTTTCTAAAAACAGTATATACTATGTAAATGATATTATATTTTGTTATTTAGATTTGTGTCATTCACTATAGATGTGTTATGATATTACGAATAGTTTATTTAATTTTCAATTCCATAAATATTAATTGTATTTACATTTTATATGAATACATAAAATAAATGTGTTTTTAAAAAATGTAATTCATTTAAATTAATGTAATTGTAATACACTCTTATGAATTAATTTGGTTATTTTCTGTGTATTATATTTGATATATTTGTTTGCGTGCATGAATGGATGGATGGACGCTCATCCAATGAAATACATTTTCAATTATTTTAATTGCTAAATCTAACAAATGTAGTTTTGAAATGCATTAAAGTATAAATGAAGAAGTACCTTAACTTAAAGGGACAGTGTGAAGAATGTTTCGATTTTTCAATATTCATTTATTAAAAAAACACACAATTAATTTCAATAATATGCAAAAAATATGTTCTATCATATCAAGGTACATTTTTTAAATATAATCATAGGTCTAGTAATCACTAATTATATTACATAGGGCATGAGTACTATAAATACCCAACAGACAGCACAAATTCTGTATCCATATTTGATGCTACCTTACTCTATTTGCACAGCAGTGCCGCTCAGTGACATGCGGTGGTGAGGTTCATGACTGGTGGATGAGGCACGAATCCTCTGGAATCGGATATAAAAATATGAACCCAAATTAGAAGATTAAAGTTTGACCTTAATTGAAACATATCATCGCTGTCCTGTGAAAAACTCTTATGTCCATCTTATTTTTATGTGAATGGTGTTTCCGCGGTACAGACATCACATTAACGTGAAAATAATAAGGAAAAAAAATCCAAAATTGGACATCCGTGTTTCTCACAGGACAACGACGATATGCTTTAAATAAAGTCAAAATCAAATTCTTGAATATGTTTTTTAGAGCTTTTGATTAAGCTACGATCAATTCTACATGACTGTTCAACAATGTGATGGCAGAAAAAACAAAACAATATTTAATATATGTTCAAGGTAATGGTTGTTGCATTGTTGTTGTTGATTTTGTTTTGCAGATCTCTCTCTTTTTTTAAAAGTAAATAAGCATTTGGTCTTGCCTTTATATTAATTGTTATGAAAAGCCCCAGTTATAAAGTTACCTAGGTTTCGAGTATCATAACTGTATGTCTGATGTTTCTAACAAACCAACCCACGTCTAAAACGGTAAAGAATTGGATGAGTTATGATGAATTTATTGGAGTCAAACAGTTTGCTCTGTGCAAGTGAATGGAAAAGATCGCCGGGGACTCCTGGTTAAAGATGGCGGCTACGTCTGCACGTCTTCAACCAGCCAATGTTCGCTCTATTGGTTAAATGTCTATGGGCTTCTTCTAGCATTTCACCCATGAAGCACGGCACTGCCACATGCTGGCAGCGTTTGATGTGTTCGGAGGCAAATTGTACTTTCATGACTCCAGTGCGCACCGTGACTCACTTTTCTGGCCATAAGAGTGATTAAATGTCACACATTCATTAAATCATGTTTATTATGGGTAGCAACCCGTTGAGGCAGTAACCCGCCTACTGCACGCCTGCAACCCCCCCTGAGGATAAAGAGGTTCAGAGACTGGATGGGTGCATAGACAGACTGTTGTACATCAGAACGGTGCAGTACGTGTTTATTGGCAATAGAAAGGCAAACAGCAACGTCCCTTGTGTAAGTGCTCGTGCCAACTGCTTGAGTCGGCAATTAATGTGTGCGTGTTTCTCTTCACTTCCTGCCCATGTATTTGAACAGGAAATACACACAATCAGCTAATGTTAATGATGAAATCACTGATCTTTATTGGATTGAAAAACAAAATCAATGTAAGACACAACATTTTACCATAGCTTTTTAAAGGCACAACATGTGCAAATTCTTGATATATTTACCTTAAAAAAAGGTTTGAAATGGTTAAGATTGAACAATGGATGCTGAGGAAACAGAAGGCGGAGTTGTGTGTGTGAATGTGCTCGTGTGCGTCCACGACCATAGTGGAGGAACTTTCCAGTTCTCGGCCAAATTAACCGCCCAGGCATGATGAAAGCGCGACGGATGAAAGGAATTACACCAGCAATCTGGAACGTACACTCAAGAGAGTTGTCTGCGGGAGAGTTTTGTGGTGGGGAGTATGAAAGCAGAGGAGAGGGCAGAGTTGAAGACGAGGGAGGAAGTCTGATGAAGGCAATTTTCCACATCATGCTCGGGAAAACAACAGCAAAGAAAAACACTTTAAAAGATGGACAGAGAGGTGCTATAGTTGGAAGAGGTCAAAGTGATAACAAACAACAGTCTTTGAAATACGAAAAAGACAACAACTTCTTTGTCTATCAATGGACTTTATTACGTTTTTTTTTCAAAAACGTTTTGCTTTTGAATACACTTTAAGTAATTTTAAAATGTATTTGATTTTATCTTAGATATTTTGCTTTATTTCATTATTTTTAAATGCATTAACTATTTCAAATGTATTCTTGAACTTTGAAAACATTCAATTATTGGCATGATGTAATACTTGATTTTTATTACTTATAGAAGTGTATATTTTTTTAAAATGTTGTTGGATGTCATTACTAAGCACGTCTGCCTCACGGTGCAGAGGTCTTGGGTTCGAATCCGGCTCCGGCCTTCCAGTGTGGAGTTTGCATGTTCTCACCGTGCCTGCGTGGGTTTTCTCCGGGTACTCCGGTTTCCTCCCGCATTCCAAAAACATGCATGGTATGTTAATTGGACACTCTGAATTGCCACTAGGTGTGATTGTGGATGTCAACCAGTTCAGGGTGTAACCCTAACCCTAACCCTTAGCTCAAATCTAATCACATTTTGGAAAAACATGAAATAAGTACAGTATATATTATGAAATAAATTGACCCCCAAAAATGAAAAATACATTTATAAAGTTTTAAAACAAATACATTAAATTAAAATTAAAAAATATATACTATTGTAAGAAACACTTGAAATTGTTTAATTTAATTTTTAAATGAATCAATGATTTTCCAATTTAAATTCAAACTTTGTGAAAAATGTCAGTTAACTTTTCCATCCACCCATTATCCTAACGGCTTATCCCCACAAGGGTCGTGGGTGTGCTGCAGCCTATCCCAGCCGTCATCGGGCAGCATGCGGGGTAAACCCTGAACTGGTTGCCAGCCAATCGCAGGGCACACGGAGACAAAAAAAACGTTCGCACTCACAATCACACCTTGGGACAATTTAGAGTGTCCAATTAACATACCGTGCATGTTTTTGGAATGTGGGAGGAAACCGGAGGACCCGGAGAAAACCCATGCAGGCACGGGGAGAACATGCAAACGCCACACAGGAAGGCTGGATTCGAACCCACGACCTCTGCACTGTAAGGCGGATGTGCTAACCAGTCGACACCGTGCCACCCTTCAATTAACTTTTATGAATTAAAAACAAATTTTTATTCATTTCATTATTGTAGGAATTAACAGCTTTTAAATACAAGAATTAAACATTAAAGACGTAGAAAATGTACATTTAGTTATATTAAAAACATTACGCTAAAAAACGTTTTGTTTATATTATTCAACAAATTAGAAGTAAATTATTGGCATTTATATTAAAATTTACATTTTTAAATATTAAAAAATTAATACATAAAAATATATAAATATTTGAAAATGTATTTCAAATCATCAAATCAAATTTTATTTATATAGCACTTTTCACACATAAAAATGCAACTCAAAGTGCTCTACAATAAAAACATCAAAATACAACATTAAAAGAAGACCCACTCCCTCCTGTTATGTTTGGGCTTATTTTACTTTTGTTTTCTCAGTATTTCTGTGTCTGTCTCGTCAATGATTGTGTCCACCTGTCTGCATTCCACCCCCTTGTGTTAGCCAATCAGCTCCCTCCTACCATGTGTGTCTCATCCAGGTGTTTCTTGTTGTCTTGTCAGTATGCTTGTATTTAAGTTCCAATTTTTTTTTCTGTCCTTGTCGGATCATTGTCGCTGTCAGGTTGTTTTGTTTCTCCCAATGTTATGGTTTGTTTCTTAGTGTTTCTTTGCTACTTTGACTTTTGAACTTTTCAAGATTTGTTTGTCCTCGTTTTTGTTAATAAATATTTTCTTCAGTGCCCCCTGCTTCTCCTGCCTCCCTGCATTTGGGTCCTCCATCCCGGAAACGTGACAACCTCCTTCCCTTGCAATATACACAAAGACAGATATCCACAAGCACACTTGCACTCACACACACATGCACACTCGTCCTCCCCCTCACACATATAATGTGATGAACTGTAAAAAAAGATTTATTGTTTAATAGTGACAACAAAAATACATGATGAAATATCCAAAATAAATTTTGGGTTTGTATTGTCCCTCAAATGCAAGGAAAAACAGCTCAGTAAGTGCTCAGCTCAATAGATGGCAGCAGTGCACTAGGGCATTTCCACAAATAAACAGGACAACTAATGTGGCTGACATAGTGTGTAATGAGTGACACATGCACACACGCACCCCCCCCCCCCACACACACTCGATTGTATGCATAGGTTGCAAGAGTGACATTGCAAAGAAAAAAATGCGAATGATGACAGGTGACTGTTGTGAGCACGATTCAATCAATCAATTTATCAAATGCTCAATCAGTCAGTCAGTCAATCATTCAATCAATCAATTGCTCAATTTATCAAATGCTCAATCAGTCAGTCAGTCAATCAATCAATCAATCAATTGCTCAATTTATCAAATGCTCAATCAGTCAGTCAATCAATCAATCAATCAATCAATCAATCTCAGCCTGTTCAGACTTTTCCTCTCTCTATTTATGGCTTTTTAACATGTCTTCATCCGCAGAGGTTGAAAAAAGTAATGAGCCTACGATGACAAGGTAAGGAATAGAAAGTACACATCTGTTTTCAAAAGTAGGGAGTAAACGGGAAAAGTAATCAGAAAAAATACCCAATTAAAGTACAGATTCCTAAAAAAACTGCTTAAGTACAATAACAAAGTTCATTGATATCTTGACTTACAAGAGGTCCAACCTGAATTTCTTCGCATTCTTTTATTATATAAACCATTGTGAACTAGAATGGGCTATCTCCATATTTGTCATTTTCCCCTCAAAATCATATCAAGTTTTATAGCTGCAATAAAATCTGCTGGATTTATATATCTTGGTGATTTCTATTTTGCAGTACAGTGTATGACAATCATTTCTTCTTTTGGATACTTTTTTTTTTTTTTTTTTTTTACAGAAAATGTTATTATTCATCACATTTGTGCATTTGGAGAAATCTAATGACTTGGTCTTCGATCCTATTGAATATTCATATTGGATCATATTCCTTGCACTTTAAATGAGGTACTGTCATTATCTTCAGTTTCATAGGTTGGATTGCGGTCAGTATCACTTAGGTTGCCTAAAAAAGAAAAAAGGTCTGATTCCAAACAGCCGTCCAATCAAGTAGTATTTCATGAAGGATGATAAATAACATTTAATTATATTAACATGCATATGCACTGGCACCTCAGTTTCTTCAATCCTTTTCTCCTTTTCTCGGGTGTTTTTGCAGCAAGTGGAGCCTAGTCTCATGGGAGCAAAACATTTTGGAAGTGGAAGTTGGAAGCACTGTGTTGCATGATGAATCATGAAAAGTGCTCAGGGAAATAAAGAACTGCCCTCTATACTGTATGCAAAAACTGGAATTAAACCTCGATCTAGACCAGTACTCATCTGAAAAATATAACATTTCACGATTCATTCTGGCACTTTGCTTGAAAAATGACCAGAATGGAGTTAGCCCACTGTAGTTCTCAGTGGCTCATGTATGCTGCATACATTAGCATGATACTGTTCAGGCTGTCCATGACTCAGACCCAGCGGGACGATTCATGATTGACAGCCTATTGAACAGAGGCCAGGATGAAACTGAATTGGAACATTTAAAACTTGGTCAAGCCAACTGCTCGCTGACAACTAAATACCTCTCAACAGAGGCACTCACCTACTGAAGTCTTTTAACGCTGCCATCGTGCCAGCAGCCTGGTACCTGATAGCGCTGGGGTACCGACTCCAAATTGGTGGGCCTCTGATTTATTGAGCCGGCGTGAAATGCCGCCCCTTGTCGCTGACAGAAACAAAGTAGCGGTGCCATACGGAGCGAAGGAGCTCTTCATCTTACCTGCGGTGAGTCATCGCTTGGTGCTGGAATAGCAAGGAAACTCAGAGCGCAACCACACGCGCGACGATTGTCGGGGAAGATGTCGCCTCCCGTGATCGATATCGTACCTCAAACACCTTTGTCTTTGGGATTCGATTCAAGATTCATTTAAAACAAGCAGCAAGGTAGAAGTTTGATAATTACACATTTTTGTCAGTAGGGGGCACTAAATACCTAGGAGGAGCTAGTCATTGAAGGAACCCTGGAAAAGGATGAATTAAGCAGCTACAAACCAAAATGGCTAACTTCCTGTCTTTTCGGGCATGGATTTTTGAGACTTTTTTTTGTGGGAGTATTCAGGATTGACATGCTTACCAAAATACATGTTGCCAAGGGACACTGGCTGTAAGAAGAGAATTTTCAAATTTTGATTGAATGGTCAAAATAAGCCTAAAATGTCTGCTTTGAAGTGAAATGGCACACATGTCTTCTGAGGTATGGCTTTTTGAGACTTTTGCGTGGGGCTACTCCTGCGTATCAAATTGGAAAATGGGCTGCCACTTGTATGGTGCTTTTCTACCTTTGGTAGTCAAAGCGCTTCACACTGCACCTCATTTACCTACTGATGACGCAGCATCAGGAGCAACTGGGGGTTTGGTATCTTGCTCAAGGATACTTTGACATGGTCACATTACCCGGGGATCGAACCCACAACCTTTGGGTGCAGAGATGACCACTCTACCACTGAGCCACACAGCAATGGCAGATTTCCTCTGTCTTTTCGGGCATGGCTTCTGAGACTTTGTTTGTGGCTCTTCTACCACACACATGCCTACCAAACAGATGTGTTAAAATTAGGTCCAGAAAGTGAAAACCCTGCCACAGTTTGGCTTTAGCTACAGATGTTTACAAAGCCCCAGACAAGATATTTGGAAAAAAAAAAAAAAAAAGGTTTGTGCGCAAAAACTACTAATTAATGCGCCCAAACTACTTATTTGTGCACACCAATAACTACTTTGTGCGCACGAAATAGTTCAAGCATAGACACGAAGAACTCTGATTCCTGCTGGACAAGAGGGGAAACAAGTCGAGCGCACCTTCACAGACTCACTTCGCTTCGAACTACAGCCCAAACAACAAGACACCTGCGATAACTTCAGGGTAAGTTTCTTTCCTTATCACGTTCTGTAGTTCGAAGCGAATCGAGTCTGAAGGTGCGCTCGATTTGTTTGCACTCTTGTCGAGTAAAGAATCAGAGTACTTCATGTGCACCCTTGAACTATTTGTATGCACGCTGTAACTATTTGCTGCGCAAGAACTGTTAATTTGTGCGCACAAAGTAGTTACTGGTGTGCACGGATAAGTAGTTTGTGTGCACAAAGTAGTAATTAGTGAGCACAAATGAGTAGTTCCTATGCACAAAGTAGTTTTTATTTTTCAAATGTCATGTCTGGGGCTCCGTAGATGTTTACCTGCCGGTTGGGTAGGAGCACCTGTGGCTGAAGCCAGATTGTGGCAGGGTTTTTACTTTCTGGACCTGGATTTGACACATCTGCTACCAAATTTCATGTTGCTAAGGAAATCTGGCTTCGTGAGATGATTTTTCAAAAATTCCTGGAAGGTGCAACGATTTTTTTTTTTTTTTGCAGTCACCAAATTTCAACACCATGCTCTGCCCACATGCAAGGGTAAAAACTATTATATATATACACACAAATATATCCTACATATTAATGTAGTGTATTTTTATTTACTTTCCCAAAATGTGCTCAGTTATTGGCAGTTAATAATGACTATGATTCCCCCCATTTTTATCTTACAGGAATCAACTTGCTTTAAATGTGAAAATAGTGAAATGGAAAAAGTGAAGTCAATTATTAACAGCTAATAAAGTGTTTAACTATTGCTTATCTTAACTAATTTGTTTAAAAAAATAAACGTAAATAAACAATACATTTAAAAGGAAAACATTATTTGGGAAATTACTGAAAATGTATTTTAACAAGTTATTATTTTTAATTGAGAATAACACAATTGAAGCTGCAATGGATCAGCAACTATAACAAAGATGTCCGGAGCACTGGCCACAATATTATTATTAGCCGCCCATGCTCGCCTCAGGATATAATTACATATAATTACGCAGAAATGCATTGTGAGGTTATTATTTTTGTTAAATCAATGTTTATTTCTGCAGATGATGATTAGGTGAGCTGCGTGTGCCCTCGGGCACAAAATTATTTTTTACGTTATCTACATTCTGCTCGGCGTGTTTGAAACATTATAGATAACTTATCCACACGCTAATTAGCTTGCAATTAATGTCTATACAGGCCAATGTATATTCTACATATTCATATATACAATACGATACAATACAATTTTATTTGTGTAGCGCATTTCACAACAGCTAGAGCTGTAACAAAGCACTTTACGCACGGCAAGAAAATGGCAATATGAAACCCCACAAAACATACATTTTCACCAGGATGAACATGCTGCACATTTATCCTAATAATATTTTAAATATACAATCAAATAAAAAGTAAGAGCATGTTGGTCTCATTCACATTCTGGCCAACTGTGACAATCCAAATGACCACTGACCACTGCATCGCAGTAGAAGGTCTGTTGTTTACTCTAAGTGACTCAACAAACACCAGCGTGCATCTTGGCACTGACACGTCGTAGCGCGCTAATGACATTGTTATTGACCTAACCGTTTGCGAATTGTCACTCTGCATTCATGAGACGCCGCCGCCAAGTTGGTGGATTAGATGAAACGAAGCGAGCACGGTCCCCAAGCATTCCTGTGAATGGAGGAGCCGTTGCGACTCTCTGCTTCGCAGATGAACACATGCTCTGACAAGTAATGCTGCTTGCATATTTTGTGCTGAGTCGTGCAGAGAATTGTGCAAAAGAAAGGTGTTCAGTCACAGATGAGATGTGGGTGGCCCAGGCAAAAGGACACCATGATGCCTAGAACTCTGCCAATACGTCACTTGTTATGCCGCCGCTATCCATCTTGCCACTGACATCATGGTCATGTCATGTCATCTTCCAAACCGCTTATCCTATATAGGGTCGCGGGGAGTTGCTGGAGCCTATCCCAGCCGTCAATGGGCGAAGGCAGACTACACCCCGAACTGGTCGCCAGCCAGTCGCAGGGCACACATAGACACTGTCACTGAGCGGGAATCGATCCCACGCTGCCCGCACACAACTCAGGCGTGTGTACCACTACACTATCAGCGGACTTGACATCATGGTGAATCCCTGAAATGATGATCAAACTTTGCCACCATGCTCCGCCCACATTAAATGGCATCGGAAAAAAAGCTTTACAGCTGTTTCGAAGGATACCTACCTCCAGTTGGGGCTCATTTGGACGAATTCCCTGGTAAGAGTCTGTCAAAGTAAGAGACTTGGAATTCATTTAAGGCGGGTACTTCAAACCAAACTAGTCAACTTCCTGTTCAATTTTGGACATATTTGTGGCTGTGCTTTGGTCCTTTTATTTTGTCACAGGGTTGGGCGTGGCCATTAGTCTTTCAATATTTCAGCTCTGGTTCCTCACAGACACATCACCAGCACCGTCCTTCAACGTCGGGCGTGCTCCTGCTGCCGCTTCCAGCCCTGTTCTTTGTTGTTACTTTGGTTGTACCGTTCACCGCCTGGTGGGTGATTTTGATTTGTTTTTTTTTTGTCTTTCCATGCTCTTTTTATTCATTCAACCCATTAAGGACAGCAGCGCATAACCACATTTCTACCACTAGAGCCGGGAGAGCTGTTGCATCTTCGTACCCTTATAAGCCGGGAGAGCGTATACGTCATTTTCTATTTATTACTTAATTCTCAGTCGCTTAACCAATGAAATGCATCACAATATAGACGTGACGGTGTCGTAAACCCGCAGAGGATGGTCCGGAATTCTTTTGGGTCATAATGGCGGACGCCGCGGTTGCGGGAGCTCTTAAATGAGTAACGGCTGCGATATAGACGACGCGATTTGTGGACTTTGAACCAGTAGAACCAGTCAAATGTGATATATGGTTAAGTCACATGTTTGGAGACAATGACAATATCGACATCTTTGTAACAGAGAAGAGGATGGTAATTGCAGATTTTTTGAAATTAAAACTAGTGCTTCTCTTGTACTGACACTTTATTTTTACCTCTTCGATTGAAACAGTAAAGATTAATAAACTCGGGTCTGTGTGAAAGCCACATGTTTAAGCTCTCAAATTCTTTTGCAATTATGTTTCTGTCTGCTACAGGGGCTGAGATATTAATTTTTTGGAGGTGTTGTATTTCTGGGAAAACTTCAGGTTTTCATGGGTAATTCCAAAGATGAGTTTAGGCTTTGGGGAGCTGTTGAGCCAGGCACTTTAGGCCTTGATGTATTAAGTTCACACACACAAAAAAAATAAAAATACAACAAAACCACACACAACCAGTTTGTACTTTTGTATGTAAAGAATTTTACATTGCCACATCTTTGTCTTGTCTGCTTCTGGGTCCAAATTCTGCTCCTTACCTCACACATAGTTCCTCGAGACTTTTTCTGTTCGTTTATCATACACGCGCACATCCAATTGTGAATGAGTGAACTTAGTCTGGCAGAGTTTTTTTTCCCACTTACTTCACACACTTTTCATGTTAGATCCCTGAAATGATCATAAAGTAGCCTCAAACCGAAATTAGCTACTTCCTATCGATTTTAGGCACAAGTCTTTTTTGTGCATCATATCAGGTCAGATATATCCACTTGTCCAAATTCATGTCAATCAATGAACCCATAATTTCTTTTCACAAACTTTGTCATGGTGAATCCTTGAAACGATTATCAAGCTTCTTTGGACCAAAATGGCCGACGTTATGTTCTTTGAGACAATTTGTCAAGTCTCTTAGTTTGGTCATAATGTCCACATTTGAGTCTTAATTAACTCCCTCTGGAAGGGGTAGCCAGGACAGACATAGCGAATGCAACTCGACTGTTCTTTGCTTTTGTTTATTGCACACATGTACACAAAACATTCACATACTGCGCGTTTTAGACTCGCTCAATTTGTTAGTAGCAGGAGCAGCAATTGCAGTAGTACAATTAGTACAAATAGCAGGTCGTAAACCGTTGAGGCGTACTGGTCCTGACATTCAAAAACTAAACAAACTAAATGCAGACGCACATATATAGAGACCCGCCCACCCCGTATGCACAGTTCTGGGATCAGCGAATCACAATCAACCTTAAAGTGGAAGTCGACGCAAACATTTTTTTTCAAGAATATGTTCTATGCAATTGTAATTGAAATTGAAGGCCATACTCTGGCCTGATTTTTTTTTTTTTTTAGCTGTAAATGTTTAGTGCATTTTAAAATGGAACCCAACACTATATCGTTGCACTACTACTATGAAACATTACCTATAAATACTAAAAGAAATACTTGTAAACACATTTGACTTTTCTTGGGCACCGAGCCTTTTTTTTATGTAGAAGAGAGTGAAATCATATGAGTAAACTTAGGAAAAAGCACTGTGCTAAAGAAAACTAAACTAAATACTTGGTATTGGTTTTTAATTTTGTTTTTATCCATCCGTCCATTATCCAATCCGCTTATCCTCACGAGGGTTACGGGCAACCACACCTGGGGGCAATTTATTGTGTCCAATTAACCTACCAAGCATGTCTTTGGAATGTGGCAGGAAACCAGAGTACCCGGAGAAAACCTACTCGGGCACGGGGAGAACATGCAAACAATTTTGTTTTTATTAAACTTAATCCAAAACGTTCTCTAATATGCATAAAATGCACGTTCAAAATGTGGTATGGACCCGTAATGGACAAAAACAAAGATTAGGAGGGACATATACCACTCTAAATGAGTATATTCTAACGACCTAGGTATGTTATGTCTTTTATTGTTTGGTGTTGCCATTTAGGGTATGTGGAAAATAGGTCATGTTATGTTCACTTTGAGTAGCGGGATTTCCGGTCATAGTGACTGCGAGGCAGTGCATATCCTCTCGCTGTTTGATATAAACGGTTTTGGTTTTTAATAAATGTGAGTTTGCTGACTAATGCTTCCTTAATTCATAGTAGACGCTACAAAATGTTAGCGTAATACAACAGGACATGCGTGCAGTGTTCACTCAGACACACATGGTAGCCTGTGTGTGCTAACTAGCTACCTTCCAGAAACAACTGTCCCTATGTCATAAATGAAACCGGGCATCAGCCACAACGTGCTTCCTTTTTATCACCGCCGTGCTGTTAGGAAAGGGAGATTTATATCGTTTTGATTTTGGGAAATACCCCCGGACTTTGGGATTCTGTTCCCAGCCTCGACGACGATAGCAATAATAGGGTGCATGTGTTTTTTATTTGCCTTCTATATGCGTAGCCCCTTTGGAATCCTTTGTACGGAAATAGCTTTCAGCGAGAGGTCTCCCAGAAGCGATTACAAGCTTTCAAGCTGTTTGGCAGTTTTGCACTCTCCCGCGTAATAGCGTCATTATTCCCTCTTTTGCACGTACATGGAAAAAGGCGCCACTGTCTTTGTACTCGCTCAATGAGTGACCATCCACAAATTAACCTCCACCATCCATTTTTTTGGTGCATGCTAACTATTATACTGTACATCAGGGACGCACTGGCACCAAAATTCTGGCTGGGAATATTCATAGTCATGGGACGGAGGCGTGGAGGGTGGGGCGGTTCGGCCGTTGGCAGTCACATGCCAAAACGTCGTCGACTGTTCAACAGGCCCTGAAATGGACCGGCCATTCGGAAATCTCCCGGAATTACAGATGGCCACCTAGCCCGTGTTGTACTTACTGTACTGGCGACTATACACAGCAAATATGTTGTAGAACAGGGGCTCTCAATGGTTTTTGGGTCCAAATCCGCATTAAAGACTGAAGTAGTTATGAAGTGAAGTTAACATACGAGTAGATACTAGCTTCAATACAAGTTGTGTGCAAGTTCGTCCACTAATATTAAAGTGGGCTAAAAAGCAGGTGATCCAGTCGTTGCAATGGCAACAAGTTCTAGTGATGGTAAAATGAACCATCATGAAGCACTTGTGATATTTTACTCTTCTAGATGGTGCCATTGATTTAAAGAGAAAGGCTAGTGCAGTGGCGATTAATGAAATTAATAAAATAATTAATAAAATTAATAGAGGAGTCAAAAATGATCAATCCATCAATAGAACGAATACTAGTCAAGGATCATAGCTACCAAAAGGATTTCAACATCAATTATGAAAAAAACATGCTTTAAAGGGCCAATGTAGCCATTAAGTGAGTTTTGCTTTAACACTAGATATGTCCAGGCTAGTCCACTCATATTTAAGAGAGATATAGCAGGTGTGGTTTGAATGCAATACACTTTTAAAGGCAAAGGTCTGAAAATACGTACACATTTGATTACGGCGTTGTTTTGATGAAGATTTGTCACTGCCCAATTCATGGTTGCTATGCTCGCACTAAACTATGAAAAAAATGTCTGACCATGACAATGCACCTACATCAAAGTTTTAGCTTTTCACTAGCTGCCAACCTCTAAGGACTTGAATATATTGCTTCAGTTTATTTTTGTAGACACACATACAACAAATTCATTTCTGGATTTTGAGCCACACAGCCACACATTGACACAAATTCAGACTTCAAAGTCAGACTTAGTGTGATCTCTGGGCAGCCACGAGGTTGCGGGCGTCACCATGGCGGTATATTGAGAAAAAATAAGTATGACTGAGAACCATATGGAGAGTGAGGCTCTGTGGTCAGTCATCCCCAAAGGGCTTGCTGGGCGGCCGCGAGGTCACATCATGGAGGTAGACGCAGAAAAAAGAAAGGAGGAAAAATTTTCCTCTAGGATGACCCGGGGCCTGTGCGCTACCATGGCAGGCTCAGAGCGCACCGTGGCCGACCGAACTACCGATGGAATTTCAACTGAGTCGACACAACGAAGAGACAAGTTGGACACAGGACCCGCACATATCGGGAACTGACCAATGTGAGGAAAGCTGTTATACATATCAAATTAAGGGGAACACAGACCCAACTGGAGGAAACATTGTTTACATATAAAGTATTTTTGAATATTAATGAGAAGCTTACTCGTTCAAAATAACAGGCATGTCTAACCAACAAAAATAGCTTGAAAATGTGCATCCTGCTCATTTCCAACCCAAATTACCTTGCGAACCCGAGAAAAAGGACAAAAAAGATTATGCAAAAAATAATAATAATAATAAATTGGTGCCTGGGACAGTAACATGAGATGCGTCCAGGCTGGTCCAAATGATATAAAAGCGGGCAACACAGTGGTGCAGGGGTGAGAAATTAATTTTGCAAAGGGGCCACATGAGAAACTAGAATGCTTGCTGAGGGCCAAGCCAACAGGCTAACCTCAACTTTGTCGATGATGAATTTATAAAAAACATATCATCTTGGTTCAATAAATTGCTATGTGTGGAAAATATAGTATGCAGTTATAATGACAAAATTATAAGCAGTCATTAAAATTCCATCCTTACATTTCGAAAATTATAACATTAATTTTGTGCACCAAGCGGCAACTCATATGAGCCGTTACTTGTCAGAACTCCCAAATAGCTAGGTCGGAAGTATATTATTGACAGTGATGAATGATACACTGATGACTTACAATGCACTCAATACATACAGTATACAAAACTGTAGCTTTGCATACAGTATTATCAGGCCAAATCCAGCCCTCTTCCCTCCACCGTGCAGGAAATAAAAATGTTGCGAACGTTTGGACTATCGTAGGCATTTTTGTTAGTCTCTTTTTTAGGGAAACAAAATGTTGCTAGAGGGGTCGAAAATGTCACTTAATATAGTGAAAAAGTTGTTCTGTTGGTAAACGCTGCAGACACAAGTTGCAAAGGGGCCACATGAGAAACTGGAACGATTGTTCGCTTCCTCGTGTACACTTTTGTGCACATAAAAAGAAAGCATAATATCCATCCGCTTATCCTCGCAAGGGTCACGGGTGTGCGGCAGTCCATCCCAGCTGTCATCGGGGAGTAGGCGGGGGACACCCTGAACTGGTTGCCAGCCAACCTCGGGGCACACAGAGACAAACATCCCACCTAGGGGCAATTTAGCGTGTCCAATTAACCTACCATGCATGTGTTTGGAATGTGGGAGGAAACCGGAGTACCCAGAGAAAACCCACGCAGGCACGGGGAGAACATGCAAACTAGGGCTGTCCCGGCTAGTCGACATAGTCGACGTCACCGATGACGTAAATACGTCGGCCCACACAACATACCGTAGACGAAGAGTATGATGACGTAAATACGTCAACACGTGTATAACGCCAGTTGTAAACAAGAGCGCACAGCAGAAAAGAAAGGAGAACAACAATAAAAAAAAAAAAAGGAGAACAGCATAAATGGCAGCGGCGCGCCGGTTCGTGCGTTCAGGGCGGCGAAGAGGAGAACGGCATCACGAGGCAGCTAAAAAGCGAATAAGAAAGTAGAAAGTATGGACATATTTCAACGAAAAGTCAAATGAGTTGCTCGTCTGTATCCTTTGTAAAGACGAGTGATGAACGAACACCTGAAGCGATGTCACCCAGGTGCTGCTGGAAGACGACAGAAAGCAAAAAGCTAGAGGATCGTAAGTTCAGCTAAGCGACTACTAATACGACCCGGTTTTACTGAAGTTGCTGTTATGTGCGACGTATTATTAACGAGCATCGTTAAATTTCTCGAAGCAGCGGGTTGCAGTCAAAATTACTGTGTTGTGTTTCAGCTTTGTGCATTATGGGGCTCACGTTAGCTATTTCATTCCAGTCAAATTGTGTTGGTGCTTGCAGCAAGTAACTGGTTCCGTTTCTTTATGTATCCACAAACGGTAACACGCGACATCTGTTTATACATCTAAACTGCTGCTGTCCCGGAAAGCTCTCGGTCTCACTGTCTTTGTGCGGACCCCGGGCGCAACACAGCATGCACATCGTATTTAGGACAATGTCCTGCTTCCGCTGCTTAAAAAAAACAAAAACAAAAAAACCTAGAGGAAACACTGGCCTGCTTACCATAGTCCGTGACTGCACTAATATATGTATGGCTTTTCAAAATCATTGCGATGCATTTCAGTATGCGCTCTGCTTTTTCTGTCTATTTTTAAGGTGAAAGCAAACTGATGTTACACAGTCACCCCCATCAAAAAAAATAAAAGAGGAATGCACACCAGAAAGAGCATCGGAAATCACACAAGGTATCCTTAAAATATGATTGTCCAGAACACGAGGCCCATTGCATTTGTGGAGGGTGTTTCTCATTGGACTTTATTTCTGAGTTATTTATTTTTTAGTTATATTTGGACTGCTTAAGCTCACACATTGTTTCACTGTAATGCATGGACAGACAAGTACGTCATTCTTGTTCACGCGTCATGATGCTTGCCTAAAAGAGATGAGTGTTCATTCAATTTCAAAAGTTTTTTTTTTTTACTTTAGTAAAGAATTTTAAAAAGTGTTCAGAAGTGGTTTTGTAAATCAATAATTGTCAACCCAAACCTTGCTGGATTGGTTGAAAAAAATATTGTTAGACTAATCGACTAATCGGAAATAATTGTCGATAGATTAATGGGGAGTAAAATAACTGTTTGGGACAGCCCTCATGCAAACTCCAGACAGGAAGGTCGGGGCCGGAACTGAACCCACAACCTCTGAACTGTAAGGCGGACATGCTATCCAGTCGACCACCGTGCCGCCCAGCATAATATGCATCAGGTTTAAAAAGACATTTGAGTCCACATTGAACTAGCTGGACCACTGTGTCTTGATCCATCTTTCATTTTGGTTTTGATTTTGAATTTAGTTTCATGTTTTCCTTGTGTTCCTTTGTCCATGTCTGTCTTGTTAGGTTAATGGTTCCACCTGTGCTTGTGTCTTCCAATCAGCTCCCTCTGCCACTTCAGTCTCATCTAGGTGTTAGTCATTGTCACGTCAGTTTGTTTGTATTTAGTGCCCCGCTTTCGTTCAGTCTTCTTCGGATCATTGTCAATGCCAATGATGCTGTCTCAAGTCTTTGTTAGTTGTCCTGGTGAATGTTTTTTTTTTTCCTAGTGTTTCTTTTTTCTTTGAGTTTTGATTTTGACGACTTTGTTGATTTCATTTTCAAGTCTTACAGCAGTATCCTTGGTTTTGTTTTTGGTCATATATTGTTTTGTTCAGCGCACCTTGCTTCTCCTGCCTCCCTGCTTTTGGGTCCTCAACCACGTGAAACCTGATAGCATAACTTTCAAAATTAAAGCACCACATATTTTATGTTTTACTTCATGCGTTCATGGTCACTGCGAGGGCGGGCCAGATGTGGCCATCGGGCCATACTTTGCCCATGTTTGCAGTTGGGGATCTGAGGTTACCATGGCAACAACTGAGATGCTATTCATCATCACATTCCATCAGGCTCACCAACACGATTTCAACATTATTACCAAAGGAGATTTAATGATCAAAGTAGTTATAAAGTGACACAAATGTGTCAAGGCTGGTCCCCTGATATGAAAGTGGATTAAAGAGCAAGAGATCTGGGGTTGCCATAGGAACAACACAACTGCTGTTGAAGTATGAAGCCAGTGAAAATGATTTTAAACAGAAATTACCTAATCGTCTTTAATGATCAAAGCAGTGGTGAATTGATGCTATTCTGACGCTATCCTAAAACGATAGATGCATCAAGGCTGGTCCACCGATAGCAAAGAGACCTTAAAAGCAAGTGATGCAAGCTTGCCAATGGCAACAACAGAGCTACGGGTCAAGCGTCAATCAAAGGAATTTTCAACATAAAATGTCACATGCACTGCTTTACTTAGCAACTCCAGCAAGTGTATGTTTGCTGGTAATTCACCTGGAAATCAGCTCTAAGCTGCCACTCTGGAGCCATTTTGGGGAGAAGATTGCATCGGGCAAGCTGAGCTGGCAGCTGATTGTCTAACAAGCTGCGGAGGAGGCCGGCAGGGACCCCCTCCGCCCGACCCAAAGCAGGGGGTCTGCATGAGAAAGATAAGTGTAAGCTACAAGGAACACTTCTGTGAACTCTATAAACATCCGGCTAAGACTCGATATGGAAAGTGGCAGAGACGTCCCGACTCGACCTCACTTTGATTCCATTCATGTTGTCGACGCAACTTGCTTGACGAGGAGACGGCGGTGGTCCGACCACCTGGATGGGCCCCCGCTGACATCAGAGGCCCGGCCCCCCTGCGGTGCCGCTCTGTAAACCGCAACACGAGCTACTTGGCTGCCCTCTCCCACTTCAAACAGGTGAATGATTACAGAGGAAACCAGTTTTACGAATGTGTGTATTTCCTGGGAGACGGCGCAAAGCAGGTTGTGAGGATATCCCCCTACAACTGGTCTGCACTCAAACTGGACACACGGAGTTTAGCCTTCAGTTTGGCTACAAAAAAGTGAAAACTGCTAGAAGGGGTATTATTAGGAAGCCAAAATGTACAGGGGTGCTTTGAGATACGACCGATGTCCAGGTTTTTGAGATACGAGCCATTGTTTGACCGATTTATTGGTTTGACTGGCCAGACTTGAGCTATAAGTGCTGCATAGCGGAAATGAACAGGAAGCAGCAGTTTGGCAAATGGTGAAAAAAGGGACGGCAAGTTGAAGTTTACTGTCAAACTAAAGATCATTAAAAAAGCTAATTACACTTTGTGCATTTAAAATCAACCACTTAGTTTAGCCTGTCTGTCTGCTTGCTTCAGACTAATGCTAAATAGCGTGTATATTGCGGAGCTATAAATCCCTTCAAGCAACAGATTAAACACAAACAGTGCAGCAGCAACACATATTATTACACTAGCCTTAGAAGACTCTTGCCAAGGGCGCCACTTTGGTTTGGGCTGGCCAATCATATTTAATAATTATACTATAAATCATTTTTAATAATTATACACCTATAATTTGATCATTTCTCATCGTTATAGTACATCATATTTAATGTCTAGCTACCACTAATGTAGTGAAATTACATCATATTTCATGTAAGTACCTCTATTGTAATTGTAATTTACATCATATTTAACTCATTCACTGCCCTGGACATTTTTGTTGGTCAACTGGGATCCAACTGTTTACTGCCACAAACACATATATTCTTCATGTACGTTTGTCAGTGGGTAGGCAGGCGTCTGTAAAATTCAGGTTTGTAAAGGGCTGTAATGACTAACAGATGCCGGTAGATGGGAGCGTTCCATCGCTCTGGATTTGAGATAAGCGCAGCTTTTCGGTCACAGATAATGATTAGGCAGTGGATCTCGGCTTGTCACGTCGATCATGAGAGAGAAATGCCAACATGAAATTTAGGCAAGTTTAGGGAAAAGCTCATTTTCAGTCTTGTTTTTGTTATTTTATAATTTGAAGTGTCACAAAAGCTGTATAATATTTTATATTTATTTATATGTATATATAATATTTTAGCGTCAAAGTCACTTTTCTGCTTAACATGATTCTTTTTCTTTTTAAACTGTGGTACGTTTCCTCAGCTTTTTGGTCAGAAACCAGTGTTTTTGGTCGCGGAAAAAGGTAGAACCAAACTTTCTGGTGAAAGAAGAGAGTCTACTCTTTCTTTTGGTAAGTTCAATACGGGGAACTCTGCTTTGAAAATGGTTGACAGTAAATGAGTTCATGTATTTATGGCCTCTAACTTACAAAGTACTATATTTGTCATATTTATTGTACTGTATACCTGTCATTTATCATATTTACAGTACACATTTAATATGCATCAAATGCACCATAGTTACATTATAGTTACCTTTAATGTCCCATATTGTCATTGTATTTAACGTCTCTACACCTCTGATGTGCCACACGGGGTAATCCTTTGTCGAAATGAGATCTAGTGAAGATGCATGATTTGACATCACAAACTCCAGAAATAGTTTGTCATTTCCAATTCACGACTCTCGATTCTGGCCCAATTTTAAAAATGACACGACCCACTTTGATTAGCCCGTTGCTCCGTTTTCCCTGCACTCGGTCGGTCGCACTGCAGCAATTAGCCCGGCGAACAGTCACCAGCAAAAAACTCACGTGTGGCAGTTCCACCTCCCACACTCCCCTCGACTCGAAGTAAGATCGATAGGCCAGCCTGCCGTGAACTTCCTCTCCCAAAAGGCTCGTTATTTACAGACACGCTCAGCACGCTGGCCGTTAATGCGCAATTAAGGGGAAAAAAGGGAAGCAGAGCAATATTTAACAACACAAGCGTTTCAGTTCATTAGGTAGTATTCAGTGGTAGGGGGCTTATAATTTGCTTCCAGGTTCAGATAGTCGTAATCATTGTACATAAGTGCTGGGTGGAAAAACACTCCTGCAGCCCCTTATTGCATGGTGACAGAATCATCATCAAACTTTTGGACATTTTGATGACTCATTTGAATGGGAATTCCCAAAGGAGTTGTTTACTCTTACGTAGCTTTCTTTTAAGGAATATCTCCTCATTGTTTTGATTGTCCAGACAGTTCTGAGACTGGAAATGGGTTCCAAGAAACTGCTGACCATGTCAGTCAAAAGATCACATTGTCACCTCCTTCAGTTTGTGTCTTATTTAAGCGTAAGAGCCCTGGAATTTCCCCCAAACTGGCTGCATCAAAGCAAAATGGCCCACTTCCTATTCAGTTTCCATTGAGTATGCGTGGCATTTGATTCAAACGAAGGGTATTAGGTATGAAAAGTTTGACATTGGGTTTGACCATTTTTACCTTAGGTACGGAAAGTGGGATGTGTAGTATGTATGTATGTTTTATGCGCCCCCACTAATCTAAACACAGTACTGTGATTAATATTGCATTTGAGGAAGATAAATTAATCTGCAAAATCCACCTGTTTTACTCTTCTCAGGACGACCGTCGACTGAAAATGACATCAGAGTGCCTAAGGGCTCAGCGTCACGTGACCAAACCCAGAAAACAGGTGAGTTGTGATTGGTTCTTAGCTGGACCGTGAGCAACTTTGAGGTCATTTTCTGTCGACTGTAAGTGGCAAAATGGCAGGCACCTGTAATGGAATTTGCTGCTAACTTAATATTCCTCAAACACAATATTAATCAGAATGCCATGTTTAGACTAGTGGGGCCGCATAGAACATATTATTCTAAAGAATTTATGGGGACTTGACTTCCACTTTAATTATATATCTTGGGCTTTTGGTGTGAAAACCTTGACATTTGGTACAATTGGGAACTTAGGTAGGGAAACTCTGAAGTTTTTTCATGGAAAGTTTGAAATTCAGCACACAAAGTTTGACATTCAGAACAAAATGTTTGACATTCAGTACAATTTTTTTTTTATCCCACATAAGAAAAGTTTGAAGTTTGTGACAAAAATTAATCAAACATTACATCAGATCTAAAAAGTCTGACCTTTGTAACACAATTTTGACATTTGGTTGATACAAGAAGTCTGATATTTGGCAATAAATACTTTTAAATTCGCATTGACGACTATTTTATCTCATCAGAGAATGCAAATGTTATTTGTTTCAACAACAGCAAAAGGAAGATGGGAAGTTTCCTTTAGCTAAAAAATAGTTGCAGTTGAAGCAGCATATAACACCGTTAAATGAATGCTTCAAATCCAACTTCTAAAAAAAAAAAATCGGAAAAATATGGGACAAACATGAATCAAACTTTTGTTTGGCAACAATGAGTGGCTTTTTTTCACCCCAAACGAAGTGAGCATGAATAAATGTAGAAAGTCTCAGAGCGTAGTCCCACTAAGATGAATGGACAATTCCCAGTACAAAAAGCATGCGGTGTGAAACTGGAAAGCGAGCGTTTCACAGGGGTGGCATTAACGCAGCGGATGTCTCGCTTGGGCGGGAGGAGTTAAGGCACCAAGTGCGGTGGGAACCAAACACACACACACCAAACTCAACACGGATCATGTTGCCATGTGGTTAATGTTAAAAGCATATCTCGTTTGCTTTGGTGCTTCCTGTGATGGTTAATTCATACGTCGCTACTATTTTCTATTCTCACCTGACCGACAACGTTACTCGCTTCTCAGCCGGAGTGGATGATGCCGCTTCCCTTCCCATAATCCCTCGCTGCGCTTCCATTTCATGACGTCTTTTTCTGTGGGATTAACACGGTTGGCCTGAGGGTAGCCGATAAACGTCTTCTCACAAGTCAACTGGAATTGAGGTCTCGGGAAGGAAGCAAAAAGGGACCACAAACGTTTGGGTGACTTGGTAGTGCCATGGATAGTCACTAAGGCTTTGCAGTTGTAGTATCACGTTAGCATTTTGGTTATAAAGATAGAATGGTATAGTATTTATCTTATTATTATTTATTGTACATCTAGTTGGATGTTTCGTCTCAAAATGTGTGACATTTGGTACAAAAACAAAAAGCCTAACACTTTTACGAAAACCAAAAGTGACATTTGGTATGTCTGATGTTTGATAGGGAAAGTTTGACATTCACTCCGAAAGTTGGATGTTTAATATAAGAAATGTGATGCTTCTTACCAGATGTTTGATGTTTGATATGAAAAGTTGGACTTTCGTGGGAAGCATTCGACATTCAGCCTGAAAAGTTGGATGGTGGGAAACGTTTGACATTCAGTGTGAAAACTCGGATTGATAGGAAAAATGTGGTGTTCTAAATGAAACGTTTTGTTGAATGAAAGTTTTGCTTGGTATAAAAAGTTTGACGTTTGATGCTTTATGAAAGGTTTGATGTTCAGTAGGAAAAGTTGGACATTTAGTGTGAAAATGTGATGCTTGTTACCAAAGGTTTGACATTAGATACGAAATCTAAACATTTGAAGACTTGGATGTGTGTACAAAACGTTTTACATTTGCTGTAAAAACATAGCGTACAGTTGGAAAACTAAAAGCACATTTGGTAGAATAAGTTTCACATTTTGTATCATAGTGTTGAAAACCGTTGTTTGATTTATTATTAATATAACACTATTAATAACCGATTAATAAGTCCCATATGAACCTTTTAAGAGGGTACACTTATTGTATAGTGGTGTGCCAGTTTGGATCTCACCACAACCAACCACATTTGTTGCTTATTTTGGCCCAAATCACATTGCAATTTGACTTGCCAACTGAAATCACGACAATAGTTTAATTCCCGCTTAATGACATGGCTGCTAAGGGAATGTTCACAAAAAAGTCATTACCTTTTTTTTCTATGCTTGTGTGTTGCTCATTACATTTGAAAAATATATATTTTATTTTGCGGCGGGTGGGGGGGGTGGTGTTACAAAAGCATGCCCTTATCTGCTGGATGATTAGAAGAGCAATGATGAGAGAAGTTCTAACATGTGTAAGGCACACAAAGCCCTGCCGGAAAGTCCTCCAGAGACACCTAAGAAAAGGAGGCTCTGTGTTGAACACTGATAGATTCTCTGGTTGTATCACAATGTGTGCGCACATGATGACAACACCACAAAAGCGGTACAATTTGGGCCGCAAATTAAAGAGATGGTTGGGCCGGGATGGCCATGTTTTCACTAACAAGTTCATTTTATATATTTTTTGATTGGGAAGATGAAAAGAGTTGTCATTTTCTATTTCATCACTAAATCTGGGAGAAATGAGGAAATAAGTGACTCCATGAATAACGCCTCTTGTTAATGAGGAAAATGGCCCCCTACCGTTCTATCCTTGTTCGTCTGAGTCAAACCAAATATAAAATTGTTCTTACCAATAACATTTTGAATAATTTTTGTATCACATTTTGATCTACAAGTACCACACGTCACCTTTTTTGTACTATGCCATATTGTGAGCGTTTTGTACCAATCCATGGGCGGAGCGACTAGTATGTTCAGTCAACAAAACAGTACAATCATCCACAATTCAGCTCCTATACAAATGTTGCATGCTCATTACACACAATTGTCTAAGTTACTTACAGACGATGGTTGAACAAGAATGAACCACAAACAGGCAGTTGCCTGCCTCTGGCTGGGGTATTGTATCATGCAGCCACACACGTAAGAAGGAGCACACTCAGCACGGAGGGGAGAAGACATAATTACGACCGAATACATAAATACTTTTGGAGACATGGAAACATTCTGCATGGTCGATAAATAAAAGACTTATTTAATCGATCTACAACCGTTTTGGTGAGTTTAAAGTTATCTTACAGTAACTTTCTTGTATGCTACATGTGTGAATGTTAGCTAAATGTTACCATCGTAGCTCGGTGGAAATGATGTGTACTAAGCGCACAATTTCCTCCCAAAATGCGACTCATACTCCAGTGCGACATATATGTTTTTTTACCTCTTTATTATGCATTTTATGGCTGGTGCAACTTGTACACCGTAGTGGCTTATAGTCTGGAAAATACAGTATTTTTTCTTTTTTTTTTAATGCCTCCATATTTTTTTAATGGAGTTGTACTTCGTTGCTACTGCCATTTGCAAACTGTCGTCTGCTCGCTCTCGCGAGATTCACATTCTCGTGCCTCGCGATTTTCTGGCATGACCTTGATTCCCTTTGCTAAAGCTGATTTCTGATCACGTGACATCAGCATTTGAAAATAATGTGAGCGATAGTGAGAAAGATTGTAGCTATAATGCAACAACGGCAGACCCAGCAGTTCTGAATGCCATGTTTTTTTGTTTTTTTTTAATCTCGAGCATACGCTTACGAATACTGTGTAAGATTATATACATGCAGAGCTGGGCAGTCCGTCACTGGGCCGGGCCGGTTGGACCCTCCCAAATGTCAAACTTTTTTTGTACCAAACATCAAACTACTTTTTTCAATCAAAATGTGATTCCAAGCATCACACATTTATACCGCTTGGAGTGTTTTATAGTTTCACATTATCCTATGAGACCACTTTGACTGCTTTTGCCAATTCTAAAAAAAACAAAAACAAAACAAAAAAAATAATTGTTGTCTGCACTTTAAAAAAATGCTTAGTGACAGTTTGGACTTTGGAGCAAATAATTACAAATATGATAAAATTGTGGCGGTACTTTGAGGTCCTTCATGTTGATCGCATGCTGGCGTGTGCAAGCGTGTTTGTTTTCCTTTCAGTCAGCATAGATGAGCCGTGACATGAATGATGAATGCTGCGTACCATCTTGTGTTTATGTTGGAGGCAAGGCATCGAGCTTAAATGCGCTTCTGCTTCTTGCTCATTAAGCTTATCTGCGCTGTTCTCAGCGGCTTTTAAGATGCCGGCCTTATCTCGGGCACTACGAGTGCTCCTCACTGCACCGCTGCCTTTTATCGCAGCGTTCACTCGCTAAATCTCATTTTGTCCCTTTTGGATTGCACACAATGTAGCTGTTATGAATAATAATAAAGCACACATGCCGTGTAATGTGATTTCAAAGTTGACATATTTTATGTGGCATTGATGCTGTTTAATTGCCACTCTTTGTTACTGAGTTGTGACAAAGAGATCTAGAACTACAAACCCTAGTGATTATTTTCAGTTACGTTTCATCATGACCATGGAAGTTGATCTGGGGGGGAAATGGGAAGACCCGTGAAGCCCTCCCAGTTCGACACATTAATTATAGAAAAAATCAAAAAAACATTTCAAATATCTGCAAATAGAAAACGGCGGCACGGTGGTCGACTGGTTAGCACATCCGCCTCACAGTTCAGAGGTCGTGGGTTAGATCCCGGCTCCGGCCTCCCTGTGTGGAGTTTGCATGTTCTCCCCGTGCCTGCGTGGGTTTTCTCCGGGTACTCCGGTTTCCTCCCACATTCCAAAAACATGCATGGTAAGTTGATTGTGTAAATTGCCCCTAGGTGTGATTGTGAGTGCGGATGTTTGTCTCTGTGTGCCCTGCGATTGGCTGGCAACCAATTCAGGGTGTCCTACTGCCCGAAGACAGCTGGGATAGGCTCCAGCACGCCTGTGACCCTTGTGAGGATAAGCGGTAGGGATAATGAATGAATGAATGAATGCAAATAGAAAACGTAATGTTATCTACAATATATTCATTTGGAATATGTGCCATCGGGAAAATAGCGCTTAAACCTTTTTCAAGCCAAATTATTTATTCTACCAAATGTCAAACTTTCAAACTTTTCACACCACTCACACTTTTTGTATCTTTCGTTTGACCAAATATCATAGTTTTTAATACCAAAGGTCACACTTTTCGTACCAAGACCCCGATTTTTTAATCTCTTAATTTGGGCGGTGGGGGGTGGGTGCGGGGGTAGCACATATCAGACTTGTCATACGAAATGTCAAACATTTCGTACCAGTCATCACATTTTGAACAACGGGCAGTAGGCGGGGGACACCCTACTTGGTTGCCAGCCAATCGCAGGGCACACAGAGACAAACATCCGCAATCACAATCACACCTAGGGGCAATTTAGAGAGTCCAATCAACTTGCATGTTTTTGGAATGTGGGAGGAAACCGGAGTACCTGGAGAAAACCCACGCAGGCACGGGGAGAACTCCACACAGGGAGGCCGATTGAACCCACAATCTCCGCACTGTGAGGCGGACGTGCTAACCAGTCGACCACCGTGCCGCCCCTCTATATATATATATATATATATATATATATATATATATATATATATATATATATATGTATATATATATGTACCAATTGTCACCTTTTTTCATGTCAAACATCACCTTTCTTTTCACCTTTCACGCATTTCATTCCTAACATTCACACTTTCTGTACCAAACGTTTTCTTTGAAAAGTGACTGTACCACTGCAAACTACAACCATAGTAATAAAGATATTCTGAATTCTTCTCTCCATATCTTGTAGGTCCTCTACCGAAAGACATATTGTACAGGTGCGCCGATTGTTGAGTGTGTACCTGCATGGCCAAGTGGTACACAGAAATACATTTTATTTTTTCCCCCTCATTCAATGCAAAAGTGGAGCAGACACAGAGTCAGTCTCTAGAGAGCGAATACATTAGCGGACACCCTTTAGCCAGGCATAGACTACAGCTACACTTGGCAATCCATCATTGCGATAGCGATCTCTGCTCGTCCCCTCACACTACACACACACGCGCGCGCACACGCAAACGCACGCACGTTTGCATTCATACATCGAGTAATACAGCTGCTGGGAAATACGCAATGACACACTTATTTAAAAGGAGACGTCGCATCTCTGAGACTGTTTCATTTGCACTCTACATGAGAGACTATCGGGAGAAGCTGAACCTTGTAGGCTAGGGATGGACTGAGATAAAGTCATTCAATAGGAAAAGTCATGTTGCCTCAAATGGAAGGAAATGGTTTGGGTCCAATACACTGCTGCAGGTGTGAGGGGCAATGATAGGAGGGAATTCATGCAAAATCATGAAGAATGTGCAGTTTGTTCACGATTGGAAAAGTTTTGACAAGGTGTTGGATATGGGCCTAATGTTTTTAAAAATCCATGAATTCAAGGTGGGGTCGGCCCCTAGTAGCAGGTATGCATCAAATCCAAGGCGGCACCTGCCGAAAACAGAAAAGGTTATAGCCCAGCTTCCTTTAGTCTTGTTGTATAATGACACCTTCGCTTCTTGACTTGATTAAAGAGGTTTAATTTGGACAACATTGTCCTATTTTAAGGTCATTTTCATGCCAGATTTATTGTCATTGTCACTTTTTGCTTGAAAAATGGTCCAGATCTCTGACATAAAATAGTCTTATTCAGGCCTCTTAACCCATATGTTCACCCTAAAGGAATAATTTTGAACATGTTACCATCATTCTAGTGTGAAAGATATTGTTTTGCAAAAGCCTTTACTAGACACTGGCTATTTCTGATATCAAGTCACATAAGGTGCAGAAATATTTTTAGGGTACCCGGTACTATAAAATGCCTCAAAATGTGTTCAAGCAGTGTACCCAAGCTTCACCATCAGATTCAATTGGTTTTAGTAGAATGTTGTCGAGTCCACTGCTAAAAAAACAACAACAACAATCTGAACTGTTTGGCACGAATTAATCAATGTGGTTTGCCCTGGTTGGACACTGGCTTAACCACTGAGCCACTGAGGCACCCTTGGATGTATCTAGGTCTCCAAGTTTGCCAAGACAATAACCATATGTGAGGTAAATGCACAGTGATTTTACATATATTCGCCATGTTGATTATCAAGCTTGCTAGCTACTGTAGCTGGCTAATGTATGCAAATTCCTCTTCATTTGGCCATTGAAAGAAAATGAACAGTTTGAACAAACAAAATTGAATAACCATGTAAGAAGTACACGTATTTTTGTATTCTGTTTGGGGAACCCTCTCATTACAACTGTTATAAATCATTTAATACCGGGTACTAACACAAGAACACTTCATTTAAAGTGATAGGAAAACAGCTTTTACTTTTACTAACTTGCTGTGAGTAGTTCTTAGAACTCTTTGTCTCAGAAATATTTTCAAAGTCCTTGGAAAGATTATCTCGAAGTGTAACAACAACCAATTTTCACCCACAGCTGGCTCAAAGCACCATATCCTGACATCAGAGGCTAACTTGGTCTGAGCAACAAACCTACTGACCTAGAAGCATTATCACCATGTCAACAGGAGGAAGCAGACACACGAATGATGCTACATTTACGTCATGCTGCCAAACAGGATCACACCTAAAGACAGTAGCTAATGATGTGGTTGTGCTGGTCATCAATCTGTTTCAGGAGTTTGGACTCTGAGGGGAGCCATATAAAGATATTCCAATCCACCACATCTCAGAAATGCTGGATCTCAAAAATGCTATGCACTGCCCCTCTTCTAGTGTTCTCGGGATGTGACGACGTATCAGCAATTGTATGGAATCGGCCCCAAAAAAGTGGGTAGTTTACCCAGAAGTCACTGACACCCTCATTGCGATCACCCAAGGCCCAACCAGCCTCACCCTGAAATCAGCGCACATACGAGTTCTCATACGCTGGACTGCACTCAGGTAAGAACTTGTGTCGAGTCAGTCAGTGCAGCTCGCTATTCACTCATCTCCTCACGTCCCTGGATTCAATCTCCCCAACCCAACATGCCTTATTACACACTGCGGCTTTCATCTGGAAGCAATCCCTCTCCAAAAGGCTGGGGTGCCATACTGGACAGACCTGGAAAATGTCAGCAAGGGATGCTCAATCTTCCTCAATTGATTCATTCTTTTCTTCGTTCATTTGCGCTCAGCCACGCGCATGTCGTCAATTTTCGCAAACAACCAATCAGCAGCCGGCGTCAGATGGAGGAGGAATTTTATGAACATACTGCCACACTATTGGCGTTCACGAAGGAATCAGTAAGGTAACTTCTCGTTCATGAAGGAATCAATACAATACAATTTTATTTATATAGCGCATTTCATAACGAGACGTAACTTCCGGTTCACGAACGAGTCAGTGAGTGAACGTACTGCATTTCCCCTTCCCCTTGAACGATTCGGTGAACAAATCTTTTGAACGGTTCTTTTTGATGAACTGATTCTGATGATGAAAAGAACTATTATGCCCATCACTATCAAGTAGTAGGGGTGGAACGGTACGCTAAATCACATTTCGGTTCGGTTAGTTTTTTTGGAGACTTCGGTTCGGTATATTTTTGGTACAAAAAAAACTTTTTTTTTTTTTTTTTTAAATATGTTTATTTTGTAAAGATGACAAGTACATTTTTTAGAAAAAATAAATAAAAGGGAACAATTCGGGTGGTATTCTAAGAAATTACACCGTAATTCTAAGAAATTACACCAGAATAAAAAGTACACTAACAATAAAGATCTCTTATTTTGTAAATTATTAAGACACTGAAATCTTTAAACACTCAGCAGCAAAAGCCTATGCCACGCCTAAGTATTCAATTTAAAGACAAGTTGTCATTACAGTACATATACACTTTTTGTGATGAAAAAAATACATACAATAACAGTTACAGTTATTGCTAACCATATTAAAACTCTTTTTATTAAGAAAAAATTAAAAAACTCTTTATGAAATTGTATACATTTTTTAGGCATTGAAATCTTTGAATGTTCAACAGCATATTGTAACATATTGGGATAACTGTTGTGGTCGGATTCGTGTGTTGCTGAGTTGTGATGTTTCCGAGGTACATGAATGCATCGTATGGCAAGCGAGTGGAGCAGCGGAGAAAGAATAGCGCGAGCAGTTGTACTTTGATTAATAAAAACGTGATAACTAAACTACGTCTGACGGCGTGTTCCTGGAAGATGCTACAATATGATAAATCTCGCTATTTAAGTTTGATGTTTTGGGCTAAAAAGACTGCTTGCTTCCTTGTCGAAGAAACATTCACAGTCGGATGATGCCGTGCATGTTAGACGTGCTAGCCGTAACATAGCCGCCGATTTCATGTAGCAATGTTGGCACCCAACTTTCGGACTTATCCACGCACCTTTCCCCATCGGCGATCAGGAAAGCCAGAATGTTCCCAAACAGGAGACCGCAGTGTACGCGAGGACCTTCGAGTTCTGGCTCTTTTCTGGTTCTCTCTTTTGTGCCGCCACTCTCTTCTCCCGCATGCAACAATCAGTGTACATGCGTAAGCTCGCGCTAATAAGTGGACTGAACCGAACATGCCATACCGAGTGTACCGTGACACCCCTACCAAGTAGACATAAAATGCAGTTTTTAAATGATGGTTTTACAGTATTTTTAAGGAACAAAAACAATTGATAGCTTCCTGGGTCTGTGTGGAAAAAGTGTTTGTCCCATAAATGTAATCACCGGCTGGGCTACCCTCAGCAGCAACAACTGAAATCAAGCATTTCCTATAACTGGCAATGAGTCTTTGACATCTCTGTGGAGATATTTTCTTCCACTCTTTCTTGTAGAATTGCTCTAATTCAGCAGCACTTGGGTGGTGGTGGTGTTTTTTGGGGGGGCTGCCACAGCATTTCAATTTCAGATTTGAGTCTGGACATTCACTAGCCAAATCATTATTTATTTAATTTTCTTTTTGTCTAAGGCTTTCAGAAGTTGAATTGCTGATGTCTTTTTTGTTATTATCCTGTTGCAGAAAACAATGGCAATAAAGCTTGAGGTCACAAGGATGGCCGAACATTCTCCATCAGTATTTTCTGGTAAAAAGCAGAATTCATGGTTCCGTCAATCACAGTAAGGCATCCAGGTCCTTGGTTCAAGCAGCCCCAGACCATCACACTTCTACCACCATGTCTGATGGTTGGTATGATGTTCTTTTTCTGAAATACTGTTACAGAATTGTCAGATATATGAGACACACACCTTCCCAAAAGTTCAACTTTCATCTCGTTAGTCCATAGAATATGATCCCAGAAGTTTTGGCAATAATACAGACGTTTTTCTCCATCCATCCATTATCGATACTGCTTATCCTCACAAGGGTCGCGGGGCGTGCTGGAGCCTATCCCAGCTGTCTTCGGGCAGTAGGCGGGGGACACCCTGAATTGGTTGCCAGCCAATCGCAGGGCACACAGAGACAAACAACCACACTCACAATTACACCTTGGGGCAATTTAGAGAGTCCAATCAACTTACCATGCATGTTTTTGGAATGTGGGAGGAAACCGGAGTACCCGGAGAAAACCCACGCAGGCACGGGGAGAACATGCAAACTCCACACAGGGAGGCAGGAGCCGGGATTGAACCCACGACGCGACCTCTGAACTGTGAGGCGGACGTGCTAACCAGTCGACCATCGTGCCCACGCCGACGTTTTCCCTCATTTTTTATTTTTAAAAGTAAGAAGAGCTTTTATGTTGGTTTTAGTCAGCAGTGTTTTTTTTTTTTCAGTGACCTGAACCGAGGCGATTTGATGTTTGGATTGTAAAGTTCGACGTTTGGTACCAAATGTTTGGTATAGAAAATATAACATTTGGTATTAGAAAGGTGATGTTTGGTACAAGTACCTGTAAAATACATGTATGGGAAAAAGTGGCATTTGGTATAAAAAGTGTGACATTTGGTTTGTAAAGTTCGACATTTGGTACAAAAATTGTAATGATTGGTATGAAAATGTGACAGTCGGTATTGAAAAGCTGATGTTTGGAACAAGAAATTGTGATGTTGGGTACGAAACTCCTCATCTCAGCCCACCAAGAGGCAACACACGGGTGGACAAAAATACCTGTAGGCTGATAGCTGCCTGGTTGCCAATGCATTAAAAATCCATTTTGATTTGCTCAGCTTGGGGTCAGCCAGGCTAACAAGGCGACAGGCTTCCCTTCCCCTGCCCCTCATTTTAGTTGTCGTTACACCATGCATGCGTTGCTGTCTCTATAAACCTCAGCTTCAGTCTCAAGGGTCACCACTGGAAATCTGGATTTCTCCCTGAAGCGAAGTGATGAGCGAACGACGCCACCTTTTGTTCACGCTCTTATAGCAGATGCTGGGAGCTAGTGGGGGAATGTGTAGGATGAAAAGGAGGCAGGTACATAGATCATGTTCATCTCCCCCAAGCCCGAGCACTGCTAATATGATGGACATGTCCTCTATAGAAGAAACTGCAGTGTGTTTGTTTGTAGTAATACACTAGCAAGAAGGTTTTGCTTTGTTTTGTTCTCCCCTGGAGAAGTTCAGCCTGTGTGTGTCAGCTTCATTGAACACCAAACAACCAGAGCTGGGCAATACTTCCTGTGGACAGAACGGTCCGTCCGTCCATCCTCGACAGACGCCCATTTTGTGGGCTGATGGATGGAGGATGAGAAGTCTTTTAAGAAGGATGGACTAAGAATGGACGAAAGTGGGTTTTCGACCGTCCCTCTATTTGTCCCTAACCATGTCAAGTACCGACTGAACGTGTTGTGTTGGGTTCTTTTAAAAAGCAAGACCACTGCATGATCTCTTCTACGGAGCCGCCTTCATTAATTGACCGCACAACGCTTTTCATGTGCTTACCAGTAGTCACATTGCACATGCATATTCTTCCCTCTAGTGGTTCAACACATGTAATACCATCGATAATGCCACAGGAGTCAGCCATTTGACCTCACTGACAGAAATATGACCACACACGTCTTGTGTGTGTAAACCGGGATAGCAATTTTGTTTTGTTAACTAACTGTTAACATTTAGTACCTTATCCCTTTGCATGTGAAGTATGTCCTTGTGTGGGACATATTTAGACCATAAAAATCACTACCAGCATATACATTTAAATGACCCGGAAGTGGACGTTTTTGTTTCCTCTTTAAATAGCCTTGCGTTCTTTTCTAATAATTATTTTATAAAAAAAAAATGAAAACCTCTTGTGTTAAAACGTAAAGGTTTTGCAATAGTATTACATTATTACTTGTCATGTTTTGCTCTAGGCGCTCTCTCTCTCTCTCCCTCTCTCTCTCTCTCTCTCTCTCTCTCTCTCTCTCTCTCTCTCTCTCTCTCTCTCTCTCTCTCTCTCTCTCTCTCTCTCTCTCTCTCTCTCTCTCTCTCTCTCTCTCTGTGTTAGTTACTGCCCAGCTATAGTGAGGGGTGTTCCCTTCAGCTGCGCACCTGTGGCGGATCATAATGAACTAGATTTAAAAGGACACTGTTCACCACCACTGCCCTGCGACTGGCTGGCGACCAGTTCGGGGTGTAGTCTGCCTTCGCCCATTGACGGCTGGGATAGGCTCCAGCAACTCCCCGCGACCCTATATAGGATAAGCGGTTTGGAAGATGATGATGTTCACCACCACAACTTGTAGGATTATTGACCTTGATTGCTTCACAGCCCAAGCTCTGTTTTCTAGACCCCTCGTTCTTGTACCTTGTTCTTGATTTTTCTGGTTAAGTTTTGTAGAATAACATTTTGTTCCTCGTCACTTTGGCTGAGCGCTTTGTGTTTCGTATTATTGGAGTTTTTGCAATCTCGTTTTGTTTTTCGGTTGTCAATTCTTCCTTTCCTTGTGTGAGCGTTTTGTGTTTCCAATTTGATGTTCCCTGACATTACTCAAACTTAAATATTCTCCTGAAGTCTCCTGGCTTTCTCCAGTTGGCATCATCATCTTCATCACGTCACGACGGGCTTGTGTTGCAGCTAAATGCTATCTTGGTTAAACAATTGAAAACAATTCAATCCAGCCGGTAAGTGCATGCACAGGAAATTAGCCAGCTAATAATTAGCCAGCTAATAATTAGCCAGCTAATGATCTTTAAATAATGTTTAGGAGTGTACGGCATCGTTTTTTTTTTTTTTTTTTGCGGCAGCGATAGGGTGTTGGGACCGACGGAATGCAAGGACGGAAGCGCATTAAGTACAAAGACAGACAGGGTCGGAGGATGATAAACTTTATGAATAAGGACAGAGGGATGAGGACGGAAGGGTGCCCGGTTCACGGATGAAGGACGACCAGCAAATAAGGATCAAGTGCCCGGCTGTGTAAACAACAACACACAGAACACAGACTCCATAATTTAGAAAAAAATTGTAAATACTTGTTGGAATAGGGTCTACAATACATGTGGTGGGCCTCAATGTTGAAACGCTAACCCTTGTTTGAAACCCTAACCCAGGTGTCACCAAACTTTTTGTAACCGAGAGCTACTTCTTGGGTACTGATTCACGCAAAAGGTTACCAGTTTGATACATTTATCTGAAATAAGAAATGTGCTCAAATTATTTGGGGATAAATCTCCTCATTGTCATTTTAGCTTATGTCCATGAGTGCTGTGGGTTTGTCATAGACACAATACAGACCTTTGAAGTATACACTTTTTTCTCGCTCCGAGTATTGCCATTTTCAAATTGACATTGATGAAAGCATGACTTCAAAAGGAATAGCAACCCAAAAAAGACACCTTGCCCTAACCCATTTTAGAAAGTTGAAAGGTAAAATTTAAACATTAATAATCTTTATTCCAATACTTTTGCTCACTTGAAAGGTGGGTGGCTTCAAACAAAAAGTGCTCTGTCTGGAGTTACTTTCCTTTTCCTTTTAACACACCTAAATGGATATACCATGAAATAAAAGCTGGAAATCTGAACTTGTGTCTCACGTTCATCTTTTGATCTGAAACCCAAACGTCTTCAGTATACAACAAAAACAAAGAAATAGACCTCGCCGTTCCAATACTTTTGGAGGGGACTGTATTGTTGAGGCGCAAACATATAGAGATGCGTGGGCATGCTTGGCATGCAAACGTATTTGATTGACTGTTTATCAGGGCGTTTTCAGAACATTCAGCGGACACGCCCCCAGTGACTGAGAGCTGAGAGAACATCTAGATTTTTCATCATTTGAAGCCCCCGATTTCATATGCTTGGGAATTGTTTTATTCATTCAAATTTGGCAAGCTTGATAACACTGTCCTCTGTGGTGTGTTTTTATTGTCACATTAGACGAACTTTAATGGATGCTTTTCACATGACTTTGCTATAAAGACTTTGTTGCGTGTTCAGGTAATGACCCTGTAATGATGCTTGTTTGTCTGCTCTGTTGCTTTTTCACCAGACTGTGTATCCGGATGACCATTCCATGTCTTGTGATCACTGTAACCATGACAACCACACAATCATGTTTGATGTTGACCCAGCACAAGACATCTCAAGTTATGACGCACGTATGACAATGTTGCTGTGTCCTTATACAGCGTTTCAACAAGGAGTAAAGGTTTCAAGCCAGAGTAAGGGTTTCATATTTAGGATTTGAAGCCAGGGATAAAGCTTCAAAGTGTGTTCAAAGACAGATTTAGGGTTTCAACGTAGGGTTGTAAGCCTGGGTTTCCGACAAAGTCAGCGCTTCCAATCGGGTTTAAAAGCCAGGGTTGAATGAACTTAGAGTGTAAACAACATTTAATATTTGGTGGCATAATTCTGACATGCAATAACCGAATCAAGCCTGCGATCCATTGACTTCATGTTGCTTTCTTCTTTTGAAATTCTTTTCCAGGCCTTTACTGCAGCCTCTTTCAGTTCCTGTTTATTTCTGGGGGGGTTCTCCCTTCAGTCTCCTCTTCGGGAGGTAAAATGCATGCTCCATTGGGTTAAGATCCGCTGATTGACTTGGCCAGTCTAAGACTTTTCCCTCCTGATGAAGTCCCTTGTGTTTTGTTGGCAATGTGTTTTGGGTCATTATCTTGCTGAATGATAAAGCTTCTCCCGATTAGTTTGGATGCATTTTTCTGGAAATTGCCAGGCAAAATTCATTTGTAGACTTGAGTATTAATTCAGCTGTGATCATCATGACTTACATCTAGAAACAAATACCATGAAATAAAAGATGGGATTCTGGACTTTTGCCTCATATTCACTTTTGAATTAGAAATTCAAGTATCGTCAGTATACAAACAAAAACAAAGGTGCTGACCTTGGTATTCCATTACTTTTTGAGGGGACTGTATATCCTCTTAATTCTTATATTGACTGGAATATATCATATCAAACTGACGCAGGGCGTTTCCGTGTCTTGACGAGAGGTGCTAGCTACCAGATAGCTCGTGGGAATCTGGATGCCGCAGGCTTTCGGCGGGCTCATCCAATACATCACCGCCTTGCTTGCACCCTTATTGAAACCATAAAGTTGTCTTGAAACTACATTTTGAAACACGGACAGTTGTTTGACACCCTAAGTCAGGCTTAAAACCCTACTTTGAAACACATCTGTTTTGAAGCTCAACTTTGAAACTGAAACCCCGGTTTAAAGTTGCACTTTGAAATACCAGCCCTGTTGTTACTTAGAATCCTTACCCAAACTTTAAACCCTACTTTGAAATCCTGACTTAGCGCAAACCCTGGTTTGAAACCTGAATTTGAAACTGAAAACACTGGCTTGCCACCATTACCTTTTCCATAAGTTTTTACACATAACGCAAACCTTAATTTTAAATTCAAACAATTGATTTAAACCCTAATTTGAAACCCAAAACCTTTTTTTAAGCAATAGACCTTGATTAGAAAACCAAGTGAGTCTCTAAAACTTTATTTGAACCTTGGCTTGAAACCAAACCCTAACCTTTGTTTGATACCCTACCCAGGTCTTTAAAGCCTACACTTAACGCCCAATCCTGATTTGAAACTCTATCCCAAGCTTCAAACCCTATTTTGAAACGATGACCTAGGCAAGAAACCTTAATTTGAAAAACAACCTTGTCTTGAAACCTTGACACACGCTTTAAACTTTAACTTGAAACCCTAACCCTGGTTTGAAACAGTAAACCCTGTCTTGACCCTAACCCTAACCCTGAAATCCTAATCATGCCTTAAAACGATATTTTAAATCCTAACCTTGACTTTAATCCTGTATTTGAAACCCTAGCCCTTGTTTGAAATGAAAACCCAGGCTTTCATCCCTAATTTGAAACCCAACGCTTGCCATGGAACATAACATCGAAGCCCTAATTTGAAATCTGAGCCCTTATTTGAAATACTAATCTAGGTTTTAAAATCTTAATTTCAAATTCTAACACGGGTTTGATACACTAACTAGGTATTCAAACCATATATTGAAACCGTAATCCTGGTTTGAAAACCTAACCCACACTTTAAATACCAATTTGAAATCCTAACCCTTTCTGGAAACCCTAATGTGAAACCCAAACTATGTCTTTAAACCACAAGTGTAAAACTTGTAAAACTAGGACTTGCTGAAACTACCTTGATACCCTAACCCTTGCTTGAATCGCTAATTGTTCTTTTCCTCACCACCCAGTTGGAAACTGGAAAATATTATGCAGAGTCTGCTGCGCTTTTCGGCGGTGTCACTCACTTTTTGACTCAGAACAATCTGTAGGAGTGTTGTGCTTTAATGACACTGGCATCAGTTTCATTTCCCCTGTTGCACATACCTTAAAGCTAGGGAACCACAGGTGCCCTTTCATGTAATCCATTTCCTTCTATTTGCATACATGCATAATGCATGACATCACGGCATTCCCCCGGCCCAGCATCCGACGAGACATCGGCGCTATTATTAGTATGCTGGACGCCGCCGGCACCGCCAGTCCGTTCATCTCGGTTTAAATTACACGAGACTGAAGGGCCGAGGTGTCCTCTCCGCTCTCTCTGCGCCCGCATCCATCTGTTTTATTCTAGCGGGCGGCGGGCTAATCCCAGTTGATTTGGTGGGGAAGGAGAGTGAGAGAGAGAGCAGTGGGATTGAGTGTCAATCACAGGCCTTCAAACATTTAGGCCACTGAGCTGACATGCAGTCTTTGGTAAACACTGAAAGTGTGGCTGAGTTTTCTCTATTACTGTAACAAACACTTGGGAAAAGCTTATATAGAGTTTACATTTTTAGTAAGTTAAAGAGTGCTAATGTAGGTTTGTGATTTCAAGCCATATCTGGGGCATCGAATCAGGGTTAGACTTTCTATTTAGGGTTTCAAGCCTGGGTGAAAGTTTCAAAGTACAGGTTAAAGCCAAAGTTAGGGTTTCAAAATTAGTGCTCTAACCTTAGGGTTAGGGTTTGAATTCGGGGTAAGACTTTCATTGAACTGTTTCAAGCCATGGTTAGGGTTCCAGAGTAGGTTTTCGAGACAGGGTTATGGTTTCAGACAACAATTAAGGTTTCAAATTAGGGTTTTGAATCTGGTTTTGGATTCCAAACAAGGGTTAGGGTTTCAAAGTAGATTTTCAAGGCAGGTTTACGGTTTCAAATTAGACTTTCAAAACAGGGTTAGGGTTTTAAATTAGGGTTAAGGTTTCAAGACTGGTTTAGTGTTTCATATACAGTAAGAGTTTCAAGACAGTGTTGAGGTTCAAGTTGGGGTTGACCTTTCAAATTTCAAGTTCAAATTTAGGTTTTCAAGCCAGGGTTAAGGTTTCCACTCTCAAACCAGGGTTTCCAGCCATGGTTATGTTAGATGACAAAGCTCCACATTGAACTAGTAATGTGGAGCTGGCACGGACAAAGGTCCTCCTTTTATTCTTTTTCCCTCCGTTTAAAAGGGACTTCAAGTCAATAATACCCTATGTTCTAGGCACCTCCACCGGTCTAAACAGGGTATTCTGATTGATATTGTGTTTGTGGAATATAAATTAAGCAGCAAATTCCACCCGTTTTTATCCATCTCAGAGGGTGGCCACTTTGCGTCTTGCAAAATAGACTGAAAATAATGTCACAGTGCCTTAGGGCTCAGCTAGTGAACGTCACATGACCAAACCCAGAAAGCATGTGAGCCGTAGTTGGTCGTTACCTGAGCCTTTCGGCACTGTGATGTCATTTTCAGGCGACAGCAACTGGCAGTAAAAGGCAAAGGGGCAGCCCCCTGAGAGGGATAAAAACGGGTGGATTTTTCTACTTAATTCATATTCCACTTTACTGTAGACTATTCGGGGTGCATATGACACATTATTTTAAATTCATGTTTTGACTCGACTTTAAAATCTGAAAAAACAACATGTCAACAACCAACACTAACATGACAACAATACAATTACAAGAATTGTTTAAGAAATGAAACAAGAAAGGGGGATATGGCTAAGGTTAGGTTAGTAGGAGGGTAAGGGTAAGTGGTAGGGTATTTGTGTTTGGGTTAGGATAATCTTTAGATCTGGTTACCAATTAGCTCACTAGTCATTACAGTGCAAGGAAACTGGAGCATACCGATGAAAAACACCGTGAGAGGCCCCTGCCCCAACCTTTTCACTGCACATACTAAAAACAACAGTCCTGCATTGCAGGTGTTGTGAACATGAAAGCATGCGACCATGTGGCACACCGCCGGCAGCACCTCATAGTGAGTGTGTGTGTGGCGCTATCTTTAAACACACCGCTGTTGTGAATGCGGCGAGTCCACGCGAGGGTGCACGTAGGCCGCCGTGGCAGCCATTAGCCGGAAGCCCGGCCCACACGGGCGTGTGGGTCACAGTTCTGACCTAATCTGGAGGATTTGTGTGCCATGTGTCCGTAAACGGAGTGACCAGCGGGAATGATGGCCATTAGCCACGCAGGTAATTGCAAACAGCGGCACCACCCTCCACATGCAGCCGGCTGAATGACGTCTACTATTGCTAAGGAGGACAGCTAACCATTACCTGGCAGGGAATTGGAGCACCTGCTGATGGCCGCACAAAGGGCTGGAAAATGGTTCATCATACAGGCCCGGACAACCAATTTGAATCCCACCCCTCACTACACCCGCTCCCCACTTGTTGTGTCCGTCATCAATCGGGTTCTCACAAGTTTTTCTATGGATTTTTCACTCAGTGTTGTGAACATTCTGAAGCATTTATCGTTCTAGTGGTTTCTTACTCGCTACATTTGCTCTGTCGCCTCATCCGTATAGTGGTACCTAAATTTTAATTCATGTACAGTGTTGCTTTTGACTTGCAAAAAAAGATTTCGATATGTGCGCTTTATGGTGACAGTGCACTCAACTCACTTCAGAACAAGCAACAACTCGGCAGATGTGAGCAATTCTCCCATTTTAGGTTTACTGTCAGACTAAACTCATAATTACATACTGTGTATCTAAACAATACAATCTTTGCCCTACCGAAGTCTATTAGTTTAATGCTGACACACAATGCAAAACGCCACTGACAGGCTAAGCATGAGCCACAGTGTTATAATCCTTTAAGCAACAGATATTTGAACAAACTTTGGAGCAACAGATGTAGACAGACAATAAAACAATACTCCCAGGCATATATTCTTTATCCTCTGTGAAAAATGACTACTATTACTGTGTCTTACTGTGTTAGTTGTGAAACTCTTCTTTGTGTGTGACTCTCTGGCTTATACAGCCCACAGGTGGCCAAGGTTTGCACATCAGAAGGAGCAGTACAAGGTCCACTGAAACGAAACAAAACATGTTATGGTTAAAACGGTTTCATTCTATTTAATCACTTTTCTGTATGTTTTTGTGAAGCACAATAAAAATACGTTTTTTAAAATGTTTTATTTAAGAGCAGATTACATTTTGTTGTTGTTTATTTTGGAGGTTGCAATGGATCAATGGAATTTCAATTCATTTCAATGAGAAAATGTGATTTGAGTGTTTTGAATGATGCGAAATGTCATGGAACAAATTAAACCTGTTGCTCGAAGCATCACTGTAATTCGTTCTATGGCTAAGCTTCTAAATTAATTTATTTGTATATCAAACTAGCTTAATTTTGCATTTTTTTGTCAGTTCACTCAGCAAAGCTATGTGGAACATTTTTTGTTGTTGTGCCAAGTCATAAATATGGTTATTGTGAATAATTTACAATAAATATAAATTTCAACTCGTTTACTTAAGTGTATGTGAACCTCCAACACGAAACCAATCTGAAGTCATACGTTTTGAGCTAGTGCCAAAAATCAATGACCATGTGAAAATGATTTGAGTTTCAGATTTGTCATTCAACCCCCCCCAAAAAGTTAAGCTTTTTTTTTCTCCTGTCTTGAACATTTATGTCATTAAGATCTTCAATGAGATAAAACCAGTGAACTCATCTTATTTGTAAAATTGTATATACATTTTTTCTGTCTGTCTGTCTGTCTCTGCAGCAGTCTGTGTATGTCTTCCCCCACTCTTTCTTCATTAAACATGACAATTTAAAGTCAGTAAACAACTAGACAAGGCTTTGAAATCACAGATTAGTCACGGATCATTAGTACAGAAACTTGTGGGCTAAGCCTTATGCTAGCAAGTGCTTTTAGTGAGCGTTGCTTAAATCGACAGCCCCCCACGTTCTTTCTTGCGTGTATTTAAGAAACATTGGGCCAGCGGCCATGTCATATTTCCAATAACAATATAATGAAAAGTATTGTGGTTAATTTCCTACCAAACCTTATCAGCGAATGCACAAACATTCCTACCAGTCTGTTTTGAGTCGCTCAACTTTATGAGAGCCAAGAGGAGGACGAAGAAGGAGGTGGGCTGGGGGCAAGGTGGGAGCATATGTAGAATTCTCCCAAGTTCTCAAATAAATGCCTGTCTGATTATATACTTTAGGTTGAATGGATGACAGATGGGCTATTTTTTCTTTTCTTTGTTTATTTATTCATTAAAATATGGGGAAATTAAGGGGGGAGGGAAGGAAGACAGCAAAAACAGCACTTTTTTCTGCAAGTGCTGGAAAACCGCCTCGTGGCTGTGAGCACATGACTGTTTCAGGGTTGAAACTTGTACAGTAGTTACAGTACTGTAGATTTAGTTATAAAGATGCTATATCAGACAATATGTCCAGTTCATAGTACTGGTATTTGATTAACAGTTGACAACCAAGTGGGCCGTGGTTTCTGCACATTTTGGAGTAAATGGCTTGATTTTTTTTCCCAATTTTGTAGCCTCATTTATTATACAGTACTCTGTTATTTTTTGTAACCTTTCAATTTGACAGGGTTGTTCAAAATACTCTTCTCTCTGGTGTGTGTAAATTTAGAAGACCTTTATTTTCACTCTACAGGGACTTTAGTGTGAGTTCTTTTGTTACCTCTGCTATTGTTGCATTTTGACACAGTGCTGTGAGTGAGGGTTGTTAGCTACAGAGGCAGACCGCTGTGCATTGTGGGGGCAGGAGAGGCTGCTAATTGTTGGTCTTTGGCGACTAACTCTAACCGTGGGCTGTCTCAGCGTGGCAAGGAGGGAATTGACTGGAATAAATATGCCACATAAGCAGGCTGTGGTATCAAAGCTTGCAGGATGTTTCATCACACTGCGCCTGCTTCTTTGGATGATTTGCAGACAAGAGAAAATACTTTTGTTTTCAGATAGTTTAAGAGGCTCAAAGTTTAGTGGGAATTGTTTTTTGCTTGTTGTTTTTTGTGCATTCCTGCTGGCAAATACTTGTAACTGATGACAGGGTCGCCGCTCCCAATTCGCAGAGCACGCACGGTGCGTCGGGCACCATCGTCCGTTGGGGCCACCATCTCGCCCGTGGGGAGACATTGCGAGATCGTCAAGTGTCCACGTCATGCATGCACTGGCTCCGGGAGTAACGAAATACATGTTCTGGTGTCACATATTGTTGCTGTCCCCTGAAACACATTTATGTCCAATTTTGGAAAAATGTTTGATTTTCATGTTAATGCGATGTCTGTAACGTGGAAACACTAGTCACGTAAAAATAAGAAAATTGGAAAAAATGGACTTAAAGCAACACTGTGTCATATGTCAGTTTTTATTGATTGTGACGGCGCCATGTGGATGTGTTTTGACAAAAGTCAACCACATTTCCCATGCGCGCCAGCGCGTAATGTCGTGAAATCCTGAGCTTTTGCTGGCCTGCAAGTTGGACTGAATTACATTTCTATTTCCAGTGGCTGTGTGAAAGATGAATAGGGATGAGGTTAGGGCTGTGCAATTAATCAAAATTCAATTACGATTTCGATTATCACACTCCACGATTACAAAAATACGCATAATCGTAAAAAACAACGATTAATACTAATTTTGAGTTGTTTTGAGGCATGCGCATATGAGTTACTCCGCCGCGCCGCCCTCTCCAAGCTAGCTAGTTAGCTAGCCAGCCAGCCAGCCCGCACCCCACAAGTCACACTGCACACACCCCTACTCAACGTTTTAACAGAGTAACAGACCTAAAAATGGCACAAGACCCGCCACAGGAACGAGGCAAGGCAAGTCGAAATCGCTTATTTGGGACATTTTGGTATTTTGCCGTTGAAGACGGCAAGCAAAGACTTATAAAGTGCAAGTTGTCTCTGCATCCACCGGCAACGAATCTATTCAACCATCGTTTGGTTTACGATGATGTTATGATACACCAAAGCAAGAAAACACCACGTTGGATTTGGCATCGTCTGCAACGCAAATCTCAGTCGTTGAAACCAAAAATAGAAACCATGCTAAACATTATTACTGTGACTTAAGTTAAATTTCTTGTGTAGTCTATAATATGAAGTCACATTTTTTTTGTTCATTTTTGTTTCAAATTGCTTCAAATGCAATTTGCAAACATATTATTGGTCATTATATTGTAATACAGTTTATATATGGCCTACTGTAATTTAGAAGTATTGTATAGATTACATACTACTATGTAACAGACAACATTTAAATTAGTTTGACCCAATCAGCATATTAAATTTGTAATTTATCAGAAGCAAATTACTTTAACTTTGTTTACTATGTGTAAATATTACTTTAAAAACAAAAGAAAAAAGGCTCCAGACAAAGGTCTAAATAGCATAGTCTGTTATTCTGTCAAAATTGGCATTTTACTCCAAGCGCAGTTTACTACTTTGGCAATTTATAAGTGCATAGCAACTTAACTCGTCTGTTTATACAAGAAAACCATACTTTGATTTATACATTTGCACTTTACATTTTTTTAAATAATTAATTTAATAAATGTTGTTGGGTCTAAAACTAACTTAAATTATTATAGCGTTCCAAAGAATTTTGTCTTAATATTTTTTTCATGTTTAAATCCGTTCATGTTTTCTAGCAAAAAATAAATAATTGTTTGAATAATCGTGATTTCAATTATTACCAAAATAATCGTGATTAATATTTTTTTCATCATCGAGCAGCCCTAGATGAGGTAATGAATCAAATTTTGTTCAAAGAATACTTTTGTTTTTTTGTTTGTTTTGGGGCTTCTGCCATGACACCAGTATTAGCGCTTCGACCTTCAAATTGACTTCCGTCCTTATAGTGAAAGGAGGAAGTGCGTATGCCGTAAAGCAATTCAGGACATTTGTATTTTTTTTGTGTGCCAGGGTTGCTCCCATCCTCCTCAAAGTTGCTTAGTGCCTGTAAAAAACAATACAGACCCCCCCAGGGCATGACAAAAGTCCCATTCAACTACTTGGAAGTCAATGTTTCATCAAAAGACTTCTGAATTTTTTTTTAAAGTAGAATTCTTGTCCAGAGCTGCTTTAAGTGTTTTTCACAGGACATTTAGGATACAAACAAACCTGTAACTGCATTCCATTAACATTGCACAAAAAAAATAGAATACAATTCCATGTACATTTAATAAAAATGTGGACTATTTTGCAAAATTACACTTTTAACGTGAGAATGCAGTCCAGACCTCACCACTCTCAAACTTGTTGGCCAAGCAAGATTTTGCCATTTCAAGTGGGGAACTGGTCACAATACACCTCAATGGAGATCCGATGTTTAGGTTTTTGTTGGCCAATAATTAAATGACTGAGACAGGTCAGGATTGGCTGGATACATTACAAAGAAACGTGAACCGTCAAAATCATCCGGACTGTTTGTTATCATGCTAAGAGCTAGCATGCTAGCCCTACACACCCATCCATCCATCCATCCATTATCTATACCGCTTATCCACACAAGGGTAGCCCTACACACCCAACTTGTAATTAAATACCTCACTAATTTTCATCACAAATAACCCACAACTTTACTATTTAAATACCATATTACCAATATCATCTGCTAAATTTTGTTGTGGTTACTGTCATGAATCAGTCACAGACCGTGCGTATGTGTGTGTTTGTATGAGACGGGGGTGGAGGGGATGAAGCGGACCTCTCTTTTCTACCTGTCATAAGTTAACAAACTGGTCATGTACCCAAACTCTGTTAGGGTAAGTTTGATGTTAAAGCCCGTATCTCACTGAGGGGCAAACGTTTGCGAGTGTTTGTATAAGGGTAGCAAATGTTGCATTCTCGTCAGGGTTTGTTCCAGGTCGCAAGCGTTCGCCAAATGTTCTCCAGACATTCACCTGTACTTTTGTTGCCAGGAAGGAATTTTGGACATGTTAAAAATGTCCTTGCGTCAAGAAAAAAACATTGTTGGCGAAAGTCTGGAGAATGTTGGCCGAACGTTTACGACCTTGAACGAACCCTGAAATTAATGTGCATTCGGTACGTTCGCCAACACTCGCAAACATTCTCCACTCAGTGGGATACGGGCTTAAATTAAGGCAATTAGCAGGGTTTGGAGTTAAGGTTAGCGTAATGTTAGGGTTTGAGTTATAAAAAATACTCTTTAAAGATATCCTGAGCTTTGACTGCAGAGAAAAAAAACTTGTAAGGTCCTGATGGTGTGTTAAATTCCTTCAGGCTTTTGTGAGTCCAAACACAGAACTAGCAGGATGTTATCAAGGGACTCAGCTCTCCTCGACTCAACTCGGCTTCAGCCGGATGGGCAGTTTCTTTATCTCTTGGCAGGACTGAACCAGTGGACACTTCCCCTCCCACTCTAATCGCTGCCTCTCTTGCCCCAGGTTGTTGTTGGCCATTTGCTGCTTCTGTCCTTTGCATCCTACAAAAGCAACATTCACTCAAGTCCAACACAATCTGTCCGGGGAAACCGGCCTTCCATTTCTTCAGATATCAGAAATATCGTGGTACCTTGAATTATATTGAATTATTGTTCAATTCCTTCCATGATCACATTCATAACTCAAAGCACTTGTCAAATCTTCTTTCCCCAATGAAAGGAATGGGAATACCATTAATCTATTCCAGCTCCCAATCAAACACCAGAAAAACCTTTGTAGCATGTTTTTAATAAGAAAAATAGAACTCAGCAGTTTAGTAATTTTTTTTCGACACATACTAATAAGTTAGTTAAATCGCATGCATAGAATTAAACACTGTGCATTATGATTAAATAATTGTGCGGTTCCCTCTGGTATGTGTGCCTTGGCCACCAGGGGGCAGTAAATTCATACATACAGATAAACAAAAAGAAAAGAAGGTCACAACTACTCATTATGCTGCAGTAACATTAGTCATTTTTCACAGAAGACAATTAATATATTCCTCTGATTATTGTTATATTGTCTATCTACATGTTGATGCACTGCATGAAAAGTACACATCTTTGAAATTCTGCCAAGGTATGTAAACTTATCAGCTCAACCATAGGTTGGGCCATTTTTAGTACCTACGTTGTTACTAATCATTTGAAGCTTGTTTGTTGTTTCCAAGCACTGGTTGTGTCCGAGTTCTCCTTAGAGTCGTCGGGTGGGCCCCGAACATCCCACTCTGAGGCCAACCGGTCAAGGCAATTCTAACCATGCTTCTAAACTAATTCTAAACCATGTTGATCAACAAAGCAATCAGCGAGGCACTGCGGCAGACCAGGGCAGATGCGGCCTCCTGGCGCTGGAGGGGAACTGGAGGTGAGGAAGACATAGTGTTGGATTATCAAAGGGCAGCGAGGCCTGTGTGTCTAAAGGCGAAGCGGCGGCACATCAAACAGCAACAAGACAAGGGTCAGGCGGCGGGAAGGTGGAGGGGTGCTGGTAGATGGCAGGTTCAGTGCGTGAGGGGTCACTCGGGTGCAGAGTGGGAGAAAGAATCAGAGCAAGGTAGCAAGATGAAGAGAGGAATTGCATTATGGAATTTTTGAAAACAAAACGGCTGAAGATCTTATTAGGCGTGTGAAAAGTAGGGAAAAGTCTTTGCAGATATCATGTAACATACAGTATGTGTTGTATGTTATGGACAGGGTTAGCATTTCCAAAGCGTGTTTCAATCGAGGATTATGAGTTTCAAGTTGAGGCTTCGATTTCTCATTAAGTTTTCAAACCAGGACTCGTTTTTCAACTTAAAGTTTCAAGTCAGGTTTAAGGTTACAGTTTTGGTATAAAATTTGAGTTTCAACATTAAGATTAGGGCTTCAGGCCATGTTTAGGGTTTCAAGCAAAGGTTGAGGTTTCAAACTGGGTTGCACTTTAGATTTTAAAAGGACTTTAGTATAATGGTTGCAAATTGGGGTTTGTAGCCAAACTTACAATTTCAATTTTGAGTTTCCAATGAGGTCAGTCGAGTGAGGGTTAAGGTTTGCAGTTTGGGTTTCAAATCTAGGTTTCGCGCAAAGATTAAGTTAATGTTAGATTTAGAAATCAGTGTTTCAAACCAGGGTTAGGATTTCAAATGAATGCCAGATGCTGAGATGAGAAAATTGCATTATGGATAAGCAACTCCACTGACAGCTCTTATTAAGTAGAAGGGAAGTTGCTGATGTTTGGAGGGATTGGTGGTGTGTGTGGGGTGCACCCAGCACGCCAAGGAGTGCATGTGCGTGCCTGTGCATGAGCACAGCAGGACTGCACGTAAGCCAACTTTCTCCCGGGGGGCTGTTGTTTGTTTCCTTGCTGTCACATCCGATATGAGCAAATACTCCAAAGGGATGCAGACAGACACCTCGTTGATGACGCTCAACTTCCTAGGTCACACAGCCTCCGCGGGGGATGGAGAAAGGAAACAAAAACAATGTTTAGATGTTATGCTAAGTAGCTGATTATTCATATTACATTTTCTATGTCCACTGTATTCTGTGCAGGCTGATTGATTAAAATGGTGGTGAAATATGGAGGTGAAAAATAGATTTCCATTCATTCGCATGCTAGGTGACAGACGCCCACGCGGTCCTCCCGATGCCGTTACGGGAATCTCTCCGGGAGACGTGGGGCATGCAAATGAGGACGTTGGGCTAATAGCGTTTTATGACCCACTATGCTTGCAGAATGACAATCAGCTCAGATGTTGACTGTGAATGAGGACGGTTTATTAATCAAAGTAACTAAACATTTCAGTGGGCACATGGAGAAGGCTTGGGTTAGGGTTTTAAATTGGTTCTGCAAAATAGGCTTTGGGTTTTAAAGCCAAGGTTAAGGGGTTAGGGTAAAGGCTAACCCTTTTCAAGTAAAGGTTTGAGTTTCAAATGTAGGGCTCAAGCAAGGGGCAGTGTTTTCAATATGGGCTTCGAGCCAGGCTTAGGGGTTCAAGTCGGGTTTCAAAACAGGTTTCAGGCTTTCAAGCTGCTTTTAGTGTTTCACACAAAGGTTAGGGTTTCAAATTTTAGATTTTAAGATTGTGATTTGAATGTAAAGTTTCAAGCAGGGGCAGTTCAAGGGTTCGAGGTTGCTGAATTCCTGGGCAGGTATAGATAAGATACATTTCACCATTTTGCACCTTTTAATTTTAATTCCCACATTCATGAAAGAGAAGCGTACGAATTTTGGGGGAAGTCTGTGACGAGATGAATCTGATAAAGGTTATTCTAATACTGAGTCACAGCAAAAGAGGAATGGATTAGATTTACTGTATAAGCAGAAATCATAAAACAGACATATTGTAACCCTTCTGAGACAACTCGGTAAACCAGGCTCCTAAGTAGTAAGTAAGTAGTAAGTAGTAAAAATATCAAAAGTGGACCTTGGACTTTTTTTGCTTGTTTTTAATTTGACATGAAACGCAATGCACAACACGTAAGACACATGAACAGAAAGTGACTTTTGTCACTACTTTGAATGTCACTGATGGCCTAGTGGTTACATTGACCTGACTTTGGTGGAGGCCGTGTGAGTTCAGTTCTCACACAGTGATGATGTGAATGTGAGTGTGAATGATTGGCATCTCTATATGTGCCCTGCGACTGACTTGTGACCATTCGTCGGTGTAGTTTGCCTTTTGCCTGATGTTTTCTGAGATCGGCTCCCGTGAACCCGTGACCCTCAACAGGATAAGCGTTATAGAATCCTCTTTGCTCCAGTCAACCCTCTCTAATGGCTTTACAGTTTTTGCCTAAATGCTTCAACTTTAACAGTGATTCTTGTAGCACAGTTTGGGAAACTATTATCCACCGCAAAACCATTCACAGAGATTGCAAGAGTAAAAGCACAGACACTTTGTTCTGAGTTTGTAATTTTGTCACACACAACTCACTGCTTTAAACTCAATTTCCAAATGATCAACACACTTCTTGCTCAACGACCCATATACGTATGGCTATTATTTACAGTATTCTTCCAACTGTCTGGCGACACTGTGAGACTTAGAGGAGGCCGAAAAAGAACCGAGAGGGAGAGGAGGAGGATGAAAAGAAGGTGAATGAGGAAGGCAGGGGAAGAAATAGAATTACTGATGACATCAGAGTTACAACAGTGTACCATGTAATCATGCATGGAATGACCCAGAGGGATGACACCGTGTAGAGTGAGTTTTCTTTTTCTCTCAGTGAAATGGTGCGTTTTGACATGGAAAAACACTTCAATGTTTTTTTTATGTTTACAGTAAATACAGTAAACACTTTGAATATAAAAATACTTGACATTTGAATCCCTGTGTTTACAGAACTATGACAAAAGTACTTTGTATAACCTCAAACTTACATAGCCTACCTTGTGCACAGAGCAAGCAAAACCCAGCTGTGCTTTTCATTCTTCCCATCAGAGTGCAGTTGGCGCATTATGTGCTCACTAATATAAACGTTCGTGTTGGTTGTTTGATACAAAATATAATGTTTCTGAAGGTTTTAAGGGTGAAGCAAGATTTATTTGCTTTTGCAAGAAAGCGACAATGTTTTGCAAATTTGGTGAAAGGTTTACTTTGCGCGAAGGGTTTTGCCAAAATAGCCAAAACATGTACTTAAGCCATCAGAAAAATACTGTAATATTAACACATGCACCTTACACGGCAGCTAGTTTCTCTCATTCCAATTCAAACAGATGACAGTGGTCTGAAACTTTTCCTAGCTAGGAAAAATGTCAGCTTACTCCTACCTAACAACATAAACAGCGATCTATGATTAAATGCAGCAAAAATGAGGAATGGCAACGATAATAGTGTGCTGGTATTAAGTGCTAGAAGTTTGGAATTGTTCCACACATCCTTGTTTAAGCCAGATAATTACACCACGACTGTATATCACTGGAAGGCAGCGTATTACCCTGTGCAGGTAGCGTACTCGGAGCCCTGTCGGGGTGCAGGAGGAGGGATTGGTTGGAATGGAACAAACCTTATTCGAAGCAAGTTCAGTGCTGTATTTTTGCTGTTTAAGCATTGTGTTTTGACCTTGAACTGCGCTTTTCTCGCTTGCTTAAAGTGGACATGTAGTAGAAATAAATAAAGACATAAGTAATTCTAAATTTAGATCAATTTCCGGGTGTTCTCCCTGTCAAAATGATCTAGCTACTTTATTGATTAATTAATTAATTCAAAATATACTTGGAATTCTTTATATGTACAACATATATTGGTGTACCTTACATAACTGCGTGGACCCATGCAACAGGCGTATGACTGTCAAGTGAAAAATTTCACAATGGATGACAGGCTGGGGTCTACTTTTTTTTTCTTCACATTCCCTACTGTTGACAGGCAGCTATATCATTACCATACAAATGCGAGGGCAGGCAGTGATTGAGTTAATGACATGAGAGCTACCGCCACTCCCTTCGCGAGCTACTGGTTGCTTGTGATCTACCTAATGGGCACCCTTGGTATAAGATCTCAAATTATGGTGAGGGTTTCAAGTTAGTGTTTCAAGCCAGGGCTTGAGTTTAAAGTTAGGGTTTCAAGCCAGAGTTAGGGTAAGTACTTGATGATTCATGTGAGTTTTTCCATGTTGGCTGCTTTCTCCATGTTGGCTGCTTTCCAAATGCCATATTGGTGATATGCTATGGCGGTGATATGGATGTGAAAAATGGATTTCCATCCATTTGCATGTGAGGTGACATCGACCCACGCAGTCCTTGGAATGTTGTTTCAGTAATATCTCCAGAAGATGTTAGGCATACAAATGAGGACCTTGGGCTAATAGCATTTTAGGTTTGCAGAATGACAATCAGTGAGTAAGGTTTATTAATGAAAGTAACATACTGCTTGATGACGTTAGACTGAGGCACATGATGTGTTTACAGGAGCATGATTTACAATTGAGGGTAGTATTAATGTTTATTGCTACTTATGGTGATGCATGTAGAGGTTATGAGTCATAAAACCCTCAAAATGTTTGTCTTTTATGACACAGGTTTTCTGTAGGATTCACCAAACCCATATTTATTTTTATACAACTATCAGTGGATTTTACCAGATCAGATCACATTACCCATCCATCCATCCATTTTCCTCTGCTCGTCTGAGGGCAGGTCGTGCGGAGAAGCAGCTTTAGTAGGGAAGCCCTCTTCCCTCTCCCTAGCCACTTCATCTAGCAGCTAGCTCTTACAGCTGGGAGACATCATCTCTCCTACATGTACTGAGTTGTCCCCGGGGCCTGCTCCCAGTGGGACATGCCCAGAACACCTCACCAGGGAGACACCCAAGAGGCATCCTAATCAGATCAAGACAACTTATCTGGCTATGACCAAGCTTCTAACCCTACCTCTGCGAAGGAAACTCATTTTGGCTGCTTACTCCTTGTCACGACCCACAGCTTATGACCTACAGTGTAGATCGACTAGTAAATCAAGAGCTTTGCATTTCAGCTCAGCTGCTTCTTCACCACGACAGACCGATACAGAGTCTGCATCGCTGCAGACGCTGCACCGATCCGCATGTCAATCTCCCGCTCCAATCTTCCTTGACTTGTGAACAAGACTCCAAGATAGTTGAACTCCTCCACATGGGGAAAACACTCCAGCCTTTTCCGACTGAGGACCATGGTCACGGATATGGAGGTGCAAATTTTCATCCCACCCGCTTCACACTCTGCTGCGAACCGCTTCCAGCTTGATGAAGCCAACAGTACCATATTATCTGTAAAAAGCAGAGACGTGATACTGAGGCCACCAAACCAGACCCCCTCAGTTTCCGGACTGTACCTGGAAATTCGGTCCATAAAGATTTTGAACAGAATTGGTTACAAAGGGCAGCTTTGGCGGAGTCGAACGCTCACTGGGAATGAGTTCGACTTACTGCTGGCAATATGCGGACCAAATTCTTACATCTGTCGTACAGGGATCGAACAGCACGCATCAGGGCACTGACCCGAGTGTCCACGTGATTTTGCAGAGGCGTGTTAACCAGGACAGCCCCACAACATCCAGAGCCCTCAGGAACTCATCCACCTCCAGGGCCTTGCCACCGAGTAGCTTTCTAACCACCTCAGTGACTTCAACCCCAGATATAGACGAACCTAATCTCAAAGTGCCCCTACTTTGATTCCTCATGGGAAGGCATGTCGTGATTGAAGAATTATTCTCTCCACCTACTCACAATGTCCCGAGGTCATCAGCACCCTATCTCCACTATACACAGTGTTAATTGTGAACTGCTTCCATTTCCTGAGTTGCCAGATGGTGGACCAGAATTTCTTCAAAACCGTGCACCCAGTTCCTCCCACGGATGAGGTTTTTGCCTCAGTGACCAATGAAGCTGTGTTCTACTTGGCCAATCAGTACCTGTCAGCTGCCTCCAGAGTCCCACAGGCCAAAAAGGCCTGATTGGAGTCTTTCTTTTCTTAAGTTTGACAGCGTCCTTTTCCGGTGGTGTCCACTAACAGGTTCAGGTATTGCTGCCACGACAGGCACCTACCACCTTACGGTAGGGCTGCTCGATTATGAAAAAAGTATTAATCACGATTATTTTGGGAGCAATTGAAATCACGATAGGCACGGGCAGAACATGCAAGCTCCACACAGGGAGGCCGGAGCCGGGATCGAACCCACAACCCCTGAACTGTGAGGCGGACGTGCTAACCAGTCGCCCACCATGCCGCCACAGTACACAAAGTTAAAGTAATTTGTGTCTGATAAATTATACATTTAATATGCTGATTGGGTCAAACTAATTTAAATGTTGATTGTTACTTAGGGCGGCACGGTGGTCGACTGGTTAGCACGTCCGCCTCACAGTTCAGAGGTCGTGGGTTCGATCCCGGCTCCGGCCTCCCTGTGTGGAGTTTGCATGTTCTCCCCGTGCCTGCGTGGGATTTCTCCGGGCACTCCGGTTTCCTCCCACATTCCAAAAACATGCATGGTAAGTTGATTGGATACTCTAAATTGGCCCTAGGTGTGATTGTGAGTGCGGATGTTTGTCTCTGTGTGCCCTGCGATTGGCTGGCAACCAGTTCAGGGTGTCCCCCGCCTACTGCCCAAAGACAGCTGGGATAGGCTCCAGCATGCCCCGCGACCCTTGTGAGGAGAAGCGGTACAGATAATGGATGGATGGATGGATTGTTACTTACTAGTATGTAATCTATACAATACTTCTAAATTACAGTAAGACATATATAAACTTGTGCCCTGCGACTGGCTGGCGACCAGTTCGGGGTGTAGTCTGCCTTCACCCATTGACGGCTGGGATAGGCTCCAGCAACTCCTCGCTACCCTGTATAGGATAAGCGGTTTGGAAGATGACATATATAAACTGTATTACAATATAATGACCAATAATATGTGTGCAAATTGCATTTGAAGCAATTTGAAACAAAAATGAACACAAAAAAATTTGCCTTCATATTATAGACTACACAAGAAATTTAATTTAAGTCACCTTAATAATGTTTAGCATGGTTTCTATTTTTATACTAGTAAAAGTAGTGAATATTTGCATAAGATATGTTATTTAAAATAAATCCCTCGTGTCGATTGCGGACGACGGCAAATATAACTCGGTGTTTTCTTGCTTTGGTGTATCATAACATCATCCTAAACCAAACGATGATTGAATAGATTTGTTGTGTTGCCGGTAGATGCAGAGACAACTTGCACTTTATACGTCTTTGCTCGCCGTCTTCCACGGCAAAACCCCAAAATGTCCCAAATAAGCGATTTCGACTTGCCTTGCTTGTTTACAAGTCGTTCCTGTGCCATTTTTAAGTCTGTTACTCTGTTAAAACGTTGAGTAGGAGCGTGTGCAGTGTGACTCGCGGGGTGCGGGCTGGTTGGCTGGTTAGCTAGCTCGTAATTGAATTTCGATTAATTGCCCGGCCCTACCTTACGGCCACAGATCCGGTCAGCTGCCTCAACAATGAAGGCGCGGAAGATGGTCCACTTAGACTCTGTGTCTCCCGCCTCCCCTGGGATGTGGGTGAACTTCTGCCGGAGGTGGGATTCGAAACTCCTTCTGGCATGGGACTTTGCTAGTCAGTCCCAGCAGACCCTCAAGGTACGTTTGGGTCTGCCAGGTTGGATTGGCATCTTTCCCCTACATCACACCACCAGGTAGATATCAGTTGACAGATCCGCCCCTCTCTTCATCCGAGTTTCAAAGACATGTGACCACAAATCCAATGACATGACTACAAAGTTGATTAGCGAACTGCGGCCTAGAGTGTCCTGGTGCCAGGTGCATATATGGAAATCCTTAAGCTTGACCATGGTGTTAGTTATGAACAATCCATGATGCTCACACAGTCCAGCAACAGAACACCGCTCAGTTCTGATTGGGGGGTCGATCCTCTCAATCAAGCCCTTCCAGGTCTAACTATCATTGCCCAATGCCCATGCACGAATTGAAGCCCCATAGCAGAATGATGGAGCCTCCAGAGGGAACACTCTTCAGCACACCCATTAAGGATTCCAAAAAGAGTGGGAAATGTAACCTGCTGTTTTCTGCATAGGCACAAACAACAGTCAGATCCTGGCCACCTGGCGCTCGCCATCAAACCCCATTTCTAGGCCTGTCTCCAGAGGGGGGCCCAGGTGACCCGCGCTCGGGGTAGAGAAAACAATGTCCAATATTAGATCACTCATCATAAGGGGTCTGTGAGCTGTGCTTTGTCTGGTCACTCACCTTGGACCTGTTTGCCATGGGTGATGCTAACAGGGGCATAAAGTCCCACACAAGTTAGCTCCTTGGATCATTGTGACACACAAACCCCTCCACCATGTGAGGGCTCACGGAGGGGATCACGACATTAAAACCTACAAATGCAATGCAGGCAGATTATTTCATACGAGGGTTTCAAATTAGGGTTTGACATCACGGTTAGGGTTTGCGCACAGTCCATACTTTCTGAGTGACAGCTACTTGAATGTTTCCTCGGAGGTTGGAGTTGAACCCAGTAGATGAGGTCTTGGTGAGACTATACAATACAACAATAAGCAAAACAATAAAGCACAACACGACATATTACACAGCACATTGCAGTGCAGTACAATACAATGCGATTGAAAAAATACGGTACAAAATAATCCAGAGTGTTCAAAATGCATGAAAGCTTCTTTCTATTCTCGTGTTCAGCACAACTTAAAGTCAACAGCAAAGAGAAGTGGGGGCTTCCTGCCTTCATTTCCTACTCTCTTTTCAATTTACTCTTTACCCTTTGAGCATCTTTGTTGTTTTCAAAGATTTTCCGGCGGACCTTGGGAAATGAAAGGATGTCTCATTCGCGCACTGACAGGACTACACGAGGTAAACGGTGACAAATCTACTTCCTGTCTGCGGGCCCCGCGATGCAGCATGAAAGCAGTTGATTTATTTATTATTTATCCTCCCTCTCTGCTTCAAATCCATCTGAAGATGATTGAGATGCGCTTGTGCTGCCGACTGGACACATCTAAATAGCAGATGAGCCGAATGCTTGGAGGAGACAGATGACCTCTTGTTGCTGCCCTGTCGCTTGTTCAACCACACACACGTGTGCACCCACACACACGCATGAAAAAAATGCTTATATCATTGCCAGTGCATGAAAATTTGATAATGCCCCCCTGACCCCCAAATAAATCAGAAACGTCATCACCGTCAGAGCACCTCAGCTTGTTCTTAAGGCAACAGATAAGATGCAACTTGCATAGCAAGACCTGAACCAAAGCCAAAAATCTTCTTTGGGATTATCACCATGATGTATATACTTGTATTTTTCATTTTGCTTTCTGCAGATTTTCTTTACTCTGCTGTCTGAAGCCAGATCGGCATAGCAAATGGGAATCTGTTCTCTATTAGCTTACCCGGATGAATAAAGGTTAAATAAAAAAATTTACAAAAAAAGAACTGACTAAATAACCGTCTAATTATTTACCCGAGAAACCTAACTGATTGACTTAACTGTGACACTAACTGACACGCAAATGAAATAATAGACTAACAGGCAGGATGACTGACCAACCGAGTCACTAACAAACTAGCTGACTGACTGACCGACCGACCGACCGGTTAACCAACAAATCAATTGACTGACAGACTAACTGACAAACCAGTGGACGATCAAACAAACTGACCAACGGAAAGAGCGACCAACTAACTGGCTGACTGAATGACCAACAAACTGAGTAACTGAATAACAAACCAACAAACACACGCATGCACGTACATCAGACCGGAATCAATGTCCACGCCGTCAGCACATAGCATCCGCCTGCAGGACGGCTCAACTTCCTCCCGTGTGGTTTCCTCTTGCGTACACCTTGTTAGCCAGGAAGCTGGCACATTGTGCAAACCCCACGACGACCTGTCAACCACTTCCCAACCTCTCCAGAATTGCAGGCGAATCTCCTCGAGCGCCTCCTGTCTACTTGTGTACAAAATCCAGATGCTGACACATTGCAGGAGCTGTGTGGTGCACTTCCTCTGGAGACTTACAGAGGGCACTGCTGCATTTTTCCCCAAAGTGGCACACATAGGAGAAGTGCATGTGCTCTTATTTGTGGTTGCAGGCAGCTAGACAGAGTTTGCTGAAGAGGACTTTGGTCAAAGTTTTTTGGGCACAATGTTGTGATCACACTCTTGCCAAAGTCCTTAGAAAAAAAACATTGAGTCAGCACAACGGCCCACAGCAGAAAGAAAGCGAGGAAAATGAGGGAGAGGAGGAAGAAGGGCCTCACACTGAAATTCCCATTTGGGGCTGAGACGAGGTACCATATACTGTACTCCCTCCACCCATTGTAGTAGTGTTAGTAGTCAACGTCAGAGATGGGAGAATACTCACAGTCGGTACGTGAGTAGAAGTGCAATTGTCGAAAAAATGACTTTGGTAAAAGTAAAAATACTAATTCAAATGATTACTCAAGTAAAAGTAAAAAGTACAGGCTCTGAAATGTGCTTGAAGAGTAAAACTAAAACGATTTTTTTAGCAGATTTTTCCAACCCACATCATATAATAAGGCTCCATCCATCCATCCATTATCTGTACCGCTTCTCCTCACAAGGGTCGCGGGGCGTGCTGGAGCCTATCCCAGCTGCCTTTGGGCAGTAGGCGGGGGACACCCTGAACTGGTTGCCAGCCAATCGCAGGGCACACAGAGACAAACAACCGCACTCACAATCACACCTAGGGGCAATTTAGAGTATCCAATCAACTTACCATGCATGTTTTTGGAATGTGGGAGGAAACCGGAGTGCCCGGAGAAAACCCACGCAGGCACGGGGAGAACATGCAAACTCCACACAGGGAGGCCGGAGCCGGGATCGAACCCGCGACCTCTGAACTGTGAGGCGGACGTGCTAACCAGTTGACCACCGTGCCGCCATAATAAGGCTCTTAGTCTTGAAAGATCATCAACAAACACACCCCTAAAACTGGCCCAGGATTGGTTTCCAAATTGTGATGTGACAAATCATACAAGGAGACCCACTTCTTGCAATCGTGACTTTAATTAATCGGCACTTTCATAGCAATTCAACTGAACTACAGCAACATAAAGACACTTCATATGTAGTTAAGCATTATCTTCTAAAATTAGATACAGTAAAAGTGACGTATGGCTGTGGATTCTGTAACATTTAAAATGCTTTGAGCTCTACTTCATGTGCATGCTAACTGATCATTGTAAATTGTATTCAGGCACTTTGTGAATAGACTCGGATAGCAAAGTCCAATGTAATTTCCGCTATGTGGTAGGGCTGTGCAATTAATCGAAATTGAATTACAATGACCATTATTACACTCCACAATGACAAAATGGGCATAATCGTCAAAAACGATTATTAATATGCATTTATATCCAATGCACTATGTTTGTTTACACAAGGAGATCATACTTGAATTTATACATTTGCACCTTTTTTATTTTATAATAACTAATTTGATATTTTGTTTGGTCCAAAAGGAACTTACATAGTGTTTCAAAGAAATACATTTGTCCTTTAATTTATTTTATGTTTAAAAATGTTTTGTGTTTTGTACCAAAAAATAAATGATTGTTTGAATAATCGTGATTTCAAATATTACCTAAATAATCATGATTAGTATTTTTTTTCATAATTGAGCAGCCCTAACTCATGTCTTCTCCCTGAGTTGAGAGGTGATTAATCTAAGATGCGATATACATTTCACATGCTCACGATCAGATTGTCATGTGTACTGGTGGACAGCTCAGCGTGTTTCCTGGTTTTCTAGCCAATTTTATGCCATGTCATAACATTGACAAAAAGACAATCGCACACTGGGATTAACACTTCATATAGTTGGCGGATCCTGGAACCAGCTACAGGATCTTTATTTTCCAGGTGTAATTTATAACTTATTACTGTATTTTAATTGTTGTCGTGCATGAAAAGATAAAGTAACGACCCTGCTTTGAAAACGCACCAAGTGAAAATGAAAGAAACTGGCGTTAAAATGTAACAAGCAAAGTATCAAGTGATCTGGATTATACATAGTACAGTACAAAATACCAGAAAAACTGCTAAAGTACAGTGATGAAGTACTTATAATTTGGTGCTTCCCATCTCTGGTCAACACTGGTGGTAGTAGTAGAAGGAGGTAGTAGTAGCAGTAGTAGTAGAAAGGTTGGTGAGTAGTTTTCGTCATAATAGTAGTAATAGGAGAAGATGTTCTGATGCTGGTAATAGAAGTAGCGGTAGATGGTGGCAGTAGAAGTAGTACAAACTCCAATTCCAATAAAGTTCAGGTGTTGTGTAAAACATGGTTTAAAAACAGAATACAATGATTTGCAAATCGTTTTCCAACTATATTCAAGTGAATACACTACCAAGACAATATATTTAATGTTCAAACTGGTGAACGTTATTTGTTGTACGACCTTCGACTTAGTCCCTCCCAGTCAGCGGTCACCACAGCGAGTTTATTTATTTTATTTATTTATTCATTTGATTTGTTTTGCAAAAAAGAATTTGATGCCTGCAACATCCATCCATCCATTATCTATACCGCTCTCTCCTTCCGAGGGTCGCGGGGGTGCTGGAGCCTATCCCAGCTGTCTTCATGCAGTAAGTGGGGGACACCCTGAACTGGTTGCCAGCCAATCACAGGGCACACAGTCTTAAAATAGAGATTCAATTATGTTTTTGGTCACAAAAGTAATATAACCACTTACAGAAACTGTTTTTTCTATGATGTTAAGGACCTAAATATTTTTAATGTATGAATGAATATTTACAGAACAGTCTTCATCAGAGTCTGACTGGGAGAAGGCAAAAAACTGTCACCGAAAATGTCAGTTAAATGATAATCTAATAACCTGTCTGAGATAAAAGAAACAGCGATTTCAATTACAAATTAGAGACAGAATGAACTTTGTTCAACTATTACGCGAGCATTTAACTGTTTTTCATCACAATGGTAAAGGAACTACTGTATTTACTGAAGTTTACATACTTTTCTATATTAAGTCAGTGGCATTTGTTTTGGGTGGTCACTGATAGTGTAGTGGTACACACGCCTGAGTTGTGTGCGGGCAGAGTGGGATCGATTCCCGCTCAGTGATGGTGTCTATGTGTGTGCCCTGCGACTGGCTGGCTACCAGTTCGGGGTGTAGTCTGCCTTTGCCCGTCCAGCACCTCCCCGCGACCCTGTATAGGAGAAGCGATTTGGAAGATGACATGACACATTTGTTTTGGTGGGAGTTGTTGTAGTATGAGTAGTGATGACTGTAATGGCAATTTTATTCGCTACATTACTAGATTACGTTCATTACTGTATTAATTTGTTTTACACTTATTAATTGCATTTGTTATTCTAATCTCTGGGTTTATACAGACACGTTCCCGATTGGAGTCTCACAGGGTCACATACTGAAGTATCATGAAGGACTGTTTGGTCTATTGTTTGCTCATGCATAAACAAAAACATAAAGAAAATAATGCAGCCTTGACATCGTACCAATAGATGAATGCGTATAGAAATTTGGTTCCGAGAAAATTGAACTTTTTTTCCCAATTTGCTCCTTGGATAAAGACTACCAAAGGCAAACACAGAAACCTCACAATAATGGCAGTGATGGTAGTAATACTGGTGGACGGTAGTAGTAATACAGTAGAAGTAGTCATAGTCATAGTTTTTATTGCAGTGGGTTTGGTATTACTGTATGACAGTGGATATATTAAGTGAAAGTCGCTTTAGTTTCTTAATTGAAAATGACCAAGCCAGATGTCCATTAGGCGACACAATCACCTCTAGCTTGACACAAGGTGAACCTTCATGGGAGAATTTTTTTCATGACCACTACTGATCTTGCTTCCTTCAATACGGCTCCTTTTAGATGTGTGTAAGGGCTCTATAATCACGCTAAGTGCAAGTCTTGTGGTCTAATTGTATGATGGGATGGACTACAACACATTCTGTTATTTTCACAGACACACGCAACTTGATGCAGTTTTAAACAGGCAGTTTGTGCCGTTATGGGCATGAACACGTACGGGTTCATTATCATAAGGACATGTCACGTTTGTTACCACTTACACTGAAAAAATGGAGTGTTGAATTTACTCACTTTTATTTCGTCAAGTGGTTGCACAAAATAAAATCATCTGGATGCAGATACATTTATTTAGTAGATGTATATTCTACATTAAAAAAAAATCTTAATCAAGATGATTATATTTCGTCCAAACACTTGACAAAATAAAATTGAGTAAACAGAAACAGAAACTTTTTTCAGTGATGCTGTGCTTAATGGACTTCTCATATACTGACTCCGATTTTTTTTAATGACGGATGGCAGAACTACGCTATGGCAAAATGGACGAACTGAAGGAATGAGGAAATGAAAAGGAGTGCGTGGCTCAGAAAAAGGGCGGAGACAGAGCAAAACTCGAGGTTCACTGAGATAAACCTGCTCCCGACTAGGTTGGGTTCAGAGAGTTTGTTACTGCGGTAACTGACCGGGAGCTTAAGTTACCTCTCTCTCTGAAACCGGCTAGAGTTACCCCTCTTTCTCTGGTTTGAGTTATCTCCCTTCTTGAAATGGAAAAGTCAAACTTTCATTCATTTCAGGGTTAGCAGACTCTGAGTTTTCCCTAAACCTTCTTTCTGAAATGGACCCCTGATGTACATATTTATTGTTTGTTTGTTTATTGCTTTAAAGGATATCCCCTTAAGACGAATCTTGCTTTTGAGTGGGTCTTTTCAACACATGCAAATAATAATATCCGAAATAACAGTTCAAATTTCAATAAATCATTATAATGTACAAAATTATTAAAAATGAATCCACAACATTATACAAAAACAATTTACACGCAAACACACTTATACCAAACATACTCACGTCCAATCACTAATACTTAATGCTCCCCTAGGTCAATTTAACATAAGAGTCAAGGCAAGGCAGTTTTATTTATATAGCACATTTCATACCCAAGATGACTCAATGTGTTCACACAAGCAAAGACAACAGCTACAAGCATTTACAAACACAACAATACAATACAATACAATTTTATTTATATAGAGCATTTCATATCAGCTAGAGCTGTAACAAAGCACTTTACAAACAGTAAAGACAATAATAGGCCGTAATACACAAGTATTGATAAATATCGATATAAATAATATATAAGATATAAATAAGAATATACACAAATAAAGGAAATAAATTAACATAAAACACAATTGACACATGGAGAAGAGCCGAAAATTTCAGGTCTGATCAAAAGCCAGAGAATAGAAACATGTCTTCAACCGGGTTTCAAAAATGGACAGAGAGGGGGCTTTCCTAACAACCAATGGGAGGTCAAAGGGAAGGACCAATAGTCGAAAAGGCTCGATCCCCTCTGATGCTCCGCTTGGTCCTCGGCACTTCGAGCAGCGCCTGGTCTGCGGACCTGAGGCTGCGGGAAGGTGCGTAGGAGTGGAGGAGCTCAGAGAGGTACGCCGGGGCGAGGCCATTTAATGATTTATAGACAAATAGGAGAATCTTAAATCGAACCAGAAAAAGCAACGTTTTTAACCTGAATTTAAAAGCAATTACACCTGGGGCTGACTTCACTTCTGTTGGCAACTTATTCCATTTGTGTGCAGCATAACAGCTAAATGCAGCTTAACCATGTTTGCTTTGAACCCTGTGATTCAATAATTGACCCAAGTCTGCAGATCTCAGCCCTACAGGGTTTACATTCAATCAGCATTTCATTGATGTATTCAGGACCCAAGACATTCAGTGATTTATAGACCAGTAGCAAAATTTTAAAATCTATTCTACAGTTAATTAGGACTGGATTCATATGTTCCGAACATGAAATATGGTGTCGGTGTGGTACATTAGAGGTGCATATCATAAATGTGATTGGACCATAGTACTTTAAAGGTACATAATTAAATCTGATCTCAATATGCTTCATTAGCATTAGAACTCTGCGTCCTTGCAGAGGACAAGGCGTGGTAGCATCAGCCTTCCCTGACAGCATCCAATAAAAGACTGATTCCTCTTTAATTGCTGTCTTTTGCGATTATGTAGTGTTGGAGTTGACTGTCAACAAAGAGTCTCCCTGAAGAGACGTCTTCTCCCATCTTCTGACACATTCATGTTGAACATCCCACGGAGGTTGAGGCATCACCTTTGTCAGCCGCCATCAATGCCTTTCACAGAAGTAGACTGCAATTACCGCCACATTTAACCCTCGATTTGCACTCTAATGGCCATTTTTTTTTAGACACCTCATAGATTGGATTGTGACATGTACTTCAGTGGAGCACAATGGACTGGCACAGTGGCACCATAATGGACTTGACTACTTGTCAGTACTCCTCACTCCTCCATTCTCTTTCTACGCCAACTGAACACATGTATAATTCACGGTGGTGCTGCTAGGAAAACATGAATGCCGGCTGAAGCACACCGCCGCCCTTGAACTCAACTCACAAAAACCTGCTTGCTGGAGGGGTTGGACCACGACGTCTCGACTCTTCTCGGTGTAAGAAACATGCTCAACACTGAGGCCTGCCTGAGAAAGAACACAGGGCAGGTTCAGCAGGCATGAAAACGTTGAGACATGCTCACATGATGACGCCGTATCCAATGTTTTGCATACAGCTCTACTGTAGCATATTTATCTAATATTTGATAGTCTATCAACCTTTAATATACCATATTTACATCTGATTCAATTTATTTACCTCATGCCATGTATCATATTTAGATCAAATTACCATAAATGCATGTACCTCTAATAGCAGAACTGGGCACTTTACCCTCTTTTGCTGGTCCATCCTCCGTCCCAGACCTGGGTGCCATAGTCTGTCTTTTGAGTTGTTTTTTTTACTTTAGTTTCATGTTTTTCCTTGTGTTCCTTTGTCTTTCTCATTAAGTTTTGAGTCCACCTGTGCTTGTCATCCCGGTCCCTTATGTTAGCCAACCAGCTCCCTCCTACCCTCTGTGCCTTGTCCAGGTGTTCCTCATTGTATCGTCAACTTGTCTGTATTTATTTACCCGCTTTCTTTCAGTCCTTGTCAGTTCGTTGTCATTTGTCTGTTGCTGCTGTGTCAAGTCCGAGTCCTTTTCCCGAGCATTTGTTTAGTCCTTCGATCCTATTTGTTTTTAGACTTCAACATTTGTGTTGTCCCAGTGCCTTGCTTGCCTTTTTGTTTTGTTCAAGACACTGGATATCTTTCCGTCCTCGTCCCTCCATCCTTATTCATAAAAATTATCATCCTCCGACCCCGTCTGTCCTCGTCGTTTTAAAGCGCTTCCGTCCTTACATTCCGTCAGTGGAAAAGAGCACTCCGGTGTTGTGCAGGCTTAGCAAGGGAGTCTTGCTTTTTAAAAGAACCCAACACAACACGTCAGTCGGTACTTGACCCGCTTAGGGACCATTAGAGGGATGGACGAAAATCTACCTCCATCCTTGCTTAATCCGTCCTTTTTAAAAGAGTTCTAGTCCTCCGTCTGACCATCCACAATAGGGGCATCTGCCCAGGACGGAGGGATGGACCGTTCCGTTCCAGGGAAGGAATGCCCACCTCTGTCTAATAGAGCATAGCATAGCTAAAGCATACCTAATGGTCTACCCTATTTAAATAATAAATGAATGTCCAACTAATGTACCATAGTTACAGTACATCATACCTAATGCTCTATACACCACCACATTTATATGACATTGCCTGTAACATATTTACATCATATTTAAGGTATGCACCACAAATTTACACTAATGGTCCACATTATACGGCTCTAATGTACCATATCGATGCTGTCCTGTGAAAAATACTTACGTCCATTTTTTTCAATTTTCTTATTTTTATGTGAATGGCGTCTCCATGTGACAGACATCACAATGTGAAAATTTAAAAGAATTTAAACAATTTCACATAAGTGTTTTTCACAGGACAGCGATGATTTTGATATTAATATAATTTTAAATGTTTCATGCACAATAATGTTTCATATTTCATATTTACCCATTATTGTATCATATTTAATGTATGCAACTCTATTGCACCATATTTACATCATATTTATTGCACCTCTAATATACCATTTTTAATCTATGGACCACTAATGTGCCGTATTTCCATTTCAAATAAAATCTAAATTTTTTAGCACTTTTCATACATAAAATGCAACCGAAAGTGCTTTCCAGAAATGAAAACAATGAAATAAAAGAACAAACAAAACAAATACACACCTCCCAACCCCACAACACATACACACCCACACGAACACGCCCACCCACATTTACACAGACATACGACACTTATTTAGTGACAGTATGGAGGCATGGCAAGGTACTGCAGATCCAGGTGAGGAAAACACTCCATGGGGGCAATCCACACCGAGAGTTGCCGCCGGGTCCGGGGAGTCCACAGGATGACACCCTCACAGGAGGACCAAAGACACCTCCCACGTGAAGGCTCATCATGAGGCAAAGCTTGAGTCAAACTTTTTTTTAAAATTAGAAACTTAAAAAGACTATAAGTTGTGAAGACAATATAAGTTAAAAAATGAAGGAAAATAACAGTCAGTTAAATACAATTAGATAAAAATGTGTTAGGCTGATAAGATTAATACATATGCCAATAGATAAAAAGGACTAGTAATTAGAATCAATATTGTATTTAAATGATTAATTACTGTAAATGAACAAATAAGATAAAAAAAATAGTAAAGGCTAAACTAAATAGGCAAGTCTTGATTCTCCTTTGAAAAACATCAGCAGTCTGCGATCCTGATACCCTCTGGCAGGCTGTTCTCAAGTCATGGGCCATAATGGATGAACGCAGCCTCTCCGTAGGTTTTTGTTCTGACCCTGGGAACAACTAAGGCCTGTGCCTGAGGACCTTAGGGCCCGCAAGAGTTGATATGATAAAATAATATCAGATAAATGTTATGGCCCAAGACTGTTCAAAAATGCAATGCTGTAATCTTAAAACTTGTGTAATGTGCTTCCGCCCTCTGGTCTTTGTCAGCCTATGAGATACAGAGTTCTGAAGTAATTGTAGGTTTGAGATGCTCCTTTTTGGGAGACGAGAGAGCAGGATGTTGCAATAGTCTAAAAAACATTTGATAAAATCATGCATCAGCACCTCTGTGTTAGCTTAAGAGAAACGGGCGGGCGCTGGCTCTATTCTTAAAACGGTACAAAACTTTTTGGGTTACATTACTGAAGTCTTGTAATTTTGGTAGAGGTTTTTCTCTCTTCCCGTCCAGACCAATCACTAAAACCTCTGTTTCGTCCTGGTCGAGCTGTAGGAAATCCACTGCCACCCAAGACCAGTTAAAAACAGTACCAGAGAGGCCAACCAGGTTTCGGAGTCAGTTTGATGAAATCTGCTAATCTACTCTATCAAAGACGGCGCTGAGATCCAGTAACACCTGGACTGTGAGTTACCTGATATCATTTGACATCATTAAGATGGTTGTCTCGGTAGTGTGGTTCGTTCTAAACCCAGTTTGATGTTTCTTTACAATGTTATATTATCTTATATTTAAGAATATTATCTTATATTTAAGAAACAATTTAAGTGGTAAAAGAGAGTTATTATTATTATTATTTTTTTTTTTTTTAATTAAAAATGATAAGTTGGCTACTGATTGTAATTATTTAATATGTTGGGGTCTAAATGACTCTTCTTCAGAAGGGGCTTCACCACTGCAATTTTGTAAGCAGTGGGGAAGACACCCATCTAATGAGAGACAACATCAAAAATGTGTTCCTCAAAGAGCTGCAAAATATTTTTAAAAGTGATGTGGGAATTGGATCTAAATGGCAGGTGGTTGGTTTTATTTGGGGAAAAAGCTCAATAACGTTTCCTTGCATCAACCAGGGAAAACCCTCCAGTGTTTCCTCAGCTTTGAGCGACTGTTCAAGTGTGTTAAAAGTTACAGTACATTCTGAGATGAAAGACTGGCCCTGATACTATCAGGCTTCTGAAGTGGCTTGCAAAATCCTCGCAGAGGATCCCTGATGGTGCCATAGTAGGAGTCTTTTAAAAATTAGTCTTGTTGAATGGTTGATGGCGGAGAAAAGAATTTTGAAAAGTGGTTAATTCTTGCCTATTTGACTGTGTTATTGTAGGTTTTCAGTTATTCATGAAATAGCTCATGGTGAACTGCCAACTTGTATTTTCTTTGCCTCCTTTTTGCACTCCTGCAATTAGATTTACATTTTTGGATTTTGTTGTTTCGCCATGGGTTGTCGGTTTTGTTTTTATTGTTTTAGTTAAGTGGAGCCACTGAGTCGAGTTTTGACTTTAGTTTGGTGTTAAAACTATCACCAATAAACTCACAGGAGTTTATATCCTCAGTTGGGATGTGCTGTAAAATCTCAATGAAATTTGCTGCCACTTAAGAAGTCAGACAGTGATTCCTCACCGTTAGCACAGTACAACTCTTACTAGGTGAATGTTTTGACCACAATGCGCCATAATTACCTTTATATATAATGTATGTACCTCAAATATATATGTAAATGATTTTTAATGTATGTACCTCTAATGTACGATATTTGTATCATATTTAATATGCCTCTCATGTACCATATTTAATGTACTCTATGTACTGCTAATGTGCCATGTTTACAAATTTCATTTTGAAACACATCTTGTGTACCATATTCACAAATGCAATGTTTTATTCACCTCTAATGTTCCATATTTACACGATTGTTAACTTCTGTACACCTCTAATGTTGCATGTTTACATTGTATTTGATGCACATAGTGTATTCATCATATAACAAGATCTATTTATGAGGCTCAAATACTTGGATTTTTCTTTTTTAACTCATATTCCACAAAAGCATATATATGTATATCCTCCAAAATAACTGCCAGACAGGTTTTCTTTCTCAAGATGGCCGTCCTTACCAAACATATTCGTCTTCTTTTTATACTTCTTCTTTTTTTTATTTATTTATCATCATTATTATCCATCCATCCATTATCTATACCACTTATCCTCACAAGGGTCACGGGGCGTGCTGGAGCCTATCCAAGCTGTCTACGGGCAATAGGCGGGGGACACCCTGAATTGGTTGCCAGCCAATCGCAGGGCACAAAGACAAACATCCGCACTCACAATCACACCTAGGGGCAATTTAGAGAGTCCAATCGACTTACCATGCATGTTTTTGGAATGTGGGAGGAAACCAGAGTACCCGGAGAAAACTCACGCAGGCACGGGGAGAACATGCAAACTCCACACAGGGAGGCCGGGGCCGGAATCGAACCCACGACCTCTGAACTGTGAGGCGGACGTGCTAACCAGTCGACCACCATTATCATCCTTGAGTGAGGCCACAGACGGAAATCTGCAGGCCCAGCTTTTTCCAACACCCACGCCTCAGCGTATCGGACAAATGGTAATGTCAGCACACCCTTCTACCCTTAACACTACTTCGCCAGTGGAAGCCTGAGAAGCAGTGGGTGGGTTAATCCCCATTGTGCTAATCTGAGAGAGTCGCCTGTGGAATGGCACCACAATGACTAGTTGAAAAACACAGCTACAGCTTTGCAGGCTCAATGCTGAGGTGATTTCCAATGATTTCTTTGCAAAGATGTAAATTACGGCCACAGTATGGATATAACCTATACAAAATACTAATTTGTTGCTACAAAATACAAAATCATGGACACAAGTCTCTCTAGTGCATGCGGGGGCTTTCCTGAGACCTCATTCCTGCCGGGACATGCCCGGAACACCTCACCAGGAAGTACATGCTAATTAGATGCCTGTGCCACTTCATCTGGCTTGTCTCAATGCGGCGGAGCAGCGGGTCTAGTTTCAGCACTTTCACAGTTTGATCTTCTCACACTGTCCTAAGGAACAGCCCGGACACACTGCGGAGGAAACTCATTTTGGCTGTTTGTACCCATGATCTTGCTCTTTCGGTCATGCCCCACAGCTTGTTACCAAGGTGAAGATGGAAACGTAGATAGACCAGAAAATAAAAAGCTTCACCTTTTGGTTCAGCTTCTTCACCACAACAGACCAATGCAGTGTTCTCATCACTGTAAACCAGTACTATCCGCCTGTAAGTATTGTGACCCACTCTTCTCACACTTGTGAACAAAACTCCAAGATACTTGAAGTTCTCCACTTGGGGCAGAATCCTATTCCTGACCCTAACAGAGTACTCCTACATTTCTAACTGGGGACCATGGCCTCTGGTTTGGACGTGCTGATTCTTATTGCAACCGCTTCACACACGGCTTCAAAAAGGTCAAATTGGAGTTGAAAATTACGGCCTGATGATGGAGCCAACAGAGTACAGAGTAAAGGACAAACAACGACAACAAAAACAGAGCATAAAAAAAAGATAGACAACAGAATTAAAGACAATCCGGTTTGGACAGGTAGGTTTTATGGAGAGGTTTGAAGTTTTCTAATAAATCCTGATGGGTTGTGGGAGTGAGCTACAGAGGGTGGGGACAGCGGTGGCGAAGACTCAGTCCCTCAAGGCCCGGTGCTTTGTGTGGGTGATGGGGTTGAGGAGGGTGGAGTCAGCAGAGCAAAGAACGCTGGTGGAACAATTGTGTTCCAGGAGATCGGAGCGGTAGGGAGATGCCAGGTTACGGAGGGACTTGCAGGTCAGGAGAAGATGTTTCTGTTGGATGCAGTGTTGTATCGGGAGTCAGTGGCGCTATCGGGGGATGGGGGTGATGTGTTCCCTGGACCAGGTAGCGGGCACCAAAATTCTGGACATATTGCAGTTTTGGGATATAAGTGGACGGAAGTCCAAACAGGAGGCTATTGCAGTAGTCAAGTCTGGAAGTGATGAAAGCATGAATAAGTGTCACAGCTATGGTATGGGAGTTAGAGGGATGGAGGTGTTTTTTGAAAAATTATGTTTTAGTGATGTGGTTGATGGGATTCGTACAAGAGTCCATTGTGATGCCAAAGTTGTGAATCTTAATGTGAATTAAACTTTAATTATCGATTCAGAATCGTTTTAATACGCCGAACGATGCATCGAAAACACGATTAGCGTTCCCACCCATAGTAGCTGGCTGTATAATACAATCGGACTCTGTGATAATATTGTAGTGGACTTTGGTGGTGGTTGCTATGGAGATGGAGGTCGATTAGCGTAATGTGCTACACTTATGTCTGGGAGTGAGAGCCTGGAGCTGCAGATGATTGGGGAGGCTAACTGGTAAGATTGGGGCAGAAAACTGAGGAAATGTGTCTGGGGAGAAGTGCAAAGAACGGCGGAGCGACGAGACAGGCAAACAAGATGATGGCCGTGCACTTACAGCGGGAGGTGGAAGCCGTTCGTAGCCAGTAGCGCTGCCAGCGGCAAAACTAGGAAATTGTAGGTCCAGTTGTTCCAGCACTAGGGCCCATGCAGAGGGCGAATGGTACTTAGGGCGGGGTAGGTTGGAGTGCCGGCTTGGCCGACTTTGCCGCCCACTTGCTAGGCCGCCCACCGCGTAGTGACACCCCAGACCAACTTACGAGCGCCTGCCACGTCAGGAGCTGCTCGGTGATTCCTCCAGAGGACTCGTGTGTCGAGCCAAGCCGGACCAGCGTTGTAAGCCTTGACCCTGGGGGGAGGGTCTTGGTCACCGGGTCAGTTAAGTGGTCGATACTTTTATGCATTTGTCTCTTGTCTCATTTATTGTCCTTGTGTGATTCAGTTGGAGAAGTATGTCATTGTTTTAAGTGAAACATTTAATAAAGTGTCCGCTGATAGTGTAGTGGTACACACGCCTGAGTTGTGTGCGGGCAGCGTGGGATCGATTCCCGCTCAGTGAGAGTGTCTATGTGTGCCCTGCGACTGGCTGGCGACCAGTTCGGGGTGTAGTCTGCCTTCGCCCATTGACGGCTGGGATAGGCTCCAGCAACTCCCCGCGACCCTATATAGGATAAGCGGTTTGGAAGATGACATGACATTTAATAAAGTATACATTTCTGTTTTACTTGGCGGCCTGGTTGTGTGGTGGTGTATCCAGTCTCTGACTCCAGACCTGACCGGTGAAAGGTGATGACAGGGTACTATTTACCTGTTGTGCGCATTCTATTAAACACAGTCACTCTTTATTAAAATATGTCTACATGATCAATCAAATTATGAGGCTTGTTTTGAGAGTTTTCTGCATTCAACGCTACTCTGTACTTGGCTTTTGTGACCGTGAGACTACTGAACAATTGAACAATAAAAATGGAGTGACCAATTTACAGACAGCTGGTCACCGCCATATTCAGACCGCGTGGTCTGATATCACATACGCACTGGATTAAACTAGGTAGCCTAGCCATTAAGATGACATGGCATACGTCATTCATGAACATTTCAAATTTTCCGAGGTCTTTTTTTGTTTGTTTTTATTACCAATGTAATCATTGAACTCTTATTTGTACTTCTACTCTATCTTAAAAAACTTTTAGGGTGACTTTTTTTTTTCATTCCCATGCACTTTAAAGCTTCTCTAAATTGCTGCTCTATGCTCTGGAGCAGGTTTTACAGTGATGATGTACAGTACAGGTATGTCTGTGAAGGGTAAGTTTAGTCATGTCTTGTAAACACAGTGTGTAGAATGACATCATTTTTCAAACACGGAAAAGACTGAGCCGTATTTGTCAGAGAAAGAGATTATGGGCAAAGCCCCCATTCACTACTACGGTAACTCTTGCTGTGGTCACGTGACCACAACGAGCCCATCATATTGTTTTTTTTACTGCAAGACATTTGTGAGATATGACATGTTATGGCTTCCTCCAAAGTTTCGACGCTGACTCAGAAAATAGTTTTTAAAAATGAATGGATGGATCACTGGCCATTAAGTACTTTTATATTCTTCTTCATCTATTCTTTATCTCAAAGCTGTTGTTTCTTACATGTTCTGGGACTGTGGCTTTCACAATATTAACATCAATTCCAAAAGAAAGACGCATCCTTCGATCACACATTTTTTTCGGCCATCGCTCTAATGGCCTCTCCATCTCAAATCCCCGGGCTGAATTGGGGACCCAGTACGTCCCCGGCATGAACCCTTATTGAAATACATCCAACTAACCTCCATCGTGACTTCATCTTGAGCTTGGCAACCCATCCGTTTTTATTTTAAAGCTACAGTAGCGTTAAAAGCAGACAAAGGGCAGCACACTTTCTTTTTCGTCCTACGGTGCCGTTGCCTGCGGGAAAAAATGTGTTTTGGAGGGTTTGGCATTTAAGGCAAACAGGAGGCTGCAGGGGGTCCTGTGGGATGATTATTGTTTCAAGAGGTTGGGGGTTGTGGTGGGGAAAGTGGGGCCTGACTTGTAGACTGAAGCTTTCATTCCCAGAGGAACTGGTCTTAAGAAAACACTTTTGCTGCCAATCCTTTCCACCAGCACAGCATCTTGCTGTGAATCAATAGCGAGAAACTCCCAAAAATACATACAAATATCGTTGGCACCAAATTTCTTCCTGTCGGGGGAAATGTCTCATTCCTGTTTTCTCATCCCCACAGGTGAAGCTACAAGATGGAGTAGGCACGAGCAGATAAGCCACGTTGCACTTTTTACTGTTTTCTGCTAGGGTGCCTCGTTACTGAACCGGTAAGTCCACACTCTGAGTTCCATTTCCAGTCTCAATGACTTACACATTTTCATTTTATGTAGTTGCTCACCAAGCGATGCTACTTTTCCCAAACTCAATGCAAGCATATTCTTATCTCATATCTTCTTTTTTGTCTTCTTCAAGAATGCCCTGCTATTGAAATGCTATTTTAAAAATTAAAAAATTACTATTTGCTTTTAATGTCCACAACATGGCACTAATTTCCCCTCATTCAACGCATGCAGCAAAATGTCGCCCCTTTGTTTTTACGCAAGGGCGCCTTGCCAGGGAAATGATTAAAGCTTGTATGGGTTACAAACTATGTTGTTGTTTTATGTCAGTGTCATTGTTATGTAATTGTCGTACTTTGTTTTTGTAAATGTATACCGTGTTCAGCGGGGTATTTTTCATCTTGGGTAATGTGGGGAAAAAAGGCTTCGTTTAGTGTTGAGCTGCGGAGACGGTTCATTTTCTGTTAGTGATTAAAGCAGTCGTGTAATTTATCCAACCCTGCACTTCAAAACGCTTGTTGTCGTGTAAAGTGAAAGTAAAAACGGGCGCTTCTTGTTCTTTGCTTTGTTGCCTTCTACTTTAAAAACAAAGAAGAGCGTGGCCACCGGAGGGGGAACATGCATTAACTTTATCTCTACACAATAACATAAATAAAATGGATAAAATGCAACGCGGGATTGTAGTTAAGGTAAGCTGTTTTAAGACAACCTAAGACATAACTAACAAACACTTTCATACTTTATTTGGCGATGTCTTAAGTCGTTCGTGCCGCTGGCCGGCGCACGCTGCACTCACGAATTATAAACACAGCTGTTGTACTGTACTATCCGATTTTTACCAAACTTTATTAGAGCAAACACATCATTACAAATATGGAGGAGAAAGTATCCGGCTTGACTCTAAATCAACGGCACATTTGAATAGTGGACGAGACTTAGCGAGAGGCTGTGATGCTCAGTCAGCTCACGTACAGTCCAGTGTGTGGAAAAAGTAAATCCACTTGTGCTCTCGTTGGTCGATCTCGCACTGGGAACCAGTCACCGCCTTTTACGAGTGCCTGCGGGTATGTACAAAGCCTCCAAGTCAACTCAGATCTATGAAACAATGCGTCTTTCTGGAATGTAGCTCCCGATATAAGATAAGATAAGATAAGATAAGAATGCCTTTATTGATCCCACAGTGGGGAAATTTTCATTGTTACAGTAGCAAAGATATAGGTCACACAGGGGCGGCGGCATAATGTGGCCATTAATGTATAACATTGACGGCAAACATTTAGAATCAAACCTATGTAGATATACGCAGTAACATATGACTGTGTTGTTCCATTTTAAATTATGCTTCTGAAAAATCTGCGATGCACCGATGGCGCGAAAGTTGAAGCGCGAAGTAGCGAGGCATCAGTATGTATATGTATATATATATGTGTGTATGTATGCATGTATGTATACCGTACAGTATATTAGTATATTCACCACCTAATTTACCTGGTGACAGTCGAATAATGTGAGTACCGACACTTTTTTCCACCTAAAGAACAGATCCATCCAATATATCAGTCTATTAGCCATCAAAGATCTATACATTGACTGAATCTCTCACCCTTCCATCACTCGACAGCCTGCAAATGTGTTTGCGTGTGGACGTCAAATGAATGTCTGAATGTCACATGACCTCTCATCCAGCTCAGCTCACCACTGTGCTCATGCACGCCCGAGCGCGTGTGCACAGAGGAAAGAAAAGAGAGTATTTTTGATGGCTGTCAGCTCAGGCGGGCGTGCTGTCATCAAAGATGAAGGGTCATTTTTCTCCATCTCACTCGCCTTTGCGACGGCTCTCCTCCAAAAATAAAATTCACGGGGACATCCCGCCAATCTTTCTGCCTGCCTCGCTTTTCTCCCATATACATCACTTTTCCCTTTTTTTTTTGACAGTTAGTGCATAGTTTATGCCATCTTCATATTTGCATGTGAGCCAGCATGGCATCAAGTGACAAAAAGATTTTCACCCTGACCATCTCCAAAACTTTTGGGATGGAACTTGAATGGGGCAATGGTACTTTGGCTTTGGAAAAATAAAATGCCACACTGATGTGAGACTTGCACGTGGGGACAAAATTGCTGTGTTTTGGAAAAAAAAAGGTCTGCGAAATGGTATGAGAAATGTTCAGCAATGGTTTCTGAAAAGTTCTGAATTTATGAGTAAAAAAACATGAAAGTGTGAAAATTGTAATGCTTCATTAAAAGGTGTAAAATTTCACAAGAAAGTAGTTGTAATATTAAAAAGCGTGCAATGTAAATAAAAATGTTACTACTGGTAGGACAGAAATACATTTTTGGGAAAAAAAAAGTTGTACTATTACAACAACAAAAACAAAATCACAATGTTTCCAGAAGAAAATCCTAATATCAAACATTTTTTGTAATTTTCTGCTTAAAACACTTACAACTACATGAATAAAATAATGTGAAAAACTGCAATGTATCCTGAAAAGAGCTGGGTATAGTAGCCAACATTGTACTCAAATACGAGTAATGTTACTTTAGAATAACAGGACTCATGTAAAAGTAAAAAGTAGTCTTCCAAATAATTACTTGAGTAAGAGTAAATACGAATCTAAGTATTCAGTGAAAAAATACTGCAGTATTGAGTAACTGGTGAGTAACATAGTATGTGCAAAAAATAAAACATTTATGTGCAAATTCATCCATTGTCACTATGACTGTAACTAAAACACTAAAAAAAACATTATAATATCAACATAAATAATGAAAAGCAACAATGGAATATTTTTGCATTCTTCTTAAGATGTTCATCAAAAAACCTTTGCTTTTTGTGGGATTCTATTAGGTCAGTATACACTTTCAGCTTGTAGGGGTGGAGCCTTGGTCGACAGAAAAATTATCGATGAGGCTACAAAGAATTTATTCATCAAAATAGAGTCATCACTACACCAGGATAGTGTAATATTCTGTGACCTAGACATTTAAAACAACAACAACAACAATACAGGCGTAGCTTTCAATGGAAGAAATACTTAGCTTTAATCACCAAAATGAGCCAATGAAGAAGCATCCTACTGAAGTTTATTGATAAAATATTGTTTTTTTTTGGCAGATATGTTTTATGGTACAGAGGTTGCACTACAACCATACACAATAGATTTTGCAGAACATTTTACTCAGTGGGACCACTGGGAGCAAATATAGCCTTTTTAGAGTATAATTTTTCACATTTAACAATTTGGAGCCATACTGTGTGAGCATAAATCGGTTAGCATATGCACTGCCAAAACAGGTAAACATCAGTAGAAAAATCTACAACTTACTGCAATGACGCAATTTAGTCGTTGAGCTGGGTATCCACCTCTTTAGCCATTCTTCGTTTCAAATTAGTCACTTTGACAAGCCGGCAAAGACTGGGTGTGGTCATGTGGCTGCCTGGCTGTGTTTGATTGGTGAACTGGAGTCAAACGTCACCAGTAATTATGTTTGATTGGTGAGCAGTGTAGAGCAGGAAGTCTCACAGACACCCCTCTCCCCCCAAAATTCATCACGCAAACAAAACATTTAGCGAACTGAATGCAGCTCAATGTAATGGACAGAGCTGGGCACTTGACCCTTTTTTGCCAGTCGTGACCCTCCACCCTTGACCTGGGTACCCTTCTGGCCGCGACCCCCCGCCCTTATTCATAAACATTGTCATCCTCTCTCTCCTCTCTGTGTGGGAGAGTGTATGTCATCGCAACATGTGACATAATGGACCGATCAGAGCAGCAACAATTCCTGATGGGTGCGTGGCATGTGTTGCAGACCAGTCGCCAACAGCACAATGCGTCGGTCACGTGAATCAATGTGGCAGTTGTCGCTCGCGCCGACGTGGGAGTAGAAAGAAGCCTAAAAAGAAGCCTTTCACTGAGTAGGCTGAGATGAAATTTGGCCGCCTCGCGACCACGTCAAACGCATGAGGGCCGATTAATGGGTCGGACTAAAATCCACTTCCGGCCATGCTTAGTCCAGCCCTTTTTTAAAATTTGTCAGTCTCCACCCCCCACCCCAAAAATGGGCATCTGGCCCAGGGACGGACTGCCCAGCTCTGGTAATGGAGTAAAAGTAACACTAATTGTTAACATATATACTCGAGTACACGTGAAAATATGTTGCATCAAAACAACTCTACTACTACTACTCTGGCAAGTACAATTTATCTGTAATGGTCTATTTTCGCGCACGGTGGTCAACTGGTTAGCACGTCCACCTCACAGTTCAGAGGCCGTGGGTTCGATCCCGGCTCCGGCCTCCCTGTGTGGAGTTTGCATGTTCTCCCCGTGCCTGCGTGGGTTTTCTTCGGGTACTCCGGTTTCCTCCCACATTCCAAAAACATGCATGGTAAGTTGATTGGACTCTCTAAATTGCCCCAAGGTGTGATTGTGAGTGCGGATGTTTGTTTCTGTGTGCCCTGCGATTGGTATTGAGAAAAAAAAAATTCTAAATTTGTTCAGTATTGCCGTTAATTCCGTTCATGAGCAAAAATGTCTCCAAATCCAAAGTGAACCAATATGCTTTCCACTGTATTCTCGCACACCTACTACAATAAGAAGACATGAGGGACTCCTTGTCCTGCCTGCTGAACATCCTCCGACATCACGAACTCCGCAAACAATATTACAGCAACTTCCTCTACCCCCAGCGGCTGCCATTCATCATCCGTGGCCAGAGGCCTCCCTAAATGTCTCTCCCCTGAGGGTGATGGATTGATAGTGACCTCATCTCACTTTAGCGAGCGTCCATGTCCAAGCCGTCTTTGGGGCTTGGCAGCCCTGCCAGAACCGTCACGATACGAGGAGGTGTCAGCTCATCATAATTCACTGACAGATGGGGCGGCGACGGTGGGACTGCTGTCCGACAAACTCTGCTGACCCGCTTTGTCTCAGCATTACAAATCCAAAGTCAACACATCCCTCCCTCTGAGGACTGCATGCACCATGGGCTGCAAAAGTGCTCAACGGCACAAACTGTACATAAAAGTCTACAAATATGATTGCTGCACTGCAAGTCAAGACATTATTGCATTATCATATTTTTCTGACTATAATTTGCACTATTTTTCATAGCTTGGCTGGTCCACCGTCCAGAGGTGGGGGTAACAAGTTTATTTTCTCCGTTACATTTACTTGAGTAAGTTTTGGGAAATTTTGTACTTCTAGGAGTAGTTTTAAATCTCTATACTTTTTACTTTTACTTGAGTAGATGTGAAGAAACTGTATTCTTACTCCGCTACATTAGGCTACATTGAACCCATTACGGGCGGCACGGTGGTCGACTGGTTAGCACGTCCGCCTCACAGTTCAGAGGTCGTGGGTTCGATCCCGGCCCCGGCCTCCCTGTGTGGAGTTTGCATGTTCTCCCCGTGCCTGCGTGGGTTTTCTCCGGGTACTCCGGTTTCCTCCCACATTCCAAAAACATGCATGGCAAGTTGATTGGACTCTCTAAATTGCCCCTAGGTGTGATTGTGAGTGCGGATGTTTGTCTCTGTGTGCCCTGCGATTGGCTGGCAACCAATTTAGGGTGTCCCCCGCCCACTGCCCGAAGACAGCTGGGATAGACTCCAGCGCGACCCTTGTGAGGATAAGCGGTATCAATAATGGATGGATGAATTCATTTTATTCATTTAATGGACTTTAATTTGCCTGAAGTTGATTTTGCAGTTTCGTCTGATTGAATGGTTGTTTTTAAAAAAATAAAAAATAAATGAGACGTTGCAACAGTTACTCAGTACTTGAGTAGTTTTTTCACCAAGTAATTTTTTACTTTTACGCAAGTCATTATTTCGATGACTACTTTTTACTTCTATTTAAGTCAGATTAGTCGACAAGACAAAATGATGTCAATGATCAAAATCGTTAACATTTAATTGGATAGTCGACAAATCGTTTATTAATATATCTATTTACTTGGAACTTTGTTTTTCTGTCGAACCTGCATTGTCTCCTGCATTGTCTACTGCGGGCTGTCAGCCTTGGATGTGACGTACATGCGCAGTAGTGGTAATCCAGGTCATCTGTGATGCAAACAGAAGCGTTGTGGACAATGCAACAGAATCTGAAAGTTCGGGTGCTTTTTCCAAAAATACTTAAGATGTAAACTTGCCTTTCATTTTGCGGAGGACGAGAACTCTTTTAAAAAGGACTGACAAAACAAGGACGGAGTTAGGTTTTCATCTGTCTCACTAATCGTCCCTAACCAGGTCAAGTTACGGCCAACGTGTTGTGTTGGGTTCTTTGAAAAAGCAAGACTGCCTTTCTAAGCCTGCATATCATCTGGAGTGCTCTCTTTCATGTGCATTCTCTCCCTGCAGTATTGTTCTCACAGGCATAGTCTGCCCTCTAGTGGACACCCATTTCACTGACGAGGGTGAAAAAAAACATCAAAGCTATGACCAGGAAGCGGTAGATGTTTGCTCTCCTCCTAAAATAACATTGCCTTATTTTGCAATAATTATTTTTATTGCAATAATTATTTTTATTGCAAAATAACACAATAAAAAGTGAATATGTGCAACAAAACCCATCTGTGATGCAAACAGAATGCAAACCGTCCTTGTATTCCGTTGGTCCACCCGCATAATATTGCTTTATTATGCAATAATGCTCTAATATTCTTGTGATGCGCAAAAGGTACTTTAATGGTCAGCATCGCTGTCTGTCGTCACTACAGGGCGGCACGATGGTCAACTGGTGAGCACATCAGCCTCACAGTACAAAGGTCTAGGGTTTGACTCCGGGATCTGGCCTTTCTGTGTGGGGTTTGGATCTTCTCCCCGAGCCTGCGTGGGTTTTCTCAGGGTACTCCGGTTTCCTCCCACCTTTCAAAAACATGCATAGTAAGTTGATTGGACACTCTAAATTGCCCCTAGATGTGATTGTGAGTGTGTGTGTTTGTTTGTCTGTGTGTGCCCTACGATTGGCTGGCAACCAGTTCAGGGTGTACCCAGCCTATTGCCCGAAGACAGCTGGGATAGGCTCCAGCAACCCTGCGACCCTCGTGAGGATAAAGCAGTTCGGATAATGGATGGATGGATGATTTCACGACCGTCTACATTAAAAAAGGCTGGGTTCCCAAGAATTGTGTAAATGTTATACATTAATGGCTACATTATGCCACCGTCCCTGTGTTACCTATATCTTTACTGCTGTAACACTGAAAATTTCCCCACTGTGGGATCAATAAAGTCCTTCTTATCTTATCTTATCTTAAGAAGAGTGAAATATGTTTCAAGTATTTCTTTTCTATTTATAGACTCTCAGTGTATAGTACTTCATAATGTATAGTACTTTTACATTTACAACATTTTTTTTTAAAGCAACACTGGTAATAAAATATTTTCATAACTCTTCTGATGGAACATTGACTTACAACTAGTTGACCTTTGTCATGGCCTGAGGGGGTCTGTATCACTTTTACTGGCACTAAGAAACTTTGAGGAGGGTGGTAGGAACCCTCTCACACAAATAAACTACAAATGTGCTGACTGCTTTACGGTATACGTCACTTCCCCATTTCCCCATTCGTTACAAAGACCGATTCTAACATCTGTGCGAGTTTACTGGTGTCAAGGCAGAAGTTGCAAAACAACCAAAGAAATAAAATATTTTGTTTGAAGACACTCATACACACATGAAGACACACATACACACAAAAGGAAGGCTACCCTGATAAAAGGACATTCAAGGATTTAAACATTGGCCGGGCTTTCACTCGCTGGCGGAAGCTCTAAGATGAGGAGGGATTTCCGACCGATGTTGCCTTGGCTCTGTTTGCTTTGGCTCTGTTCCTGCTGGACTAGTTATTGCTTTGGTTCTGTTCCTGCTGGACTAGTTAGTAGCTTTCCATGATCAAATCACAATGATAATGCTAATGCTTGCTATCGGAAATTTGCGTGCTAGTAATAAATAGCCATCAGTTTGATAGTTAGCTGTTCGAAAACAACGCAATGACTGCAAACTGCAAATACACATGTGGAGTAAAATATGTAGGAAACTACTGTGGAAAGGTATAGAAGCCGACCGGCTTCATAATAGATATTTCATTTTTGCCATTGTACTGTGTTTACATTAGTGCTAATGGTCATGTTCAAGTGAAAACATCCATCCATTATCGATACCATCCATTATCGATTCAGGGGGACACCCTGAATCGGTTGCCAGCCAATCGCAGGGCACACAGAGACAAACATCCGCACTCACAATCACACCTAGGGGCAATTTAGTGAGTCCAATCAACTTACCATGCATGTTTTTGGAATGTGTGAGGAAACCGGAGTACCCAGAGAAAACCCACGCAGGTACGGGGAGAACTTGCAAACTCCACACAGGGAGGCCGGGGCCGGGATCGAACCCACGACCTCTGAACTGTGAGGCCACAGTTAAAAATATCACTTACCATAGGTACACTTCAACGAGCCGCGTATTCCAAGTATTAATTATGAGAGTAATGACACAGTACAGTGTCATAGTTTTTACAATCCATCCATCCATCTTCTGAAAACACTTATCTTCACCAGGGCTGCAAGCATGCAATAAAGTTGTTGTTAGTTGTAGTCTGAGCATTACTGGACATTAGAATCTGGCGATGGAACTTCACTTTGTGCCGTAGAACCTCAAGTACAGGTGCACTGAAGAAAACCATTACAAGAAAAATGCCATACTGTTAAGAGAAAGCAGTTGTAATGTTGTCAAATTTTAATTAACAATAATGTTTTAATGTTTCAAGAAAGGGTCATACATTTAGAGGAAAACAAGCTGTAAAATAATATTGAGGGGACAACAAAAAAAAAATCATTTATTGCTTTCAGAAAAACATAATACCGAAAGTTGTAATGTTATGAGAAAAAAATAGTAATAAAAAAGCTGTAGACTATTAAAAATAGTATTCAGGTAAGAATTCATAATGATCAAGAAAAAGTCATAAAGTTCAGAGAAAAGTCAAACTATAACTGAACAAAGTCTTAATATTAAAGGAATGCAATTTTAATATTAGAAAAGAATGCTATGGAAATAACGTGAAGAAAAGTTGAGGTATTTATTAACTGTATCAAGTAGTAATGTTTCTCGAAAACGTCATCAACAGAAGCATGAGCATTCCCTGTTTTGTGTGTATGCTAATCCACTATTTGGAGATTTTTCTGCTTTTGTGGAGATTGCAACAGCAGCGCAACTGCTGTCACACTAAACGCATCACAACAACATGTTTCACATTAATTGTGCTCAAAATCAAGGTATTTCCTCTGTCTTTGCTATGATTGTCGTCATCCACTCAAAAAATGGGATTGCATGGCCTATTTTTTTGTATGTGGTAGCATCAAGTTGCCTCGAGTGACTTTTAATGAGGCACGCAACCAAAATAACCGTATTGATGCGGATTGATGTATTACGTTTTGCTTCCCCGCCACATTTTCACAAGGGAGAGGACCATCTCGTGTCTGGCGGGTAATTTACACCTCCTGATTGGACGTGTGAGACTCCGGCCGACTGGTAGCTGCCACAAAGGCTTCCGTCAAGCGATCCGGTCATGTTGTAGGTGTCACATTGTCACGTTGCGTTACCATGACGACGACAGAGTGTCATTGCTTGGAGAAAAGTGGCTGCAGGAGACAAGACCCAGAACAAGAGATGCAGCTGAATGGAGCTGTACAGTTAATGTTGCATTTTCTCGGTTCACTGTTTACAAATTTAAATATTCATTTCTTATTTTTTGTGTGAAACCTCTCCACGGTGAAAAACGTCACCCATCACAAATTTCTTAAACGCCCCAAGGTGGTGCCAAAGCCGTGTCTAATAAGAAAGTAGTGCATTGGTGTTAAGAGTGATGTCTCGACTGAGAGACAAGCTTTGTATGTCAGAGAGGATCTAAGTTTAGCCTGGGTTGTTAGCGGAAGAAGTAATGAGGGAGTCATCACTGCATGTGCATTATCACCTGCATGTGGTCCACTAAGCTCACCGGCTGCCACTCTTGTGTTGCGATTTTAGCAGTCACATTGATTACAACAAGCAGATAAAGAGGCGTTGAAAAAGCCAATAGGCTTCTTTGTTTATTGCACAGCAGCTTGGCAATCACTTAAAATTTAACCGGTGCAACGATAGACATTGACTATATTTTTTCCGACACCATTAAAATATCTTCTGTTGTGTCATGTCCACGCAAAACTAAAATCTATCCTTTGAAAACTAATCACAGAACAACTTCAGCGTACACGAAGTGTACTCAAAGAGTACACAATTGGCCCCTGACTGAAAAACATTAAATTAATTTAACTTAAAAGTATCAAATGACTGAGATGCAACTTGCAATGCCAAAATGTAGGATGAAATGCAGGATTTGTCATTTTTACTTTTTATGATTTTTTTTTTTCTTTTTCAAATGCCACAATTTGAACTTTGTCTCATACTTATCATCATCCCCTTTTGTAACTTGAAACGACTAGCAATCAAAGCACAACTTCTGACACTGCAATATAGGATTAGACGATTGCACTTCTTCCAAACTTTTTTTTTTCAATCACAAGCAATTTTTTCCCACAACTTGACCAGACATTAACTCAAACACCAACATTGTTGTTAATACTTTTGTTAATGTAATTAATATACACATTTAAATAGCAGCCTGTTGGTCAATAATTTAAAAGCCCATATTGACATGAAACATGGAAAATGGTTTCGTTGATAAGGTTTCACCTTACACTTCGTTTGACTTTGGTTCTGTGAATATTTCTCATGATGTGCATGCATGCACACTGCACAGCTAGAAAGGTTACATATAGCAGCTGATTGTCATTTGTCATCTGTCATTTCACCTGAACCGTCAATCAGGAGCACACATGGTTTATGACATGCGGTCATTTATTTAACAAAAGCTAAATACACGTTGGCGGCACGGTGGTCGACTGGTTAGCACGTCCGCCTCACAGTTCAGAGGTCGTGGGTTCGAGCCCGGCTCTGGCCTCCCTGTGTGGAGTTTGCATGTTCTCCCCGTGCCTGCGTGGGTTTTCTCCGGGTACTCCGGTTTCCTCCCACATTCCAAAAACATGCATGGTAAGTTGATTGGATACTCTAAATTGCCCCTAGGTGTGATTGTGAGTGCGGATGTTTGTCTCTGTGTGCCCTGCGATTGGCTGGCAACCAATTCAGGGTGTCCCCCGCCTACTGCCCAAAGACAGCTGGGATAGGCTCCAGCACGCCCCGCGACCCTTGTGAGGATAAGCGGTACAGATAATGGATGGATGGATGGATAAATACACGTTGTAACACTGTGTGCTTCCCGGTGACCCTTTTCGGAGGGCTTAGAGTAAAAATATCCAAACAATTGTCATTTTTGGAAATTGTTGGAACAGGGTTAGGGTTCATGACACCCGACAGGGATCAAAGGTTCATGATACCCGACAGGGATCCAACTTCTAACAACAAAATGTAGATTTTGACTTTTTGTTTTTATTTTATTTTTGTTAACATCTTTTCAAGACCCACAACTTGACCAAGCATATCAACAACTGACATTTTCACTTTTGGAACCCCATTACCCATTTTGGAATACCGACATGGTCAATTTCAGAAATTCTTTGAATTAATCTTATAAAGCACTGCGATGTCTAATCCAATTACTGACATCAAAATGTTGGATTTTTTTCCCCGTTGTATACTGTTTTCCAAGTGCCACATCTTAAACAGATCAAACAATCAACTTGAACATCGACATCATTGTCACCTTGGAAATTCTTTGCCTGAATAGGATGTACCATCTGACACCAAAACGTAGGATTATTTACATTGACATTTAAACATTGCACTCGCTTTTGAACTTCCTTTGAACAGTGAAATCAAGAGTCACATCAGCTGGTGCTTAGGAGAAGCAAATAAGAGCGTTTTTAGAAAACAGCAGCCTTGGGACGTGAGTGGCGCACATCATGAGGCATTGATGTCATGAGCCACCCACGCGCTCCTACATTATCAAGGCAAATGACATAATAGGCCATCAGTACGCAGTCAAAGTTCTCTCCATTATACAGAAAAATCAGACTGCTCAAGACACAACTCAAATGTGTGTACTTTCCGAGTAAAATGTATTTATTTACAAGCCTTTAAAATTGCCACGCTAACAACTCCCATTCAAACTTTTATTCTTTTGTACTGTTCAATGAGGTTTACTTGTGCAACAAACTCACATTAGGCCGAAAAAATGAATGCACACCACAGTTAGAAATGCAATAAAAACAGCAGTAAAGGAATAATAGAGATCATTACGCATTGTACCCACGCATTCAGGGTGATTGTTTAGCTTGTGTGCGTGCCTCATCCAACCCACCAGCTAATTAGCACCCAACAAAAAATGAGTACGTTTAAAACTATCTACTGTATAGAAAACGATTAACAAAATTGAACTTTTTGATTGTGTGTATCTGTTAGTAGACCGGTTAGCATTTAGCATCATGGAATTCACACCTGCTAGCCAACAAAATATGTCCATTTTAGTAGTTAACAATTTTGGACAATCTGAAGTATATCAAAACCAAAAACAATAACACTATTAATAGAGATTGAAGACTGTCAACTAGCAGGCTAATTAGCATTTACCATCATGAATTAGCATCTAATAGCCAACAAATGGTGTCCTTTTTTGTCAGCAAATCTGTGGTAGGCTAAAGAGACCATTATCAGTACTGACTATAAATTACGCTGTCATCAAGCACGATAATTTAACATCATGTAATTGACCTCAAATAAGAAATGAAATGTAATTTTTGTAGAAAATGTTGAGCACTCTGTTGCATGAAAATGCCAACATTATGACAAATGCTGTTTAATGATATTGTCAGCAAGCAGGCCAATTAGCATTTACCAACAAGCAATTAGCATCTAATTCCCATGCGACCGCTTCATACTATTGGGAAAGAGTTGTGGAGGCTTGACTGTGACAGAGAAGTTTAAGGTGGACCACTGCATCAGTGGTCAGCTCTGATCCCCCTCACACTTTGCAACCATGAAAGATAGCCTGACAGATTAGGTTAGACTTGTATTTATGAGCATCATCTTTGGAGATGAAATTGGGAACTGTAAAAGCAGGGTGAAGGTACAAAACACACAAACATTTTGAAAGATGGGGGCATGTGCTGGAAATAAGAGGAATGAAAATCAACCCAAGTAAGAGAATACATTTCAATTGGCTCTATTTTCATAGATGGCACATGTGGAAAAGATGGGCATAACCTGATTCTCATGAAGCAAAAGAATCACTGCACCCTCCATCCATCCAGCGGCTCAACTAGGAGTCCCTCCTGGATGACCGAACTTCTCACCCTGTCTCTAACTCGGACAGGAGGCAGGAAACCCATTTTGGCCGCTTATATGAGGGATCGTGTTCTTTCTGTCACGACCCACATCTCGTGACCATAGGTGAGGGTAGGAACATAGATCGACCGGTAAATCGAGCGCTTCACTTTTGGGCTCAGCTTCTTCACCACGACAGACCGATATAGAGTCCGGATCACAGCAGACGCTGCACCGACCCCAAGATACTTGAACTCTTCCACTTTGGGCAGAATCTCATCCCCGACCTGGAGAGCGCACTCCAACCCTTTTCTGATTGGGGACCATGGTCTCAGATTCTGAGGTGCTGATTTTCATCCCAACCGCTTCACACTCGGCTGCGAACCACTCCAGTGAGGGTTGAAGATCACCGCATGAAGAAGAAAACAGTACCACATCATATGCAAAAAACAGAGATGCAATACTGAGGCCACAAAACTGGACCCCCTCAGCTGCATTCCGTTTGGCCAGCCGGTTTCTGTCAGCTGCCTCCGGAGTGCCGCAAGCCAAAAAGGCCCGATAGGACTCTTTCTTCAGCCGTTCCTCCCAATCACGCCAATCACACGCACGGAGCGTGGTGATCAATAAAATAAAAACAATGTGGGCCTCATGTCATTGCATCTGCAAGGTACACAGCACTGTTATAATTTAAAAATGTTCCTTACTCGTCGCGTGTCAGGTGTGTGGCACCTGCGTGTAACGTGGTACAGGTTAAATCCATTCTCAACGCCGTTTAGCTGACTCGGACCAACTGGGACCACATGGGTCATTTAAATATCCAGACAGGAATTTGGTGGCCGTTAGGTGATGCCCAGCTCTGGTAACTAGCTCCACAAGAGGAACTTTAATGAATGTGTGATAGATAGTGAAGTGTACAAGTACACCTTGTAAATCAAAGTCAGGGAAGCTTTATTACTTTGTAAATAGTAATACGGACAGCATATGTTCATAATTCCATCCGTTGTATTACCTTACGTGCCTCAAGTGCCTTTTCCAACCGGCCCTTAAAAGCAGAGTGGCCTGGAATCCCAAAGGAACAATCATCAACTACCTCCGCAACTGCAACAATTACACTCAAGCTCGGCGTAAACTAGCTATTTGTCAGCCATTATCTCACCGACGCACGCGGCTCACAAAAGGCTCAGCGGAGAAACAGCGGCGAAACAAGAAAAAAGAAAAAGAAACTCCAATTGTTCCATCAAAAGAGACACCATTGTGTTGTTGTCGATAAGCATGCGACGCGGAATGCGAATGTATCTTTAGTGATGTTTGTGGCCAGGAAGAGTTTCTTTTCAAAGGGGAGATTGCGGTTGCCAGGCAACAAGCAGAAGAACCGATTGAGGACTAAAGTGTGAACGGAGGGGAAAAAGACAAAAGGGCCTCAATCTTCTGTCAATCGTGCAGTCAGTCGGCCTCTTTCTCGCATTTGTAACGTCAATGCTTGAGCAGTCAAAATAAACAAATAATCCACAATATTTTCAAAAAGTCCACAGCACGCTTGGCCATGCACAAGCACCTGCAAACAATGTTCACATTGAATAATTACTATAATATTGTCAATACTTTCTACATGTTAACAATAGCTGCCACCTTGCAAAATAGAAATCAACTGAATAACTACAAATTATTTATAGCCCACTAGTTGAAACAAGGCATTCAGATTAAAATTGCATTTGTAGATTATGAGTTAAGCGGCAAAATCTAGCCATCTCAGGAGGCGGCCATTTTATCACTTCTGTCGACTGAAAATGACATCACAACTACTCAGGGCCCAGGTAACGACCAATCACAGCTGACCTGTATTCTGAAGCTGAGTCTTGATTGGTCATTATCTGATCCCTGAGTAGTTGTGATGTCATTTTCAGCCGACAGAAATGACAAAATGGCCGCCCCCTGCGATAGCTAAAAACGGGTGGGTTTCGCTGCTTAACTCATATTCCACAAACGCAGTATTAATCAGAACGCCGTGTTTCAACTAGTGGGCCTGCTGGGAACATATTCTTGAAAAAAATTAATTCCCCTCTTTAACCCTTGTGTTGTCTTGTGGGTCAAAATTGACCCATTACCATGTTTAGCTGTAGAAAAAAATACCTTAAACAATCTTTTTCCAATTTGAAATTTGATGAATTTTCCTAAATGGGCCCCATAATTAGAAAAAGCGTTACTTTGTTTTTGTGTATGTTTCCATGTGGGCTGTACACCACTAGGGTACAAATATTGTCTTATGGGTCACTTTTATATTATTATATTATATATATATATTATATTATATTATATTATAAAAGCATATTAACACCAGAAAAAAAGTTCAAAGGGCACACAAACTCTCTCAAATACAAATACACACACATACAAACCCATGAACACACAGACACACAGTCACACAGATGCATACACACAAAAACACACAAATAATCTAGATTGATGCACGAATTGAACTTGCATTTGACCAGCACCTGCACTTTTGATCTGCAGCTAACCCATTGATTTACACAAGCTCCAAAACGAAGCAAAAAAAAAAAAAAAACCTCAAATCTCAGAAATAATAAAAACAAATTCAGTACCGAGGATATAAAGGTACCCTGAATCAAAGGACCCATATTTGGCTTCTTGCTGAGGCCATGTGTAGACATTTCACTGTCCAAAAGTTCCTGGATGAGATCTTTTCAGTAGCTCAGGAAGAGCAAGAGGATGAAGATGTATCCGAAGAGCAAGATGGGATGGAATGACACCCAGAAGATGATGCATCTTCAGATGAAGAAGAGGAAACCCCTCAAGATTATGGACATTTTTGTCAAAGAACAGCAAGATTGCGTGGTTCTCATCAATTTCAGACAGCAACCAAGTAAGAACAAATGCACCAAACATAATAAGGATGACTCCAGTGCCAACAAGATCAAGTCAGCTGCTAATGTCCTGGAAATTTCACCAACCTTTCTCCTGTTCATCACACCAGACATCTAAAAATTCAGAGGCCTCTGAAGCCATTGTGGAAGATATTCACGGAACTGAATCTTGTCTTGATCCACCTGAGACTGCAGCTGGGTCAATCAAAAGAGAAAAGGTTCTGACCCTGGAAGTAGGACTGCAAGACAAAAGCTATGCACTGGACATGTGAGAAATACATCTGCAAAGCCCATTCTCACATTCGCACATGCTGTCCTACATGTGCTAAATACAGCTGATGCTGAAAATTGTTCAGAAAGTCAAGCAACATTTTTATGATTCACTTCATTAAAAAAATGAAAAGAATAAACTGCTGACGAAAAGTTCCAGATTGTTGACTTGTTTCCATTTCAATATAATTACTTCAGAAGTAATTAATAATTCCAGATTGTTGACTTTTTCCCCTTTCTATACAATTACTTCAGAAGTAATTACCAGTACTTCACATTTTATACAATAACAATAATATATATTTTCTGTGTAAAAGAAACGTATTATGACAGTTGGTTGGTGTTTAAAAAAAAAGCGTAATAATGGTCATTGATGATTGTTTGTTTGTTTGTGTCACAAATAAATGATAAAAATTAATTAAATTGTGTTGAATTGATAAATAACAGGTTGTTTCATCATGCAAAATAGATTTGGAATTTAAAATTCAATTAAGTTGCTTTATTTTGGGGCTTTGGTAGGGCAGGTCTTTTTTGACCCATAGGACAAGGGGAGTAAACAGAATGTTAAGATCGCACAAGGGTTAAGGACAGAACCGCTTTAAAAGACCGGTCAGGGGCTGCAAATTTATGAATAAGGACGGAAGGACAAGGCCAGAAGGGTACCCAGGTCGCGGACGGAGGACGGACCGGCCAAAAAGCATCACGTGCCCAGGTCTGGTCTTCACATTATTGACGACAACTATATTGGCTGAGAAGTTATTGTTTGTGACACTAATCACTGTTACGGTTTCATCATGTAAAATGCAAAACATAGGGTCAAAAAACCAGCAGGAAGTAAAAATCAGTGAATAAACTGCAAAGAAATAAGAGTCATTGTGCTTTTTAGACATGATTTTATTGAACTTAGTGCCATCAATTGCCGTATATAAAATGGCGGTCATTCTGATCGGGCCTTCGCAATCAAAATGCAAATTGTCTACCTCTAAGACGGGCGATGACGTCACGCTACGCAGCAACTTCAATCTGACAAACTAGAAGAGATGCCATTTAATTAGAGTCTGATGTACTCGTTTCGGATTTACTTGTTTTTTTTTTCTCAATTTTTTTTTTTCTCAATTCACCTCTAACCTCTGTCTCCATCAAGTAAAGAGAATTACAACTAACTGAACTTTGAATTATTATATATTAAAAAAAGAAAAAAATGTTGGTCAGTTTTTACTTTATCAATATATATTTTTGCTTTTATTACTCATGCCCTGTCTGTCTGTCCGTCTATCTATTTATCTGTTTTGTTAGATCAATTATCAATTATATGTTATGCAACACTATTATTTGTGTGTAAATTAATTTGAGAATACTGATAAATTCATTTATGGTTTACAGTCTGGGATTATTTATTTACTGGAAAAATATCATTTCCAATATTTCTAATGAAACATCCATCCATCCATCCATTATCTGTACCGCTTCTCCTCACAAGGGTCGCGGGGCGTGCTGGAGCCTATCCCAGCTGTCTTTGGGCAGTAGGCGGGGGACACCCTGAACTGGTTGCCAGCCAATCGCAGGGCACACAGAGACAAACATCCGCACTCACAATCACACCTAGGGGCAATTTAGACAGTCCAATCAACTTACCATGCATGTTTTTGGAATGTGGGAGGAAACCGGAGTGCCCGGAGAAAACCCACGCAGGCACGGGGAGAACATGCAAACTCCACACAGGGAGGCCGGAGCCGGGATCGAACCCACGACCTCTGAACTGTGAGGCGGACGTGCTAACCAGTCGACCACCGTGCCGCCTCTCTAATGAAACAATTAAATCTTATTGATACAAATATTGATTAAAGGTAGTGATGTTCCACCATAGAGTCGAAACATTTAATATTATAGACCACACTATAAAGTTAAATATTATCGCTGTCCTGTGAGAAACAATTCTGTTCATTTTTTTCAATTTTCTTATTTTTACGTGCATGGTGTTTCCGCGTTCTAGACACATTAAGGTGAAAATGATCAAATTATTCCAAAATTGGACGTACGTGCTTTTCACAGGACAGCGACAATACGCTCATAACAAGTTAAATTTCCCAGCTACAGTATGGTAGCAAATTTTTCATTTTTCTTTTAAAGTGTTGAAATCATTATTAAATAAATTAATCACCGATTAATAAATAAATACATAAACAACTTAAAAGTAACTTAAACTTGAGAAACACATTACTCTACAAATGAAGTAATATTGTAAACATATGTATTACTTTCACATATAAGTAACAAGTAATATGTAAGATATTACATTTTGGAAGTAACTTTTCCAACACTGCCAATAGCAGATGTGACATGGAAGTTGAAAAGTAAAAGTCTTTATCTACGAAAATACAAAGTAACTAAACTGACGGACTGCAGGATTTCTGACTGGGAGAAAGCTTGCATCCTCACTTGAAAAACGTTTGACATACTGACAACATGTCACTGAGTCACTGAGCTTATAAACTGTAAAACATCAGAACTATATGACATAATAAAGAACAAAGCCCAAGAGGACCATAGCAACTGCATAGCAACTGATTCATCAGTGAACAACCAGGCACAACAGTGCCCCCCCAAGAGGCACCACCCGGTGCCCAGACTCTAACAACAAAATAATAAAAGTAGAGCTGTCAAATTCAAAACATTAGCTATGGAGATTAATTTAAATCTTATAATGCACTAAAAAGATTAACTCAGTTAACTCAGTTTTATTTACTTCCTGTTGCAGCTGACCTCTGCTCACTGTGTAGCCAAACTTACAGGAGAATCACGGTCGCAAAGACTGACTTTTACGTAGTTTTACTTTAAAAAGTTGCTTGATGGCTCATTGGAGAAATCCAAAATATTTTGCACACTTTGCAAAGCCAAATTCAAATACCATATTAGTTGTAAATTTTTGGTGCAGGGGCAGAGCCAGAAGGTGGCTAATGGGTGGGCCTGGAATAATCAGGTTGGGCCGGAATATTTCTCTCACTGAGCACAGTCCTGCTGTCCCGACACATCGTATATTCAAATAAAATGCCAAACGGAATAATATGAAGTTTAGATCTTCCTCAGACAAACACAATTATGCCATTCTTTATTTTCAATAAAATAAAAAACACATCAAAAACACAAATTCAAAATTAATTGAATACTAATTTTTTAAACATTTTAAAGTATAAATTGTTTTCATGAATCTCACTGGCTGGGCAGTTTGTCAATCTAGGTGGCCTGTACACCCACCAATTCCTCTGCCCCACTTGGGTGTATCGTTCAACTGTTGTATTTTACAGGAAAACAATCATATTCAAGGATCAAAGAAAGCTATTAGAATAATCTTTGAATCAAAATATACTGTTATTTTTTTTCCACCTTAATTCCAAGGATTTTACTCAAGAAAATATTGGTTCCAAGCTTCGTTAAAAATTGTAGTTTAAAAATGTGATTAATCGTGATCAATTGTGGAACATTTTGCGATTAATTAGTTTAAAAATTTTTAATCGCTTGACAGCACGAGACAAAAGACAAACAAGGTCAAAAATTAAAAATACAAAATAAACATTAGTACAAAACAACAAGAATCAAAGTAACGAAACAAACACTAAGAAACCATCTTGACTTGTATTAAGAAAGCAAACAAACAGCAGTTAAATGCGACAAAGACAATAAACCAACAAAGACTCAAAGAAAACAAACTCAATACAAACAGACGAGACAATGAGCAACACCTGGACAAGACACAAAGTGTATAGAGCAGGGGTGCTCAATCTCGGTCCTCAAGAGCCCCTATCCAGCCTGTTTTCCATCTCTCACTGCCTGCAACACATCTGATCCGCTCATCATCAAGCTTTAAACAAGCCTGATAACGATTGTGATCATTTGTATCACGTATGTTCAGGTAGGGAGGGATGAAAAACAGGCTGGATAGGGGCTCTTGAGGACCGGGATTGAGCACCCATGGTATAGAGGGAGCTGACTGGGTAACACAAGGCATCGGGTAATGAGCACAGGTGGACGAAACATGCTTGACTAAGACAGCAAACAAACACGCGACAAAGACAATGAACCAACCAACACTGAAGGAAAGCAAGGAACTAAACACAAACTCATCAGACGAGAAACACCTGGAAAAGACACAAAGAGTTAGAGGAAAGTGATTGAGTATCTCAAGAGATCTGGTAACGTCGCCAAATGGACACAATAACCTAACAAGACAGATACATATAAAAGAATCACGAGGAAAACATGAAACTACATTCAAAATGAAACCAAAACCAACAACCGATTGGAGAAGGCCAGACAAGAGGTTCCTGGCGGGACCAGCCTGGTGGCTGTCCCGAAGGCTGGACGAGAGGTTCTTGACGAGGCCGGTCTGGTGGCCGTCCCGAGGGCCACAGAAGAGATGAGGGCGGCAGGACAATTCTGGCTCAGTGTAAACTGCCAAAGCCGGGTCACAGAGTGGCAACAGTGCTTATGCCATCGAAGCAAGGTTGGAGGGTGGCAACATGGCTTGTGCCGCTGTAGCAGAATCGGAGGGCGCTAGCATAGCTTGTGCTGCCGTAGCAGAATCGGAGGACAGCCACAGATCTTGTGCCGTAGCAGGGTGGAAGGGCGGCTGTAGAGTTTGCGCCAACGGAGCATTGTTGGAGGGCGGCTGCAAGGCTTGAGTCGCCAGAGCAGGATTGCACGGCGGTAGCAGGCAGCATGAGAGCTTGCACCGCCAAAGCAGAATCAGAGGGTGGCCGCAGAGCTTGCACCGCTGGAGCATGGTTGGAGGGTGGACACATGACTTGCACAGCCAGAGCAGAAACAGAGGCTGGCAGCAGAACTTGCACCGCCGTAGCAAGTCCCAAGGTGCTGGCAGAGTTTACGTTGCTGTAGCAGAGCGGAGGGCGTCCGCAGAGCTTGTGCTGCCAGAGCAGAATTGGAGGGCTGCCGCAGAGCTTGCACTGCCGTAGCAGAATCGGAGGACGGCTGCATAGCTTGCGCCGCCAGAGCAGATTCAGAGGGTGGCCACCCGGCTTGCGCCGCTGGAGCCAAGTTGGTGCTTAATGGTGGTGAGGAGCCGGGAAGGGGGTCTGCAGCTCCTAAGGTGCCGGCACGGGGCCCTGCCTCATCAGCCTGCCACCATAGAGGTTGGGAAGCAAAAGATACACGAGGGGCCAGGAGTAACTATAGTGAGGAAGGAAAAAAAGACCTATGAAAATGGAAAGCCGGGCACCCAAGTAAGGGTTTGAAGAGAAGGGTGCAGTGGTGGACACTTAAGGTACAGGTCCGGAATGATGTGCCTTGGAAAAGGGGGGTTACACCTATTGGTATTGGTTGCAGGCAGACTGGGGCTTGCTACATCCTGGGTGACCCATCGATGACGAGCAAAACAAGACATTCCCAGTGAAAAGGCGAAGCAGCAGCCGGTGAAACAATCACCCCCTGATTAGAGGTGGAGGGATGATTAGGAGTAGGTGGTAGGGATGGGACGAGATCTCGTGCTACGCGGGATTAGAACACCGGGAGATTTCTCGTCCCTGCACAGCACGCGATCTATTTTCTTTTGACGGCGTCTTGGAGTCCGGGTGAATATAGATGTCCTAAAAGAAGCTGTCACCGAATGGGAACTTCCGAGGCCAAATCACGGAGTCGCTGTTGTGACCGACAACGCTCGCAACATGGATGTGGCGATACGTGAGGCTGGCTTTGAGCCACACATTAAGTGCTTATTGTGCAGGCAATGAACGCAACGCGAGTGCGGCTGGTCCAAAGTTGGCCGCGTATAGGTTTTTTTTTTTCACCGATGCTCAACAGCAGCAGCACTTTTGACGTATAAATAAAGACAGCTTCAGCTGCCCGCGCACAGACTAATTATGGACGTAATCACGCGCTAGAACAACTCTTTCGACATGATGGCTCACGATCTAGAGCAGCGGGGTGCCGTATCTGCAGCTCTGAGGAGCCCAGAACTACGACGAGTTGCAGAAATCTTGACACAGACGCAGTGACATTCCTCTTTGTGAATATCGACTGAGAAACAAGTTGAACTCTACAATACAATATAATTTTATTTATATAGCGCATTTCATAACAGCTCGAGCTGTAACAAAGCATTTTAAAAACAATACAATAAATAAAATAAACAATAAGAGGCAGTGATACATCTATTTATAAATATGTCAATAAATATTAACAAATATCTAAAATATTAATAAGAATATAAATAAAGCCAATGAATTAACATAAAACACTATATACAATTGAGTTACTGCCCCACGAGCAGTTGGATTTTGTCAAAGTATTCAGTAAGAGGAAAGAGCTCAGCTTTAGCTGTTATTGCAGCAGCATTTGAGAGCATGTAACGAAAGTGACTCCTGTTTGACTTTAGAGCTTGATGATTGATTTTCTTGCAGTCTGTTTGATAAAAAAAACATTTTGAAAACTGAAAAAATTACATTAGGTATTTCTTTAGATTCGAAATTTAGCAAAAATCTCGTCTCGTCTCGTGGACTCAATCTCGTGAGACATCTTGTCTCGTGGGATTTTTGTCTCGTCCCATCCCTAGTAGGTGGTGACGTCTGCAGCTCGATGGATTGTGTCTGAGTCTATGAAGGTTCAGTACGTTCTGTCACGTGAGGAGTGGGATTTGGACCCAATAGCAGACGTGACACGGAATTTGAAAAGTAAAAGTCTTTATCTATGAAAATATAAAGTAACTACAAAGAGCAGGACCGGAAGATTTCTGACTGGGAGAAAGCTTGCATCCTCAGTCGAAGAAAGTTTGATGTACTGACAACTTGGTGTCACTGAGTCACTCCACTTTATGGACAGTAAGATATCAGGCCTATATGACATAATAAAGGACAAAATATAAAAGGACCATAGCAACTGCATAGCAACTGATATATCAAGGAACAACCAGGCAAATCATTTTTGAATAACAATATGCAGGTTGTTGTGAATTGAGTTGAGTAGTCAGGTCACTCATATCTAAAGGCACCGTTGTAGAGCATTTTTACATGATATTCAATGCTGTGAGGTACACTTGTGGATGATATGATTTGCATGTACATAAGAGGATGAGAGGATGGCAGCCTTTCCAAGCTTTCTTTGCCATGATGCACAATCCCAGCCAAAAAAAAAACATGGAAATTGAAGCCAAAGTGATATGAGTCACTTATCTCTATTCAGAGCTCATCAGGTCATGCTGATATTGACGTCATTCCCAGGAAAGAGAGTTTCAAAACGTGTTTTTTGTCTGGCTAGAATTAAAGTAGCCCTGGTAAATATTTGACCTTTGAAAGAAGGAAGATCTGAGGCTGTCAAATTTAGCTTTTGTTGTGTTTCCCTGCAGGCCATAATTTGTAACATTCTAACACTCTTCACAGACACCTGCAAAACCATAAAAATACCAGTACTTCATTATCATTGTGATCCCTTGAGGTTGGTAACAAATTAGGGTATGAAGACATGGGTTTCAAAGTAGGGTTTCCGGACAGACGCCCATTGTGTGGACGGACGGACAGTTAATGACGAGTTTTTTTAAAAAGGGAAGACTAAGCAAGGATGGAAGTGGGTTTTTGTCCGTCGCTGTAATCATCTCTAACCTGGTCAAGTTCCCACTAACGTGTTATGTTGGGTTCTTTTAAAGGGCAAGACCATTGTTCGCTTCTGTGATACCACAGAGCCATTTTTATTAACTGCCTGCACAACACTGGATTTTTTATGTCCACTCGCTGCAGTAACATTGTACTCATGGGCATAGTCTGCCCTCTAGTGTTCCAACACATATAATACGATGGATTACACCACAGGACTGACGAGGAAAAGGGTATATAGCAATTTTGCTTTGTTAACTAACTGTTAACATTTAGTACATACCTTATCCCTTTGCATGCAAACTATGTCCCTGTCTGGGACTATGGGACATCTCTAGAGCATAAAAACTCGCTAACCCATGTATATCCATCCACCCATTATCCTAACTGCTTATCCTCACAAGCGTCGTGGGCGTACTCACAATCACACTTAAAGCGAAAGTCAACCTAAACATATTTTTTTCAAGAATATGTTCCCAGCAGGCCAACTAGTTGAAACACAGCATTCTGATGAATTTTGCGTTTGTGGAATATAAATTAAGCAGCAAAATGCGCTTGTTTTTAGCCATCTCAGGGGGCGGCCATTTTGTCTTCTGTCGACTGAAAATGACATCACAACTGCTCACAACGCCCAATCACGGCTCAGATTCAGAGAACAGGTCAGCCGTGATTGGTCGTTGTGAGCAGTTGTGATGTCATTTTCAGTCGACATAAGACAAAATGGCCGCCCCCGGAGATGGCTAAAAACAGGTGAATTTTGCTATATTCCACAAACGCAAAATTAATCAGAATGCCATGTTTCAACTAGTGGGCCTGCTGGGAACATATTCTTGAAAAAAATATATTTGGGTTGACTTCCGCTTTAAGGGCAATTTAGAGTGATTAATTAACCCACCATGCATGTTTTTTTTGGAATGTGGGAGGAAATCGGAGAAACCGGAGAAAACCCACGCAGGCACGGGGAGAACATGCAAACTCCATACAGGAAGGCCGGGGCCGGAATCGAACATCTCAACTATGAGGCGGACATTCTAACAGTCGACCACCGTTACACCCTATATACTCGACCACCGTTAAGGGTTTCACAGTCAGGCACCAAGCCAGAGTTATAGTTTTAAATTGAGGTTTCAAGCCTGGGTTATTATTTTAAACCAGAGTTTAGCTTTCAAGTAGGAATTCAAGCCAGCGTTAAGGTTTTAGAGTATGATTTTAAAACAGAGTTGGGGATACAAATTGTGGTTTTAAACCTGGATTCGGTTTTTAAATCAGAATTGGGGTTTCAAAGTATGGTGTGAAGCCAAGAGTAGGGTTTCAAAGTAGGCTTTTAAAACGTGGTTCGGCCTTAAAGAGGATTTCAAGACAGACTATTTTGAAGTAGGATTTCAAGCCAGGGTAGGTACCAAGCCGGGGTTAGGGTTTCAATTATAGGTTTCAAGCCAGGGTTAGGGTTTCAAAGTCGAGTTTCAAACCAGGATTAAGGTTTCAGACTAGGGTGTCAAACCAGGGTTAGAGTTTCACAGTTGGGTTTAAAAGGTTTATTTGGGGTTTCAAACGAAAGAACTTACCTCCAGACACATGCATCTTTTGCCAGCGACAGTATAAACCGCAAATATTTATTCATAAATCATCCACTGTTCTATTCATTCAGTCGGCATCATTTGCTGACTTCTCAGTCACTGCGCGCGTCATTGGACGAAATAGACGTCAACCGTCACAGCAGTCAAATACGCCTGTTGTGGTTTAGTCTTCACATTTTTTATGCGTGTCTTTGCTTAATACTTTATTGATGCATCTTGGGCAGATAAAAAAAAAAATCATCCATTTTGAAAGGCTGCAAACACAACCAGAAGTCGAGGGAAAAAAAGCGCTGTGAATACTTTTTGGACGCACTTTAATTAGGACTAGAGGTTGAATACAACATTAGCAAGCAGTTCATTCACAAGATGACTTTTACTGGAAAGGAAGCAGATGGTTGGAGTCTCAGTTGCAAGTTTCTGACACCCAGAGGATCCGGGCTCGTAAGCTCGCTCGTTCTCAATCAATGACATTCGAGCGCAATTAAAGCGGTACAGGTATTAAAATCCAAATCACTATTTAACAAGCATATTTGTGCGCACGCCTGCATAATTCTTTGCCATGTATTTTAAAAGCATGGTAAAGTCCCCAGATGGCCGGAGTTTACGGTGCGCGAGTGATTCATATTGTCTTGTGAGATTCACTTTTTAGTGGAATGTTAATGAGTCGACCAAAAACCAATGGCCAAAAATGAATAAGAATAAGAATCCAGACACTCTGGCCTTGATTTAGAACAGTCCTGCAAAGCAGCCACAAACCAGGGCCGGGCTTTCTCACAATGGACAACACATTTCACTGCAGAATGGCTTGATAGACTTGAGATTACACCCTTATGCCACGTTCCAAATTATTATGCAAAGGATGTTATCTTATTTTTTTTACATCCAAACAACAGCTCTGGGAGGCTATTTTGGCATCAAGCAGAAGCTGTCCAAAACTCACAAGTTCAATGGACGCAAGAAGCTGCTATCAAATAGGAGGTCATATGTTCTAATGTAACTTGACCGCCATCCATCCATCCATTGTTTATAAGGTTTATTCTCACAAGTGTCGTGGGGCGTGCGCGAGCCTATCCCAGCTGTCTTTGGGCAGTAGGCGGGGGACACCACGAATTGGTTGCCAGCAAATCGCAGGGCACACAGAGACAAACAACCACTCGCACTCACAATCACACCTAGGGGCAATTTAGAGTGTCCAATCAACCTACTAAGCATGTTTTTGGAATGTGGGAGGAAACCGGAGTACCCGGAGAAAACCCACGCAGGCACTGGTAGAACATGCAAACTCCATACAGGGAGGCCGGGGCCGGTATCGAACTCACGATCTCTGAACTGTGAGGTGGACGTGCTAACCAGTCGAACACCGTGCCGCCCTGTAACTTGACCTGTTTATGTGTTTTTGATTGAAATAACTTGATTTTAGCAAATACAACCTTATAATGTTGCAAATTAAAAAAAAAGGCAATTTTCAGTTCTTTACAACCTAGGAAATATTGTTTTACATAATAATTTGGAACGTTGCATCGAACAAAAACTCCGGTTTTGTTTTTGAACAAAAAATTACTGTTTTCATTGGGAGGGTGTAAACGGTTTTAAAAAAGAATTTTGTTAAGGTATTCAAGCCAGTGTTTGGGTTTCAAAGTAGGATTTCAAGCCAAAGTTGAAGTTTCAAATTTGGGTTCTAATTCTCTGTCAAAATGTCAAACTTTGATAAGGGTTTTTTAAACAAGGGTCTAGGATTCGTGTTGGGGTTTTAAAGGAGAGTTTCAGGCCTCAGTTAGTTTCAAATGAGGGCTCCAAACCTGGGTCAGGTTGTGAAGCCTGGATTAGTGTTTTAATCAAGCTTTTGCTGTTCAAGTTAAGGTTTCAAGTGTTAGGGTTTCAAGTTTCAAAGCAGGAGTTCAAGAACTGATTACTGTGGAGTTTCAAATTAGAGTTGTAATCTTGGGTCCCGGTTTCAAGACCAGATTATAATTTTTAATTGGGCTACAAGTATGCATTTTAAATAAGGGTTTGGGGCTCAAGTTAAGGTTTCAAGCCAGTGTTAGTGTTTCAAAGTAAGATTTCAAGTCAGGATTTGAGTATTAAAGGGAAAGTCAAGTCAAAAATATTTTCCCAGTAATGTTGTAAGTGCCCCCACTAGTCTAAACACATTATTCTGATTAATACTGTGTTTGTGGAATATGGGGCGGCCAATTTGCCACTTGCTGTCAACTGAAAATGACATCACAGTTGCTAAGGCCTCAGGTAACAACCAATCACGGGATCCAACTGTGATGTCCTTTTCAGTCAACAGCAATTGGCAAAATGGCCGCCCTGCCCCCTGAGTTGGATAAAAACGGGTTGATTTTTTTCGCTTATTTAAATTCCCCAGACGCAATATTAATCAGAATACCCTGTTTTGACTAGTGAGGATGTGTAGAACATATTGTAAAGGAAGTTTTGTCTTGACTTCCCCTATAATATAGTTCTTTGGGTAAGGACTACGAACATGGGTTTTCAAGTTAGACTTTTTATCCTAAATTAGTTTGAGGAACTGTTGTTAGGGTTTCAAGCCAGGGTTAAAGTTTGAAAGTATGGTTTCAAGTCTTGGTTAGCTTTCTACCCTGCGCAGATTCACAGAGTGGGGTGTTAAATGTCAACACAGTGTGTCCCAGCTGGGAGAACATATTCAGTGTTCCCTGGGAGCAGATGTCGACCAAATCTAATTGGAGACTCATCTCGCCTCCAGGATGGAAAACAGCCTCATGCTACAGCTGGGAGCCATCGATGAGGAAGAGCCAACTGATGTCGGCAATTGCCAGAAGCGGCAAATATGGCGCGACCATTCAATCACACAGCACTGTGCAACAAACGTCATCACAAGCCCTCTTCTCGTTTCTCATAGAAATTCACCGCTCCTACTAGAGTCCTTTTACTAATACAAGAGCTGTGTAGCTGACACTGAGGATGGTTTTGGGAGATGAACGTGAGCACTTCCGCATTGACTTAATTTGAAACCTCACCCCTGGAAGAAAATCCTAATTTCAAACTCTAACTCTTGTTGAGACTACTAACACAAGATTGAAACCTTCATTTGGAACCCTTACTTGAAACCCAAAGTCTTGTTTAAAAAACCCTAACCCAGGGTTGAAACCTTAACCCTGGCTTGAAACGGTAATGTAAAACTCTTGTTGAATCACCACTTTGAGACCTTAACTCTTTTTTTTTTAATAAGTCATTTGTCATTGTCATTATTCAAGTTTTTTTCTTCCTCAAGATGACTCAGCTGAGCTTAAGTGTGGCGCTCTAACACCCTCTATTGTCCAGGTGCCACTGCTTGTATCTCAAAGTGACAGAGATGGGTAAATTTTGGGCAAAAATGTCTTTTTATTGACAGAACCGTCAGTAAAAAGTTTTTTTTTTTTTTTTTTTTAACTGATGGTGCTAAAACAGTGATGACGAATTGTAATTTAGCGATGATGGAAGCACAGTTAAAATAACGATGACGGACCAACGACTGGCGGAGTGGGCCAGCCTGAAATAATGACGGACTGATGATGGCAGACTGCCGGGCTGGCCACTGACGAATGACGGATGAAATTGTCCACAACTGTAAATCGCTCAAGATCTCAAGGCACCACTGTGTTGTTTATCCGCAGCCAAACAAGACTAATGTTACTGCAGCTTACTGAAAAGTTATGACTGTGTCAATGTCCATATATCTGCAAAACATGTGGCAAAACGGTTAAAATCTTAACATTATATTTGGCATGACTATATGTTTTTACAAATTCAATATTAAAAACTGCTGTATCTAATGTGTGTATCATATTTACATGATGTTGTACACAACACGTAACACGTCTCGCATGCCCATATGATTTAATGTTCAGGGAGTCACATGCTGTTTCACCAACACATATAACTAGCATGGCATCGGTAAATCTGACATTCACAGCAGTGTTTGAAGAGAAAGCACCTCTGTATTCGTCCCTGATGAGATCAACCTGTTTACTATATTGAGGAATATAGTAACTCGCCATTAAAAATTGGTTTGGTGACTCATGGGGGCAGATTTGGTTATTTTTAATTAATTGACGTGTTATTTATTGAACACATTAATGGCATGTCCAAGCAACAGCTGCCCTCATGCATACACTAAAGACAAGAGGTTGTATGTAAATGAGCATGTGTTATTCATGGTGAGGCTTGCAGGGGGGAAGTCCATTTTAAAAATAAAAGGCCAATTAATACAATAGTCAGTTTCTTAATCATTCACGGAAGACCCTGTGAGCAGCAGATTGAAGGAACAGCACCTAGTGAATGTCAACAGCAGCCTGAATGCTCACGTGCTCAGTTGGTTACTTTCAAGTGCAACAGCGCACAACAGCAGAAACAGGGAGCCGGACAAACACAAAAATCAAGGTGCCATATTTCACAACTATGGTTTGAAGCCTTGACCTACATGAAACCCTACTTTAAAAAAAATGAACACTGACTCAACTAGTAAACCCTAAACATAACTTGTGAACTCTAATCCAGTCTTTAAATCCAATTATTAAAACCATCCCTACCATAAGATACGATTTAAACCATTGAAGGGCAGCCCCTTGAAATACCTACACAGTCCCTCAATGAGGATGTGGTGGTCAACGGTGTCGAAGGCTGCGCTAAGGTCAAGCAGAACCAGGATTGTGCCTTTGCTAGCATCAGAGGCCATAATGATGTCACTCGACACCCTGTGAAGGGCTGTTTCTGTGTAATGCAACTGACAATATTCGGACTGGAATTTATCATAAATATTGTTACTGTTAAAAATAACTGGTTTGCCACTACTTTTTCCAATATTTTGGAAACAAAACACAGCTTGGAAATAGACTGATAGTTACAAAAAACAGAAGGGTCAAGATTTGGCTTTTTAAGAAGCGGCTAAACAACTGCTTGCTTGAAAAAGAAGGGGGCACAACCAGAAACCAGTGAGCAATCGATTATGGAAAGCAGGGATGGACCGATCGTGCTGAAGACATTTTTAGTAAAGTTGTGGGCAGGATAACCAATGGACTCAAATAATTTTTCATTGTACAAACAAGATATGCTAAGTCTTGTAAGGAGACGGGAGAAATTATCAGTAATTGGCTGTTGCTTGGCGCACGGTGGTTGACCCGTTAACACGTCGGCCTCACAGTGCAGGGGTCGTGGGTTCGAATCCGGCCCCGGCCTTCCTGTGTGGAGTTTGCATGTTCTCACCGTGCCTGTGTGCGTTTTCTCTGGGTACTCCGGTTTCCTCCCACATTCCAAAAACATGCATGGTAGGTTGATTGGACACTCTAAATCACCCCTTGACGATAAATTAAACTGTCTTGAAACCCTGCTTGGACACCTCGACCCTGGGTTAACACTGACCTGAAACCCTAAACCATGTCTTGAAACCCTAACATGCCCTTGAAACCAAAAATTAAACCTCCAATCTTGCCTAAAAACAAAACACATTGAAACCCTGTCTTGACGAACTTAAAACCTTAGTATTGCCTTGAGGCGCTACTTTGAGACCCAAACCCTCTCTTGATACCCTACTTTGAAACCATAGCCCTATCTTGAAAGCCTAATTAAAAAAACAACAACCCTGTCTTGAAGCCATTAATTAAAATCCTCATCCTGATCTCATAACTGAACCCTAACTTGAAATACTGATGTTGACTTTGAAATCCTAACCTGAAACCCTAACATTGTCTCTAAACAGTACTTTGTAACCGCAAACCAGTGTTTTTCAAACACTATGCTCAGTGATCAGTGTGCGAAATATTGTCAGGTGTGCCATGGGAAATTATCTAACCTGTGCGGTCTAGCGCCTGGCAGCTTAATCATTTCTTTACTACATTGTAGTACTCTTCCATACCAGTAGGTAGCAGCAGGAGCAACAAGTAGCTAATTGTCTTTGTTTAGAGACAATCGAATTAGTGACGCATGTTTATCCAAACAGGACCATGTTTCACACTGAGTAAGTATCAATATGAAACATTATAAAATACTTTTTTCTTTGTGTTTATTTAATTCCTATTCAAGACGTTGTAAAATAACATCATTCTTCAATGTTACCAAATGCTTATATAAACAATATCACACTTATATTGTTAAAATAATATATTTTTTTTCACAATTTCAGCTGGTGGTGTGCCCCGGGATTTTTTCAATGAACGAAATGTGACTTGACTCAAAAAGTCTTTAAACTGTACTTTAAAACCATAACCCTGTCTTAAAACTTAAAACCTTTACCTTGCCTTGAAACGTTACGTTGCAACCTATACCTTGAAACTCTAATCTAAAAGTTTTAAAACCTACTTTGAAACACTCACCCTGTCTTAAACCCCTAATTTGAAACCCCTGGCCTGACACCAATTTCAACACTAACCCTGGCTTGAAAACTAAACTCTCAACCTGTCTTAAAACACAAACTTGAAAACCTTACCTTTGTCTTGACACACTACTTTGAAACCCTAACCCTGTTTTCAAATCCTAATTAAAACCCAAAGCTGGATTCAAAACCTTACTTTGAATGAGTTAGAAAATGCTTAGGTTGACCTTTAGACTCTAACCCTGGCTTGAAACCCTAAACCCTGTCTTGGTATTTTAAACCCTCCCTGTGTCTTAATACCCTAACTCTGCCTTGAAACTAATTGTTGCCCTGCCACTGGTTTCCATGATGTGTTGAAGTTGTCTCGTTCAGCATCCTGCATGAAGTGGACTCCCCGCCCTGAGTGGACTTGTCCTCATCCGACCCGCTAATCTTGCCCCCCATTCCTCGACTCCCGGTTGGAAGCGTCCCCTTGTATCAAACGAGGCGCCGACATTATCGCCCATGACGCATCGCAGGGACCACGAGAGACCGATCCGCTCGCTTAATCAATGGCAGCATGTTGACCGTTCACCTTGGAGTTACTTTGCCAACTCGCTTGGCTAATTGACTTGCACACAGGAGCAGAAGGCGTGTGCAGAAACGGCAAAGAGAATCGATGACACGCTTGTCTTCAATCTCATCTCGATGAACTGCTTGCAATTATTATTGCATCAAGGTCTTTTTATGACACAGTTCTGAGGTTGGAGGCTCAAATCAAGGCTTTGACCTTCCTGCCCTTGTCTTTGGCACCCAAATTTCAAACCATACACCTTGCTTGGAATCAAAATTTGAAACCCTAACCCTGTCCTGAAACTAAAATGTCAAAACCTAACACCAACTTGAAACCCTGCTTTAAATCTTATACAAATGCCTGAAACCCTATTTAGAGAAACACTAACTCTGGCTTTAAAACTAACCCAGGCTTGAAACACGACTTTTAAACCCTGGCCCTGATTTGGAACCTTAGTTTGAAACCATAACTCTGTCTTAAAATCCTACTTTCAAACTTTAACCCTCTCCTGAAACCCTATTTTAAAACTCTACATCTGTGTAAACCCTAATTTCAAACCATACCACTGTCCTGAAACCCCAACACCAACTCATTTCCGGCGCCGCGCAAGTGGCTGCCCGTAACAGCAGCTCCGGCTCACCGGTGAGCCTTTTTGTGTGTTTTCGTAGCTTATTATTAACCTACTTCATACCTTTTTCACATAGTGGGTGTTCGTAAACTTACGCAGCTATGGACATCCAACTTGCGGTATTTTTGCTGCTGCTGGTGGCTATTTTTTGCGCAATCGTGTCGGGCGACTTGGCGGGGAGCCGCGGCTCCATTGTTTACATTACATACACATGGTTACTGCGTATATTTACATTGGTTTTTGATTCTGAATGTTTGCTGTTAATGTTATACATTAACGGCTACATTATGCCGCAGTCTCTGTGTGACCTATATCTTTGCTGCTGTAACGATGAAAATGTCCCCACTGTGGGATCAATAAAGGCCTTCTTATTCTTATTCTTATCCTTAAACCCTACTTTAAAACTTGAACCCTGGCTTGAGATCCTAATTGGAAACCCTGACGGTGATGCATTTACAAATGAGCAGAAGGGGACTTCTTGTGCCTGGGGGGCCAGTCTCTGCACAGTAAACCAAACCAATCTGACTTTCTCCATCTACATTCAGTGCCCGTATGATGTTTGGCCATAGATTTTAATTGGAGTAGCGTTTGCATCCAGATTAATCACCACTTCATCATCATACAAATGCAAAATGCGTACCATGTGTTTCTGTTCGGCTGTTCCTCTATGCTGAAACTTGGAGGGCCTGCTGCAAACACTGGCAGAGGCAAATTGTCTATTTCCTGAGAAGGATGGATGGGGGGTGGTGGATTAAAAGGAAACATGTTCCCCAGGGAGCACACTTGTATCTCCTCATGCCAGCCAGCTTGTCAGTGCAAGGACTGCATATCCTTCTGCGTATTCAATTACAACAATTTCCCATCAGAGATATGTGAGTTTACAGCAGCACACATGGAATAGTGTATGATGTCAAGATTCTGCATTAAAGTTACATACATTAAATATGATGTCAATATGGTACATTAGTGATACATAGATGAAATATTATGTCATATTCAGAGGTGGGCATTTTACTCAAATTTGCAAGTCCGTCTGTAGCCTGGGTACCCTTATGCCATCTGTCTATCTATTTATTTGTCAAGCCTGACCAAATAGTCATCGTCAGTCAGTCTATTATTTTAAACGTGCTTCCAACCACAGGTGTAGACCATTAAATCAATCAATCAAAATCTTCCTTTAATCTGAAAAAAACATTGACATCAAAGCCTCATATTTTAAGCGTGATCGAGAGTGAAACATAGGTCGTGAAATATATAAGGTAAATGTGAAGATATGGTGTACATTGCATATGTCGTTAATATTGTATAGTAGAGGTGTAGAAAACATTAAATAATGTATGATGTTAATATGATACATGTGACTCATAAAAATAAAATATGTGAATATCGTTGCGGTCCTGTGAAACACGTATGTCCAAGTTTGTCGGGGTTTTTTTTTTTTTTTTAACATTTTCACATTAATGGGATGTCTGTAATTAAAGTAAAAAAAAAAGGAAAGAAGTGGTTTTCACAGGACAGTGAAAATATGATACATTATAGGGTTATATAAAGAAAACATGGCACAATTATGGCACATTTACTGAATAGAATACTAGAGTGTATATATGTACATAAGCAGTATGCAGAACACACAATATATGTAAAAAAAAATAGCACATTAGGGGTACTTACATTAAATGTGATGTAAATATGGTGCATTTGAGACACAGGCATTAACACTTTCATTGTAAATGTAGCTAAAGTGACTGGCAGCCATTAGCAAAACTGTGCCAGAGGCCAGCATGCATTTCCGGCATTTCACTGTCAGCCCCGAGGCCCGTCGATGTTGGCATTCATGCTGATGGGAAAAGGCTGGCAAGGTGCGATGGCCTGGCTGCACCAGTATCCCTGCCTAATAAGACCTGCCAGGGTTCTCTCAGCATGAGCACTGCAGCCAAACCTCATTCTCGCTCCCTTGCAGAGGCAATAAAAAGGCAGGGCGAAGCCCAGCATGTAAACGTCCACTCACTCTCCCACTGTGCGTGAAAAGACACTTGATTGGCGAATAAACATTGTGGGAGGCCTGCTTTGAGCTTTGCATCTTTTTGCCCAAAGCAGGGATTGGCATGAGACTTTTCGTGAAAGAGGCCAATGCAGAAAGGGAGGGATGAAAACGAAATACACATTTTCTGTGTTCGGCTTCAGAGGTGCAAACCAAAGACCAGAGTCCGTCAAAGCAAGCTCTTTGACGATGTTGCAGAATTTTGTGAAATATATTACTTGTCTTATCTTGTTAAACCAAAAACTGTTGCAGAAAGCGTAATTACTGTACATACTGCAGTATTGTGTGTTTGATGTGTTCCTTTAAGAGGCATGGCCTAACGAGTCTTTTCACAAGCTATTGTCCAAGTCGGTCTTTTCGGGTGGTCTTATTTTGTGTGTATGACTGTTCGTCCCATTCATTCAACAAATGAAAGTGTGGCGCTCTGGCACTCCTTGTCCATATGTGAGGGCGTTATAATAACTTAATTGCTCCACATTGTATCCACTTAACTTGAGCAGCGGTGGTTCGGAAGGCCACTTGTAACTCAAATAAAAAATAAAAAAAATAAAAAACTGATGAATGATGACTTGCAAATTGAAAAAACATTTAAATTGGGAGTGTTGTAAGTCAAGCTACCAAATTTATTAGTGGCCACAATTATACTGACATTCACAGTAGTGACCCATCATCAAGTCAGCTGTGCATATAGAAAATGTGCGTCATGTATGTGCTGAAGTGAGAAGCTGTTTCACGTATAGTTTTGTTCTCTGTGCTTTTGAAGGCTGTGACAGTGACCATCCGAGGCATCAAAACGCAATCAGAAGCACGTCAGGATGTGTCAGTCGTGTTAAGGTTGAGAGCCTCCGTGTAGTTGATGACACATGCCAGCCCTCTCTTTTTTACACTGCAGTAGAAATATATCAAAATACAAACAAATTCACAGAAATATGTAGATAAGAAAGCAGTAAAACGATGACATTCTTTGTGGCGAGATATTTTTCACGCCACCAAGGTTGAAAAAGGTTGAATAATAGTCACAACGAAGTCAAATGGTTAACTAAGGGCTTACTTCTCGCACAGGGCATTTCAAACTGTTTTTGGATCCACTTGACGCCTGAAGTACGTTTGCGTTGAGGCATATTCAAGTTCATTACACTTGACGAGTCATGTTACATATGACGTAAATATTCTACTTTTCTATTAAAAGTACATTAAATATAATGTAAAAAAGATACATTATAGGAGTACAAACATCAAATATGACATAACATGGTACATTAAAGGTTCTACTTTTAATATGAGAACTATATGGTACATTAGACATGTATAGAATAGTAACTTAATTTGTTGTACAGATGAAGGCATGCAGTATAAACACTGTATAATCTAAAAATGGTAAATTATAAGTGTATGTAAGGACAAAAAATATGATACATTAGGTATTTAAGGATTAAAAGTAATGTAAAATAGTACATTCCAGGTGTATGGAGCAGTAAATGATGTCCATACCCAATGGACATCATATGCTTGGTATAAAATATCAGTTGTAAAAATTAGAGCTGTTTAAAACATATTACAATGTAATATATATATAATATATTACATTAAAGATAAATAGATACATAGATAGAGAATAAATATGATTTTTGTCATTTGTGTGCACTTTTTTATTTTAAGGCTAAACTAATTCATGCAACTATAAATAAATATAAAATATTATGTAAAGTGAATTCTGAGATTTGTTTCCAAACACATTACACATTTTAAAGTGCAGTAATTGCTAAAAACGTGTGCTAAGCCTGAGAACCATGTGGTACTCAAATGGGTAAGCTATAACACTGAAGTGTTTTGCAACATTTCAGTTTTACAGATGTTTTTGGCCTTGGATAAAGCATCACCCAGTGACGCACCAGCATGAGTCACAGCTCCTCCTCAACATAAGAACTGAGCGACTTTGCATCAGTGGCTATCCGGTGCGAGTTATCCCACGAGTCACTTACTTATAATTACTTGGCTTATTGCTACCACTAGAGTGCATTTATCTAGATAACTATGCCTACGCGCCAAGAAAAAGGTATCTTCTCTGGATGCCACAATGCACAGAACATATTGTTATTTAATTTCCCAAATGTTATATATTTTGTGATATTATTAATATTTTGCAAAGTATTGTGGGTATTTACCTAATATGTGTTCAAATTTATAGCAGTTTCTTATTTAGCATTGTTGTCCGTTCTTACATCCTTGTGATCTCATGAAATGTCATAGGTCGTGGCCTGTTTCAATTGAAAGTACGCATAAACCAGGAAAGCACGGAATACCCGGATGTTGCTCTTGTCTGACTCTTGTCTTGTCAGGGCTGTGATTGGTCGTTGTGAGCAGTTGTGATGTCATTTTCAGTCCACAGAAGACAGAGATGGCTAAAAATAAGTGCATTTTGCTGCTTAACTTATTTTCCACAAACGCAAAATCAACCAGAATGCCGTGTTTCAACTGTGTGGGCCTGCTGGGAACATTTTCTTGAAAAAAAGTTTGGGTTGACTTCTGCTTTAAACCATGGATGCATCGGTTGGTGACTTGTGAAAACATAGCGGAGAAAATATCCCAAGATGCATTTCATTCTGCTATCAAAATGGCTGAGGAGAGGACTCATGTTAGTATGTTTTTTAAAAATATTTATTTCTAACAGAGCTGGGCACATGACCCATTTTTGCCAGTCCGGCCGCAACCCTCCACCCTTGACCTGAGTACCCTTCCAGCCGCGACCCCCCGCCCTTATTCATAAAAATCATCACCCCCCGCCCTGTTCCGACCCCCCCCCCAAAAAAAAGTGTGCTTGATTGACGCCACCGCGGGAAAGATGCTAACGGCAGAGGCTTTTTAAGGATCATTAGCTGGATAATTTAGTATTAAAACCTGTGTGGACACACTTCAAACACCCTTCAAAATGCGCCACAGTACTTTACTACTTACCCAACTGCGTGTGCTTACTTCCATTGCGAGCCCCGGAGTTGGTTTTGTTGTATTGCATAATTATTTGGGTCCAACAGATGGCCAGAAGTCGCAGTCAACAAGTTACTTATTTATTTTATACCCTTCCCTCCTCCACGGCCTTCAAAATAAAAGCATACTAGCATTCCACTATACACAGCAGGTTTGCTACCGCGTATTTCCGGAAGTAAGGAAGACGCCAGAAGAAATGGTGAACTCCACCTTGATGTGCCAGCGTCTTACTTGAGTGCTGCGCGCAGTTTAATATACTCCCGGACACAAGTTGTTTTGAAAGAGTTGCATTCCAAGCCGGGGGGATGTCGCTTCAAAAAGACAGCGACAACAATGGATATCGTGCCTGCTAAAACCATACAGGGACCGAGATGACTAGACGATGCATTTAATGTTATTGCCAAACTAGTTTGCTTCGCAGGAGCAACGAGCTGCGTGCTGCATGCTCTCCTCCTCTTCGTGTGGGAAACTGTATGTCATCGTGTGACATAATGGACCGATCACAGCAGCAACAATTCCTGATGGGTGCGTGGCATGTGTTGCAGACCTGTCGCCAACAGCACATGCGTCTGTCATGTGAATCAATGCGGCAGTTGTCGCTCGCGCCGACGCGGGAGTAGAAAGAAGCCTAAAAAGAAGCCTTTCACCGAGTAGGCTGAGATGAAATTTGGTCGCGACCACGTCAAACTCATGAGGGCCGATTTGTGGGCCGGACTAAAATCCACTTCCAGCCATGCTTAGTCCAGCCATTTTTTAAAATTTGTCAGCCCCCACCCCCGGCCCCAAAAATGGGCATCTGGCCGGGTCGGAGGGTCCGACCGGTCCGGCCCAGGGATGGACTGCCCAGCTCTGATTTTTAACATTCATCATGTTACGTAAATCCGTCATTGAGTGTGAGTCACTAACTGAATAATATGTGCTGCCATGATTATTAAATCGTTAATTTTCCCTGAAGTGTCTGTTATGTGGACCTACAAATTGTTACAACACAGGGCGAGCCAGTGATGCACTGTATCGGACGCACCCGTTAACCCGCGAGCTAGCTGGTGGCTAGCTAGCTCTTGTTGCAGCCTGAAAATTCCCCGACTCTGTGGTAATTGTGTAATTGTGTAACTTAGCTATGCGAAGTAGAAATACACTGATTAAAGAACACCCATCCTAGGATATATGCTGCTCTGCAACAGTCTTATCCTGACTTAAATTCAGATTTGTTTGTAGATAACATAATAGCCCTTAACAAAATGGAATAAATTTGCTCTTTTTAAAATGTAATAGGCCCGTAATGTAGCTGAGCTTCAGAAAACAGGTCAGCCGTGATTGGTTGTTACCTGAGTCATGAGCAACTGTGATGTCATTTTCAGTCGACAGAAGTGACAAAATGGCCGCCCCCTGAGATGGTTTAAAATGGGTGGATTAACTCTTAATCCACAAACGCAATAATTATCAGAATGCATTGTTTCAATTTGTGGGTTTGCAAAAAATACGTTAGGGTTGACTTTCGCTTTAAGGATTTTTTAGAATTTAATTTTAATTGCCTGTACTGTTTTCCCCTGATATGAAATGTGATACGTGTCCATTTGGATAGTTAGTATGATACAGATTAGCGTGCCAGCTAATCCACAAACGCACATTCAACAATTCACAAGCAGAATTGAATATTTACAAATAAGTCATGATAAATGCACACACAACATCGACGTGTTATTAAACTCTACAAGGCTGCTCGACGTAGCAGTAAGTTCAGTGTTTGGCTGAAAGAACTGTTTACCAAGGACAGTAGATGGATCGGAGCTTGAATTGTGTGAAAACATGTGGCCTTTAGGCAGTACCAAACTAAGGACATTGACTGGAAGAAGAAGGTCTACTGATCATTTTAGTTGGGGTATTTTTGTTTTTTCAGGTTAGCAAGGAGACAGTTATGCAGTCTTTTGAAATTATTTTGACGCTCATGTTTATGTTCGATTTTACAGTTCATGGTCTTACAACAAGTTAAAAAACAAGAACAGCAGATATTGACAAACTAAGTATTTAAAAGGAGGACTGAAGACTTTTTTTCCCTCCTGAATAATTGATACGAATGTTGAATAAAGATTACATTGTTCATGAATAATGTGGGGTCATTTAATTTGAGAATACGTCATCTTCAAGAGGCCGTTTTCATAGTCGTCTATATACAATATATACTGTAAATTTTTGTGTGTGTAAATCATAAGAGTTAACAGCATGCATCTTCACAGATATCAAAAAATCAAAAGTTAAATTAAGTGATTTTAGTATATTATTATGTTATAGGCTCAGTCATTACATTAGTAGTTTTATTTATTTGTTTTTTTACAGGCCAATAATTTAACAACCAGCAAATTATGTAATAAGTTATTATGTTATTGGGCAAAGGTTATTAAGTTATAGGTTCAGGATTTTTTATTACGATATTGGTCAGTTATTACGTTATGGGCCTATTACATTTAAAAATGGGCAAATTGATCATGTTATGGGCTGTTATTACATTATGGGCTGTTAATACGTAATCGGCTTCTACAAACCCACTGACAGAGTGAATGGTGGTGGCCTACTGAAATATACCTCTTGCATAACGGTAAAGACAAAAGTGTGCATGATAGTTAAGACATAAACAATCATCATAACAATGTATGAGTTGCATGGACTCATCTTTCTTCTTCCACCATGTCTAGGACTGTACCTCTCATGCGCTGATTTCAAAGCGAATTAGAGGAGCAGCTTTGTTGAATCAAGTCAAAAAATGAAGAACTACATTTTAATGAGACAATATAAGCCGAAAAACATCAAGGAATGCGACATATATTATAAAGGTCTTGATATTAGTAGCGAAGAGCTACTAGTTTGATGCACACAACTGACATAACACACTGGCACAAACAATTAATAATATTAATCTACATATGTTAAGACACTGGTTAAGTTAATGATTTCTCACAAAAACTATCAACAGTCATTTAACAGGGTAGAAAAATGATCATTATTAATATGCAACACTTATAAATCTCTGCAAGTAGTTACATTTTCAAATGACCACTTCTACAACATTCCTAGGAAATCACAATGTCCCGTTACTGGTGAGATATCTTTAAAACAGTTCCACGGGCTACACATGCAGGTTGATGAGCCCAGCTCTAGAAAAAGCTCACAAAGCGGCGTATCTTCCATCTAGTGTGTGTGTTTGTATGGGTTGGGGTGTTTGTGTGTGTGCGTGTGTCTGTATGGGTGTGTGCTTTGTGCATGTTCATGTGTGTGCATGTGCGTATGTGTGTGCTACTAAGCAGCCTGGCTAGTGACTAGCCATGGCAGTGATGAGTACTTGGGCTGGTGAAGGGGAAGAACCCCCGAGTGGATCGACTTAATGGGCCAGAAAGCAACCTTGTCACGACTCGGAGACTCTGCGGCCGTGTCGGAGCTCGGCATCGATTTTGCTTTTAAATGACATCCAATGTCTTCAAGAATCAGTTTACGATAGTGAAATGTGAAAAACAGGAAATCAATCTAGCTCAAGGGTGAGCAAGTTTTGGGGCTCAAGGGCCGCATTTGATTTTTGAAACTGACAGATTGGCCACATATGTGTTTATATGCGTAACAATTATAAATCCATAACTATTTGCAATTTTTCGTAAAGAGCCTGTAATATGATGTCAGAGATTTGTTTACAAACACATTTTACATCCATTATCTATAATGCTTATCCTCACAAGGGTCGGACGTGTTAACCAGTCGACCACTGTGCCGCCTACATTTGACATTTTTGAAGATATTTACTGTAAACGTGCAAAGACTGAGAATGATTTAGTACTACTTTTTCACCATTTCAGTTTTCCTGATTTGGGGCCGAGCTAAAATGGAGCTCTGTGATGCCCTGGGCCCTGGGCGTGAGTCGCCTCTCCCCTACTGGAAAGGGACTTAAACAGTATCAGGTTATCCGGCACAATTGCAAGTTATTGTTTTACTTGGGCTATTTCCATGACTACTGCGTGCAGTTAGATGGCTGGCTACAGTATGCCTACACCACAAAACTGCATCTTCCCTGGATGCCACAATTTACAGAGCAACTTGGTGTCATGACTTAATTTCCCATGCGACAAGCCCAATGTCTGTTCGCCTGTTAACTCGCTAGTAGCTAACATCTCTTGTTACAGCATGAAAAGCCCCGCAACAACCAGGTGGGATACATTCCAACCATCTGATTTGTCTCCGGGAATCAAACAAGCACGGATTCATTGGCCTCAGCGGGGCGTGGTTTCACACATTCAGCGGCTAGGCCCTCAGCATTTGAGAGCAGAGAAAATGGCTTTATTTTTCCCGATTTAGTTACCCTCATTTTTTAAATGTTTTTTACGCCTTGAATTTATTTTAATCATTCAATTTTGGCAGGGTTGTTAACTTTCAATGCCAGCGTTAAAAAAAAAAAAAAACATAAAAAGAGAACCTATTGAGTGTCAGCCAATTTAGAACATTCTGACTGATCTTTTCGCAGAATATTGTTTTATGACTACAAAACGACCAAATGAAACATGAAACTTTCTTCTATCATGATAAAAAAAAAAAAACATTCCATTTTATGTAGTCAGTACCATAACATGGATTTGGACCCAAAAATTCAGACCATAAAAATATATTCAAGAATACTTTTTTTTTGTCAACAGACCTCGTCTCATTCCTTAAAAGTTGCCAATACGTTATTACATGAAACAACTGTTTCCATGACATTTACAGAACCAATATTGCTTTGAAATAGTTCTAAATGGAGGATTCTGTTAAAATGGATGAATGTCATAATATCTTTTTGACATTTAGGAAAATAGATTGATGATTATTTAGAAAATAACATCAATTACAGTGATATGGGAAGCATTTAAGGCATGCGTAAGTGTCCAAATTTGAAATTATACCAGCAGAAAGACAAAATATACATAGGAGAAACATGGGAGAAAACTACAGATGTAGAAACGAAAATACAAATTATTGATGATAAATGTAGAGGGAAATACAAATACAAATACAGAGGGTAGGCAAAAATAATGCCTTGTGAAATGAGATTAAATCCTTCCGTACCACGCTTATAACTCAAAACACCTGTTTCTGAATTAATCTTCCCCAATTAAATTAATGGAAAGCCATTAAGTCTGATTCAACCTTCCACCCCAAAAACAACAAAAAAGTTGCAACGTTTACTATATTTTAATGTGGAAATACAGCACTCTATGTTATTGTACTTTATTGAAACAAACAGTAATGTCAAAATCAAATAATTTAAAATTAATTAAATTGAATATACTGTTCATGGAAAATGTTTCAACCCCCACAGAACTAATAATAGTTGTTCTTCTCAGAGGGTGAATAATATATGACTGTAAGTACTGTTATGTTGTACATCTGCATGTGTTGCTGTACCGTTGGTGTTCAGTCCGTTGCTTATTATAGCACTGCAAGATATTTAATGTTAGCATGAGGATCATGTAGCATATTTTCTTTGAGGAGCGGGTTCGTTCCAGCGTCCCTTCGGAGTGTCCGCTGAGTGAGGCTGGATTGGTGATGGAAAAATTGTTTCCCCTCCCATGAAGTTTTTTTTTCTTGAAAATGTACACATTATCCCCCGAACAAAAACATAAAGCATTTGCTTGCTCAAATATATGACTCCCTTCTGGTTTTCTCATTAGATTCCAACTTTAATTTGGAAGTCTGATAATGTTTTTCTTTTTTAGTAAGACCCTACACCGCCTTGGGAGAAAAAATTGAGCATTTCTAGACACAGAGTGTGTCGTCGATGCACCTTTTCCATTTTTAATGAGTACAAATACCTGAGTGGCTGCACTACTTTGTAACACACGTGCTAATTAGCTGCGAGAGAATCAATAAAGGCAAACTTGAGTATTGATTCCCCTCCGATTCTGATTCTTATCGTGCAACCTCTGAAGAATCTGGCTCAGCTGATTAGTCTGAAAAGCTATTACCGTGGTTAAGTCAAATTCAAATTACGGGCTCAATCCGCTTTTAACGTGGCAAAGTAACAGTGTTTTTTTGGGAACACGGTGTTCCTCCCACAGCTGGGCCCTGAGGGAATCCTTGTGGTCATTAAATGTGTTCCATATTTTTTTTTTTCCTAATTGAACGGCCAGATGACTAATGACGGCTGTCATCGCAGCGATTCACCCCACTCAAATGCACACTATTACGCCGAAGGGATTGTCCTCTCAAGTTTGCACAATGACAACGCACAAAAAATGAGTTGCAAAGAAACAACGTTCCTTGAAAAACCTCAAGTTTGCACAATGACAACGCACAAAAAATGAGTTGCAAAGAAACAACGTTCCTTGAAAAACATATATATTTTTTTCACAATTTCATTATTAAATTATATATCAAATTTTCTCTTAGAAATAAAATGTTCTCCTTAATTGTATGAATTATGAAGTATATATATATATATATATATATATATATATATATACATATATATACATATATATATATGTGGTTTCTTTTCTGTGGATACCAGGTCTTTGAGTGTAAAATGTTGCCGACTCCTGGTGTAGACAAACACAGGTGCACACAATAACCTAATGAGACATACAGTATAAAGGAACACAAGGAAAACGTAAAACAAAATTCTAAATCAAAACCAAAAGTGAGCTAGTTCAATGTGAAATTAAATATCACTCATATCAATATCAGCTCTCATTAAAAAATAAAGTTAAACTTATTAGGCAGTTAATGTCATGTTATTGTTTTATTTTACTTTAACTGTTTCTAATTATATCTCTTGAGGTTTTTTTTTTTTACTCTCCATTTTGAAACTATTTTCATCCGAGCGGTGCTGCGTGTGGATTGACATATTTTTTCAAACAGTATTTGTTTTCATACTCTATCGCCAAATTAAAAATTGGTGCCTTCTGTGTTATATTGTTTAATTTTGTCCAGCTGGTATTTTAAGTAACTACTGAATCAATGAAGCATGTGTACAAAATCTACTGGATTGATGTAATAATCATCCATCCTCTTCACTACTTATCCGCCAATTGTTTTTTCCAGTTTCGACTGACACTTCAGCCTTCATCAAAGCTTTTACTAATTTCTTGTTTTAAGTGTCTAAAGACAGCTGATCGGGAAACCTTCAAAATAAAACTTTTCAGACCCGAACGAGTCTGCGCTACACCCCCACACTCCTAATCTTGATCCTTTTTAGATAAATAAATAAATGAATAAATCACCAATGGTTAGCCACTTGGAAAACTAAAGCTGAACCTTGCACAATGTGCGAAAATTTGCTCAGTCTGCGGCAGACTTTAACTCAATTAATATTCCACAAAGGTGACTTTTACTTCGACCAAAGATCTTTTGGTTTGTTTTGTTCAGATATTTGTACTTTTACTCAAGTTATCACTTTCGGGCACTTTATACAGGAGTGCAAAAGAGTTGGAGTCCAAAAAGGAAATAAGGACATCCATCTCGGCCTCAATGCTGATTTGGCGTTTGCAGTAGAAGAAAACAAGGAAGTTGAAAAGAATTTAAGTAGCTGCCTTGGGCCTGCTGAAGATGAGAAATAATGAGCAAATAGCAACAATAAAAGTGGAATAACAGCAGGATTAGCGATGGCCTCACAGGCCGCTGCCCAGCGCGCGTTTTTATTTACAAGGCCTGGAGCAGACGCCGCTGCAGATAATAATATTGTGCGAGCAATAAGGTTAAGCAGGAAAAAAATCTGGAGGCACCGCCTGCGTGGCTCGCACTTTCCCACGTGGAATGTGTGCGGGAAGCAGAGGAGCATCATGGGTAGTCATTAGTGAGCCGCAGGGTCTTGTTGTTTACGGCTGCTTCATCAAGTTTATGTGTGCAGAAAACAGAAAAACGGGCGTCGGGGTCTTTATGGAAGAAGATGACGTAGACTTACAAAAAGAAAGATTCTTACAGGAACCGCTCAGTGGGCTGCTCAACTGTGGTCCCCTGGTATCATAGACAGTCTTATGTAGTCTCAGGAGATCTGGTGTGGTTTCAGGTGGTCTTAGGTGGTTTAGTGTGGCCTTAGTTGCGTCACGTGGTTTCACGCAGTCTTGTGTAGTCTTCAGTATTCTCATGTGGTTTCAGATGTTCTCATTTGCTTTCGTATTTGCGCTGGTTTGTTCTCAACTGGTCTTGTGTGATCTCAGGCAGTCTTAGGTGGATGTGGATTTTCTCCTCATGTGGATTCAAATGGTCTCATGGCGCAGCGCTGGGCACCCTTCCCTCATTGTCCCTCTGTCCTTACTAAAAAATAAAATTCATCCTCTGATCCCGTCCGCCCTCATCCTTCTAAAGCGCTTCCATCCTTACATTCCGTCAGTCGGTCCCCCCTGCCGCCTGAAAAAAAACATGACATTATTTAAAGCTCATTAGCTGGCTAATTTCGTATTCACATCCACTTGGCGGATGGGAGTATCGTGAGTGGATGGAATGGGTCAAAATTATTATGAATAAGGGCGGTGGGTCGCGGCCGGAAGGGTACCCAGGTCAAGGGTGGAGGGCCGCGGCCGGACTAACAAAAAGGGTCAAGTGCCCAGCTCTGCATCCGTCCATTATCTATACCGCTCATCCTCACAAGGGTCGCGGGCATGCTGGAGCCTATCCCAGCTGTCTTCGGGTAGCAGGCGAGATACACCCTGAACTGGTTGCCAGCTAATTGCAGGGCACACAGAGACAAACAAACATCTCACACTCACACCTAGGGGCAATCTAGAGTGATCAATTAACCTGCCATGCATGTTTTTGGAATGTGGGAGGAAACCAGAGTACCCGGAGAAAACCCACGCAGGCATGGGAAGATCATGCAAACTCCACACAGATGTGCTAACCAATCGACCACCATGCCGCCCATCATCTCTATGGTTAAATAAATTGCATTTCAGTGAACATGATGCCTCATGAGATAAATGCTGCACTTATATTTTTTGGCGACAATCATTTCAAAGCTACAAAAATAAGTAAGTCCTCCAATGGCTTGAAAAGAAAGTCTTGGGATTGAAGTGTTTGCTATTGATCTGCGCTCCGTAAAGGGACAGTGTGTAGAATGTTCTGAGAGTGTGTAGAATGTTTTGATGTTTTTACATAGATATTTCCCTTCTCTCAAGAGGCTTTGCCTCTTGTCAGGCCACAGTTGTAAATAAAAATGTTGTTCTTAATCTGTTTTGTCTGGCTAAATAAAGGTTAAATAAAAAAATACAAATGTTCAATTTCAATTTTCATTTAAAAAACCCACTATTAATTTCAGTAATATGGAAACAAATGTGTTATATCATATCAACGTACATTTTTTTAGAAAATCGTAGGTCTAGTAATTTCTAACTATATAACATAGGGCCTCCCCTTCAGGAGGCTGCCATGTCTAGCCGCCATCTTTCTGCTATGGATACCCGAAGGAGACAAACTTAGCAAACGAGGTTCCTCCACATCATGACTACAGCATAAGGATCCTAATCATTTGAATCAGGCGTGTGTTGCAGCAGGGAGAGATATAAAACAGGCAATACAGCGGCCCTGAGGAACAGGACTGAAGACCCCGGTTTAAGAGGATACTAGAAGTCGTTTGTGATAACATTTTGCTTGTATTTCTGCTGAAGAAATTGGTGGTAGGCTTGCGACAACCGTGATCTCTTTGAGGCACCGCAGTGCACGTGCTTCAAATGCACACACTTCAAACTTATGCTGCATTCACACCAATTCCGTTGGGAGCGTCTCTGGCGGCGTGTTTCAATTGGAATCAATGTTAGCGCGGGCAGGCGCGGTTGCGTGCGGGGTGGCGCGGTTGACACGTTTGGAGTGGTGGGACGTGGAGCGAAGCACCGAATATCCAGCCATTCATCGCATATAAAACAAATGAACTTTTTTCCCATTTTGCCTCGCGGCAGCCAATCACCTTCGGGCATACTACGTCACACAGCCACCAAGCGTCCTTCACTCGGCGGCTTCCCATGGTGAAACACTAGCGAATAAAGCGAAGCGGAATGCTCATCCGCGATTGGGGTGAACGTAGCATTAGATTAGTTGCATTTTATTAGTTCACAACTAGATGGCAATAAATTCTACACATTGGGCCTTTAAGAAGCTTTCAACTCTATCTTCATCAATCGATCAATCGATCAATCAATCAATCAATCAATCAATCAATCAATCAATCAATCAATCAATCACATTTATTTATGACACTTTTCATAGACAAAAATGCAACTCAGAGTGCTGTGCTATAAAAATGTCCAAAACACAACATAAAATACTGCAAAAAACAAACCCAAAGACATATATCCGCCAGTACATCAGCACTCTTACACACACACACACACATACACACACACACAGCCACGCACACTACCTGATGAACTATGTTAAAAAGACATGACAAGGCAGCCTCTATGAGATACAGCATTTAGTCATGAGTGCACACCCGCCTTTTTTTAAACCCCCACAAGTCAGAGTCAAGGGTTCACTTGCTGGAGGGCCTCGCTGGTGGCAGTGGGGCTAATGGAGAGTGGAGATGGACTTGAAGTGTAAGTCACCGGTGGGCTTTTACAACAGAGGTTGTAACACAGTAGTAATGCATTTCTGTATCAGCATACAGGCTGCAAGAGGCACTACAGTGCATCCAAGAAGTAAGACCAGACAGGCGCAACATGGCCCCAAACGCGCTGGCACAGAAATGAAGTTGCGCCCGTTTTGATGCCGAGTGCACGGACGGCAATCTACCAAAGTAGCGCTGTGTTTAGGAGATGCTAGGATTCTGCCCTAATGCCGTCGATACAAACATATATTTACATTTAAAGTGTTCGATTAACCAAACATGTATTTTTTTGGGATGTGGGAGGGAACCAGAGTTCCTGGCAAAAACCCACGCAAGTACGAGGAGAACATGCAAACCCCAGATAAGAAAGCCACAGCTCGGATTCGAGCCCCGAACCTCGGAACTGTGAAGTGGATTTAAATAAAGAGAGATTAGAATAATCCCAGTGGCAAAACTGTCCAAATTTGTGGCCTCACATTCAAAATGACTCTAAAGTGTAACTGCTGGCAAAGGTGCATCACAGAAGTATTGATTCCCCATTCATCATGATATACGATAGACAGACCATAAATCCGTGCATTCTGTGTACTGCCTATCCATATAAAGAAAGACATTTTCTTATAGTTTAAACTTTAAAATACCCCGTCCACATGCTTTGAAAACCCTGAAACGTATTTGAACAGACATATTTAAAAAAAATACACATAGGGATACATGTACTGTATATATATATATATATATATATATATATATATATATATATATATATATATATATATATATATATATATATATATATATATATATATATATATATATATGTGTACATAATTTAGAGATGTCAATAGATTAAAAACAATTGAGCGATTAATTAATTATGATCTGTAATTAATTGATCGAATTCATCTATTTTTTATTCTCACTTAAAAATTGCTAAGAAAAGCATATACCGTATTGGCCCGAATCTAAGACGGCCCTGATTATAAGACGACCCCCTCTTTTTCAAGACTAAAATTAAAAAAAAGTTTTTTGGAACACCTAATTAATTTTCATACATAAAATAATTACAGTACATCTGAAACAAATGATTATAACAATATATTTGAGAGAAAAGTCATGTTATTTTGCCTCATTCAAATCTTAATATCTCAACATTTAAATGTGTAAACTAAAGTGCAATCACATTCGTAAATGAATGGCTTCTGGTTTTTGAAATGTAAATAAACCAATCTATTGTGATCAATCAACAAAATTGCAATAACTGCGTTAACCATCAAAGTGAAGTCTAACTAACTGTAGTCTTGAAACAAATCTGAATAAGGAAAAACATTGCAATAATGCAAACTGGTTTAACTTGAGAGTAGCTGAGATCTTTCTTGACAGAACATTACTCCTCACAAACAATTATCTGCCTCGCTGTGCTCAGTGTCGTTGTCCTTAAGGGTGTAACGGTATACGTGGGTGTATTAATAAGTTTCGGTACGGCATGTTCGGGTCGGTCCACTTGCGTGCCGTTTCTCATCAGTTTTTATTATAGCTCTACCTTACGCACGAGTAGGCAAGTTTTCACATGGATGCTATTGAGTATTGCATGTGTAGGAGAATGGGACAGAAGAGGAGCCAATACGCCAGAAGGAGTGATAAATCATAAATGCATGGATAAATGGCATTATTATGGCATACGCAACTGGAAGGTCCCCCCGTATACTGGGATCTCCTGTTTGGGAAAATATTGGCTTTCCTGTTAAAATCGCAGTGGATAAGTTCCAAAGTTGTGTGCCGACATTGCTACATGGAGATCGGCGGCTATGTTTCAGGTAGCACACCTAACATAATAATGCACTTAAAATGGCATCATCCGACTGTTTTTTTTTCTTTGACGAAGTACTTTTCGCAAAAAACTACAAAATTAAATAGCGAGATTTATCATATGCTGTTGAACATTCAAAGATTTCAATGCCTAAAAAGTGTATATAATTTCATAAAGACTTTCTAAAGTTTCTGTATTTTTTTCATTATAAAAAGAGTTTCAATATAGTTAGCAATAATTGTGTTGAATAACTGTTATGTATTTTTTCGTCACAAAAAGTGTATACATGTACTGTAATGACAACTTTAACCTTCATACTTAGATGCCTCTTTAACCTGAATACTTAGATGTGTCATAGGCTGTTGCTGCTGATTGTTCAAAAATTTCAGTGTCTTAATAGTTTCCAAAATTAAGAGATCTTTATTGTTAGTGTATTTTTTATTCTGCCGTAATTTCTTAGAATACCACCTGAATGGTTTGCTTTGATTTATTTTTTCAAAAAAATGTACCGTTTACTGTCATCTTTTCAAAATAAACATACATATTTTTTAAATTACGTTTTTTTGGTACCGAAAATATAGAGAACCAAAGTTTCCAAGAAATCGAACCAAAATGTGATTTAGCGTACCATTGTACCCTAATAGCTAATGAAAGAAGTGACTTTCAGCTTTTCCCAGTCAGAGGTCACCACAGCAAGGCACTCACATGATATATTCGGCACAGTTTTTATAGCCACCCATTTTTCTTAAAGAACCAGGCATGTGTGGTGACTAACTGGAGTACAAAGACAAGAGACAAAGACGAACCCTAACCCTTTTAAACATTACCTAAAAAAGGGTTTTAACTGTTAAATAATGTTTATTTTATAAGAAATAAGTTATATTATTTTTATATTTTTCTTGCTGTTCAAGTTTAAAAAAAAAAATGAGGTCAGGACTGAAGGGTGATAAATTTAATTGTTTTATGTGTATGTAAAGATAATTGAAACTGGACAAGTTTCAAGGCTATACTATGCAAATTTACAATGTAAACGTGGCGATTAAAGTTCCCTGTTGGAAGGTCTCCACAGTGACATCCTGAAGGACGAGGCGAGCATAAGAAACACCATAAAGTCCCTCACCTCGTCAGCATTTTATCACATTAATGCTTAATCTCCTCTTACGTTATAATTTATCTCCTCCTTGGTGGACCATATAGAGTGTGGAACCCCTCTTTTTCTTCTAAAGTGTTGGACAGTATTTCAATGTCGACATATTAAAACAAGTTCCATAGTTCCATTTCACATTTATTTCAATGACCTTGACAGAGCGAGCTCAAATCAATAGACGCCTCCCAGTTTCTACTGCGGGTCGCCATTTCTGCTATGGAATAAAACCAGTCTATTTGAGGAAGGATTACTAAGCTTTATCGCAGACAAAACAGAGGCCATAAAAGGTGAAGTGCAGATTTATTTTATCTCCACCTTCTTGATCATTTCATCTGTAGATCAACACAACTGGGCAGCAAGGTTCCAAATAATATGGCCGACTGCACAGATGACAAAAACACTTAATTTCACCCTCATATGTTAGTTTCTCATGAACAGAAAACAACAAAAGCACAGCAAACAATAAAAAAAAAAGAAGTTTAAAACAAAAGCAAAAATATGTTAAAATATAAAATGTTTCTTCCCTGTGTCCCATGTTCAGGGCTTGTCTGTTCCTTTGTTTTTTTGTCTGCACCTTTTCTCGTCAATCTTGTTCCGTGTGTCTACCTGTCAGCTCCCTTTAGCGGCTTGTGTCTTGTCCAGGTGTACCTTGTTATGTTATCAGTTTGCTTGTAATATAAACACAAACAGCGTGAAGCCTCTTTTTTGAAGAATCTGCCAAAGTATTGCTTGTTGTGAAGTGAGTTCAGTTGAGTTAACTTCCACCATACAGTGCTTGTATGTCAAATTTTTGCTCAAAAGTTAAAAGCAAAAAAAAAAAAAATCTACCAAATGACAGCTCGTGTGTCAAAAAAGGTCAATTGTAGGCACCACTGTACAGTATAAGAAGAAAACCATGCAATACCTTTTATAATGTAACTAATGAAAATAGAAAATCAAATAATACAGCATCAATTTTTAATAATACTGACATGAATAATAATTTGAATGATTTGGGCAAACCTATTACAACAAATTTCCTGATTTTATAGATCATTTCCAGTAGCTGTGTTTGTTTCTATTCTGCAATGTGGTAGTTTAAGTTTTGAAACAGAATTCTTTTTCCAGAATTCTTTTCCTCATTGTACAACTTCAGGGGCATGGTAAGCTCCACAGTATGGAAACATGAAGGAGAATTGGTTCACATTCACAGAGAGGGCACAATCAAAGAGTCAAAAGGGATTGGAGGAAGATGGGAGGCATCCGGACGTTTCATCAAACTGGTGTCTCAAAGGTCATTTCACTATTTTTGGCGCATAAAACGAGCAGCGGAGCGTTTTTTTCCCCCCCACAACCGTTGAGCTGAATCCATCACCAATGGCTGTCACTCAGTATGTGTCAATCTGCTCTAAATAGACGAGAGGGAAGAGAGGACGGCAGCTGAAAAGTCGAGCCTCAAATATATATACCGTACTTGTATACTCTATACTGTACTCTTGCACATATTCTTTAAATTAAATACTTTTGGCTTAAAAAAAAAAGCGGGTTCACATGGCAGTTTGCGAGGCAAAATTTGTATTTTGCATATCATCAAAATGTATTGAGTAACAAAACTAGGAATAAACTGCCAAGAGAACCGTCAAAAGAAAGTAGAAGAAGAAGAACCACTGAGACAGTCCCAAAAAGTTTTGCTGGGCTCATGTCACCTACCAGTAGTTGTAGGTCGAGGGTATCGCTACGCTACTTATGCAGTAGCAGCTAGCTATCAACAGTTTCGACTGGCTACTAGTGCGCCTAAACACGTTGCAGAGCCGCTGCTTAGTCGGTAATCATCGCCTGTGTGGCGGTGAATTAGATACATTCCTAACAAATATCATACTCGTGAAAGGGATGACAAGAAAAAGAGTAGGGGGCACATCGATCTGAATATTGATAACATTGTTACCAAGCCAGTATCAATATTGGATTAATACTAGCGCGCCAGGATCAATGACACAGTAGTTTCAGTTTGGCTGTTGAATGTACTGTTGCGATTTCTTCAAACAGGCAACAGCCAGGTCGCTAAACCCGCTCGAAAAAAAAAAAACTGTATCCAAAACCGTTGATCTGCACAGGGTGGCTTGTTTTGTAACCAGAGCTGGGCATACCGCCTATGTGACCGACCGATCCGCCTATCCGCCTATGACGGCCGCCCATTTTGTAGGTGATAAATGATAAACGAAAAAAAAAAAAAAAGCGTAAATGGAGGTGGGTATTCACACGTCTATGTAATTGTCTATTTTTGTGCGCCACCCCCCCGTACGTGGTATCCATGCAAAGCTCCGCTTCTCTGCTGAATCTGTTGGAATTACATTGGGTTCATGAGTTACGGTGATATGAAAAATGTGTCATCTGATTCTCCAAGCCTGCTACAGCTTTGTCATGATCTATTGTTTTTTTGCTTCACCACACCATGTGTGTGTGTGTGTTTTATTTATTTGGCTGTGTGTGCTTATAATTCACATTTTAGTGGGCCACACACACGTTCTTACCACCGGAAACTCCTGCTACCAGGAACTCAAAGATTGACGGCTAGACGGATCAAAATTTTGCAATATTTGGTTGCAGTTTGTAGTTGGAAAACGCTAAAATCATGCTATAGACGGACCGGCCCATAGGCGGGTACTATTTTTTCCAGTCGGACAAAATGACGCACAAACGTACAACGGGTACCCCGGCTGTAGGCGGAAGGCGACAAACGGACCGCAAATTTTTAGAAAAATTCCAGCTCTGCTTTTAACTAAAGGGTTTGGGTATTGTTTAATTTTTACCCTTAATTTATTATGTCTTCGCCAGTTAGTCCCAGGTGTAGAACGGTCCGTCCCTCTTTCCCTGACGGACGCCCGTTTTTGGGGCGGAGGACGGGGAGTGACATGTTTTAAAAGTGGGTTTTCAAGCAAGGGCTGAGGTGGATTTTAGTCCGGCCAACTAATCGGCCCTCATGCGTGTGACGTGGTCGCGAGACAGCCAAAGATCATCTCAACCGACTCTGCGAAATAGACAAATGACAAAAATTGACTCCGAAGACTTCAAACGTGCCACTACTTACCAACTGCGCGGGAGATTATTCAACCGGAGATACAGCGCGAGTTCTACTAGTAGGACAAGGGATGAGACCCAGCGTCAGAGCCAGCACACCGCCGAGTGATGCCAACAGGTCGCTGGACTGTCCTGCTGGAGGAGTACGTAGCTTTAGTTGTGCTTTTGGCTGGGTGGGGGCGGACATAAGGACGTAACGGCTTTATAAGGACGATGATGAGGTCGGAGGATGATCATTTTTATGAATAAGGACGGAGGGACGAAGGTTGGAAGGGTACCCAGGTTGTGGACGGAGGATGGACTTGCAAAAAAGGGTCAAGTGCCCAGCTCTGCTCATTTCCTCATTCAAGTCAGCCATAGAGAGTCTAATCCTTGTGGTATTTTCAGAGGTTGAAGTGAACATAAGTAGAGATGTCCACATAAATGTTGGTACCAATTGATTGACGTTTTTGGAAATTATCATCAAGGTACGTACATGATTTTGAATGAACGAATATTGTTCCTTCTGTGACTCCCACCAAGACATTGGAAGAGTGAGGGGGGCACGGCCACAATGCTTACCAGAAAGGGGCGTTTTGAGAATAGTCATTTATTTATTGATTTCTCCAACACAAATTGATCAAATTGAAAATGCAAGTCAATCCAATCATAAAAAAATATATTTACATACATTGGGATTGTTAGTGAAAAATTGACCACCGTGGCCGGATGATGAAAGAAAACAGGTTTTTTGATTCAAAGATTTTTTGGTGACACCCAAAAACCATACATCGTGTGTATATTTTGACTGTAACTATTGAAAACTGACACAACAATATTGCAATATTTTTACAGACGATATCACCATAGGCACCTCAGTGCATCCTTACACCTGCAAAGTAGTGCAGCTGTCCTGGCGTGCCGCCTGACTGTTGAGCTGTGCCAAGAAGACATTGTCGATTCCGCAGCTTTTGGCAAACAAAATAACGCTTGATGTGCTGTACATCACAGCAGGATGCAGAGACATGCACTGGATGCTAACGCAAGCACAGAGGAGATACTGTAAGCATCCATCCATCCATCCATCCATCCGTTACAAGAAGTAAAATCAGGGAACCGTAAGCCTAGTTAATGTTATTGTTCTGCCCTATGGAAACCACCAACATGCAGCACCCCAAAGCTTGTGCGTCATGTGTCATTCCCCACAGCGCTTATCCTGGGTCGCGGGGAGGTGCTGGAGCCTATCCCAGCTGACTATGGGCGAAAGGCAAAGGCCTGAACTGGTTGGCAGCCAGTCGTAAGGCACACACAGACACCATCACTGAACAGGAACCGATCCCACGGTGCCCGCACATCAAAGCAAAACAAATAATTAGGTATGACTTTATAGTCTGATGATCAGTTTTAGGTTGGACTCAGTCTAGGCCCCATTTGCACCATCTTGGATTTATTACTATAAAATTATTGATTTTGTAGATTATTCCTATTCATTCTGCTTACTTTGATTGTGCATGTGAATAACTTCTGAGAGGAGCAATCGTATTAATCAGTACATGAACAATGCATTTGCTTGTGCATGGGATTTTTTTGACTTTGTGGATTATTTCATTTTGTTTGACTGCAAGTTTGTGGTTCTCATAAATAACTGGCGAGAGGAGCAATCGTATCAATCATAAGACACGTAGGTGCTTGTGGACACTGGCCTTTTTTTCTAGTCATTTTTTAAAATGTCTACTGTGCGAGGTGGCGGTTATCATGAACAACTAGTGAGGGAAGCGATTGCATTAATCACGTTAGTCATATGACAGAGGATGATAACTTTTTTTTAACTTTGTTGATTATTTCAATTATTTTGTTTTTTTGGATTGTACACAGTGGAGGAGAAGTTATGTCATTGTGATTCATCTCATCATTTACACTGCATAATTATATTGTGCAAAAATGCTGGTTATCATAAGAAAGGTTAGGCTCTCTATGTGGATTATTTCTTGTCATTCATTCTGTTTATTTCTGTTGTGCAAGTAACTGATTTAAAGAAGAAAAGTTAATTTTGGACCCCAAAAAAAAATCAGCATTTCCCCTCACAAGAGTCTTAAGAAAAATGAGTCACTTCAGACACTTGATGTCCTCAGATGAGTGCTAAGGAAACACAAACAAGCACACGCTCTCCCGAATGCTCTCACCAACCGAGGCCTATTTATCGTTGTTGTTTTTCACATGTGAAGAGAGCTGTCAGCGCATAGCTACGATCAAACCCAACCACGACAACACGAGCGCCAATCACGGGTGCACGTTCCCCGTCTCAGAGGGAAGTGACAGCTGTCGGATGAGCGCTTCAAAGCGATGTTGCGATAAACATTTGTATTTAGAGCAAGAAGTGAACCTTTGTGTGTTTATGACATTACCTACTACGACACATAGAAAAGCAAGGTGGGAGGTTGTGCTTTTGTGTTATTTGACAGCACAGCTGCCACGTACAATAGGAAGGAACACGACAACCAGAAATAATCAGCCATTTACTGTTAATCACCTTATTATTTATACAGTAATAACAAAACAAAGCTTTCCAAACAGTTTAACGTTAGTATTTTAGGGAGCGAACAAGAACTGTGTGGAGCGAACAAGAACTGTGTGTCGACGTTGTTGGACCTCCGTTCGGTATGTTGCAGGTAACACTTCAAACATGCTAACATCACCCCGATACAGTTACCGGGGGTAGAAAAAAGAAACCCGCTCAACACCAACAACTTATCCCCGCTACTTTTAAGCAGCCTGGAGAAGTGAAAGCAAACAGAGTCAATGCTATTCGTAATTACTGAAGCAATTGGCATATACTTAGCAACATCTATGCGCCCATATGCTTTAGTCGAGGAGCCGGGCTTCAAAAACGTATTAAACATACTGGAGCCCCGTTACAATGTACCATCCCAGGCGCATATTAGCAAGACCGCGCTCCCTGTCATATACAATCACACAAGAGTCGTGGTGGAGCATGAGCTGTCCTCTGCTGCGCCTTAACTCTTTGAACGAAGTTAAAAGTTACTAGTTGGCAAGTGCTACCTGATTTGATTTGTGTTTAAAAAAAATAAATCTTTTAACTATTGAATATAGTGCTTTTTGTCTTGAATAAATACATCCCTGTCTTTTACAAAAAAAATAAAATAAAATATGATTTTTATTATCAAATAACATACGAATTTACTCCTGGATCCAAAATCCAATTTTGTTCTCGTAAGATTAGGACTTTATATTAAACCAATTACAGTTTGTCTTTACTATCATAGTTTTATACCTTTTTCTTGAAAAATAAAACTTTTTATCTTGAAAAATGTGACTTCAGATGTAGTTAATTGTCGTTTTTGTGCACCACCACGTTTTAGTTATACTTCTCTGATTGTGTCAGTCAAAAATCGAGGCAAGGGTCTGATGTCACACCACAACATATTTTGTTGTTATACACACAACTCTGGTGAAAGCCATTGAGTATGATGTAATAAATGTCTACAAATCTAAAGTTGATTTTTTTTTTTTTTTGTCACATTCAGCGTCATGCTGTGCAGGTGAACAGTTTATGTTCATTAAAAAAACATTGGGCATGCCAAAAATAATGAGTTCCTTTGGGAAAACAAACACTGCTCTACATTTCCCACATCACCCACCAACTGGATCATTCTGAACCTTGAGACACGTGAGAATATAATAGTGATAGAATACATGTTTAAAAACGCAAAACAAAAACACTGCAATTTAATAACAAAGGATTTCAAGCACCTCTGTGGATGTCCACAGAGAAACAGCGGTTGTTAATTGTGGACAAAAAATGTTTCAATATCTTTGTTGACATTTATCATTCCACTGCGCTGTGGCTTGAGTTACTGTTCAACCCCAAGCATTATGGCAAAGTACACCACAAGCACTTAAAGTGTTTTTTCCCCTCTTCTTTTTTCTAGATTTAAAAAAAAAAAGAATAAGCCTCTGTTGTGAATATGACAGAACAACTTGTCATGTCTCACTTGAGTAAACCCACAAAAAGCCTTGAAATGCCATGCCTGAAAAGACACAGGAAGCCTGCCATTGTCTTCTGAAGTGGACATTTTAGAAACATTTTGAAAAATGTTAAAATCTAGCCCCCAAGTCAGTTAGCAACATCACATTTGGGACGCATGTTTCTTATTAACAGACCCACAAAAAGTCTCAAATAATCATTCCTGAAAAGACAGTTCATTTGTTATGTGCGGCAATGACGTGATGTCATCTTTTGTGGACGTATCCATGAAATGAGGAGACTGAATAAGCGTCATCTCATTTCCCCCAAATATTTGTACCTACTCCTACCTCAAGTCAAGTCAAGTCAAATTTATTTGTACAGCCCTTAATCACAGGAAAGTCTCAAAGGGCTTCACATATGCACCAGATCATATACATGACATCCCCTGAGGAGGACAAGGAAAAACTAAAAAAAAACCCATCTGGGGAAAATTGAGAAACCTTGAGAAGGGACCACAGATGGGGGAATCCCCCTTCCAGGATGATCAGGCTGCAATGGATGCCGAGTGGGCAACATTGAACACACATTATAGTACTATACAGTGTTTGTTAAAGTGATGTGAAAGTTAATCAAATGAAGTGCTGCAGGAAGATGACATCAATGAAGTGAGCAGGGGCCCAATGGTCATCAATGTAGAAATCTCCATAACAGTGCATCCAAGGATGTGGTCAGCCTCCAATCATGTAGCAGTCAGTTGCTGTTGGATCAAAACAGCAACCTCCAATTCGGTCAACATTTTTGGACGTTATAAACAATGAAAGTACAACCGTTTGCAATGGAGAGTTTGGAATCGGTTCCCTCCAGTGATTCCGGCCGAACAGGGATAGAGCGCTAGGGGGCGCGGCCATTCTCCTCATTAACAAGGGGCGTTATTCATGGCATCACTTATTTCCTAATTTCTCCCAAATTTATTGCTAAAATACAAAATGACCACTCTTTTAATTTTCCTGATCAAAAAATATATAAAATGAACTTGTTAGTAAAAACATGGCCATCCCATCCCCACCGTCCCTTTAACAGAGAACCTTTGTCCGAATGGTACAGTTTAAAAATTGTACATGAGACAGATGGGAAAAGCTAAATTGAGAAGATTTTAAGTTTTGGCAGCAAAATTGTATGACTTACCACAAAACACACCAAGTATTTGGGGAAATTCATCCCCCGAAGCCAGTTTGATTGTGCCACATGAAATGTGGTAGGCAAGTCTATCTTCTCAAGAACCCATTCCTCAAAAGACCATTTTGGTTTAAAAGCTGACAATTTAGGATCCATTTGACATTAGAAACATTTTGACATTTTCCGTGGTCCCTGAAAGACAAACTCATCCTAGAGATTTCTTTTCTGATTGCTAAAAAACAGAGCTGGGCAGTCCGTCTCGGGGGTGGAACGGACGGACGCCCATTTTTGGGACGTAGGACCCCCGTGGGAAGACAAGTTTTAAAAAAGGGACGGACTAAGCAAGGGCTGAGGTGGATTTTAGTCCGGCCCACTAATTGTCCCTCATGCGTGTGACGTGGTTGCGAGGCGGCCAAAGTTAATCTCAACCTACTTGGCAAAACTTCAAATGTGCCACTAGCTACCCAACTGCGCAGTAGATTTTTCAACAGGAGATACAGCGCGAGTTCTACTTGTACGACAAGTGATGAGACCCATTAGCGTGAGCAACGTCAGAGCCAGCACACCGGCGAATGACGCCAGCATGTTGTTTGACTGTCCGCTGCTGTGAGGAGTACGTAACTTTGGGCTAAAGCTAATGCAAACAAATATTGCCGTCTTGGTAAAGTTCAACAGCTGTAAAAAACTAAAGAAAAGTAAAAACATACCATGCCTGGTCTCTTTTTTTCATGTCCCGGTACTGGTAGATGTCCACAAACCACAATGATAATCCTACACAAGACCCGCCAAGTGTATAGGACGCTGTGTGTGACGGAGTACTCCCCGACACTGATTGATTGCTGATTGATTGTTTTGCCCCACTGAATGGAAGAATGGGCGGATTTTCGGTGCTTCGCTCTGTGTCCCACCGCTCCAAACGCATCATCCACACTACCCCACACCAAACCTAAGTACGTGCTAACTTCATTGACTTCAATTGAATCGCGCCGCGAGATTCAATTGAATACAGCAGCACTGAAAGTGTTCCTGCGCGATTTGTTTTTCCACTCGAAGGTGTTCCAGTCGGCGCTCCGGAAGCGGAGGGGACACCTCCAAGTCAATCAGCAACCCGAGGGCTGACCAATGGAAGCGCTCGCTGGAGCAGGTGTCGCCGCCCATTCGTTCAGAGACTTACCTCTATCACGTCCGCTGCATTGACATATAAACGATGACTGCTGTTACATAAAGCAGTTACATTACTACTCTCAACTTGATCACTTCTTAGCCAGCTAATGAGCTTTAAATAAACCTCTGCCATTAGCATCACTCCTGCGGCATAATGCACGGATGTTTTTTTTTGTTTTTTTTTTTGGTGGGTGGGGGCGGACGTAAGGACAGAACCGCTTTAAAAGGAGTGGGTTGGAAGACAATAATTTTCATAAGTAAGGACGGAGGGACGAGACCGGGAGGGTACCAAGGTCGCGGACGAGGCCGGAGGGGTACCAAGGTCGCGGACGGAGGACGGACCGGCAAAAGAGGGTGCCAAGCTCTGCTAAAAAATTATTTCACATTGTGACGCCTTTGTAAGCATCCCCCCAAGCACACACTATATTAACACCCAGGAAAATTTCTATCCATTTCCCACACTGCTGTGCCTGACTTTTCCACGAGCAGCCCTTTGCCTTTCCCAGCTGTCTTGTTTGTCGTATGTTTTATTGTCCCAGCTTGTCATCTGTGGATGACTCCCCCGTCATTCCTCTAAGTGCAAAAGCCTTGGAGTGTAATGGCGGCACAGCGTTGGCGTGCATCCGCCATTGTTGTGTGAGCTACATGTGGCTTCATTCATTTGCTGACTTCTTTCAATACGCTGCCGAGTGAAGCCACGCTATCTTGCCCTGTATGAATTTTTGTCAAGGTTGGATGGTGTTTCATTAAAGAGTTATGAAACCATCAAATCAAATCTTCCCTCCCCTTACACTCTACTAAAGTGGTTTGACCCAGTTTTCAGGTGCAGGATTCTTGATGGAATAAAAAAGTCTGCCAGGTGAATTGAGCCGTCAAGCGAGCCCCGACATCATCTGCACCTGCGACAAACAAGGTGAGGCTTTTTAAACAGATTGTCTCACAGTGTTTGATTTTTTTTTTTCAGTAAATCCATGGATGCATGGGAAAATAATAAGAGGAAATCAAATAATTTGTTTTCAGTTTTGCAGCGAGGAACAATTAAAAGTAGGATGTTTGCTTGAGAAAAGAACATTTTGAACCTCCTAGGAATTTAAACCCCTAAAAATCTCCAAAAAAACCCCATGTAATGTTTACGTTTGCAACATCTCCTTCTCTGACAATGAAAACAAATGCAGAACATGGCCAGTCATTCAGGTGGCAAAGGGCTTTTACTCAAATTATTCCTGTCTTCGTTCAGTAACTGTAGTAGACAAGTCCATACACGTACTTAGCAGCTACGCCAAGTAGCCTACACCTGCTCCTTTTCAGCTTGTATTGGAAGCTGGCAGTGTTGTACAAGTCCGGGTTTCCACAGACCACAATGATTACTTTGTCCTCAGAGGTGTATGCAACGAAGCAGCACATTCTCAAAGCCATTTGGCTCCAGTGTAGCTTTGCAGATTCAACCCTATCTACACAAAAGATATTGACGTTATATGTACCGGTAATCGCTTCGTGAGAATAGCACAACTCATGTTCAGTATGACCGCAGTATTTTGTATCTCTTGTATCTCTTGGAAATGTTTGTCAACAACGGAGCAATTTCTGCCTTTGTTCAAACAACATGCCTGCCTGCTGGTTGCATCTTTGATGGGTTGGAAGTTCATGTAATATTATGCTGAGTTATTAAAGCTAATTTTAATTAAAGAGATGTTAAAATGAATTAAATGACACACATACTGCAACTAGTTTTTTTTTTTAAATCAAATGGTTTTCTGATGTTTTACCAGTCAAATAAAAAAATAAAAAAATACACAATTACTTTGTGATTGGATGGTTGAGGGCGCGAGGTGGAACCTCCCAGCGCAAAGGCTTTCCTCTCACACAACACAAGACAAGGGTAAAAATAGATTAGCTTTCATGCTCCCATATACACTACGGCAGCACAGGAACATGCAAAATACAGACCAATTTCGATCCACTCAATCAGATTGATGTGAAATCTTTGCTTGTGCGAAGCACTTACTTTGTGTATGAAATGTGCTATATTAATAAAACTGCCTTGCCTATTAAACAATGGATGTCTTCATATTTTTTGCTTCTTAAGATGAGGGGGCTGATCACTGGCCATGCTTGTCATCTGCACCTATTTAACTCATTCAGTGCCAGACGATGTTTTCAAATGGGAAGCGCCAGTGAGAGCTATTTTTGACCATTTTGACAAATTTTTGAAGGTCTACAGAAAATTTAGTTCTGTATACTATCAAAAGAAAATTTTAATCATAAGGAAGGAAAAGTATGTTTTTAACCTTTACCATGATTTAGTAAACAGCAGTTGAACATTGGTACGTTTCCTGAAAATACTTATTTCCAAGAAAGATTCTGAGAAAGAACGTTTTGTGAAAGGATGCATTTCCAGCAGAAATTTCACTTCGATGCAGTTTGTTTTGCATTCATGATACCTCAAATATCCAAACAATGCTTTATTACGTCATAAAAAATGCAATAAATCGCAAAATAACACTTTATTGCAAGATAAACACTGCACTGTTCGTGTCCACGTTGACGCTTCTAAAAGGGATGGTCATTTCTCTCTTGTCTGACTGTACATTGACACTCGTTCATGTTTCTGGGGAATTCAATAAAATTTTCCACATGTCGCCACGATCACGTGAATGTGACAGCATCCCTTTCCTTTCAACAAGGATGACGATGGGACTATGTCACCTTTCTTTGACTGAAAAGGCTCTGTTGCAGAGTGATAGTGCTTCCGCAAACCACCTCGTCACGTGGCGTTGCCGTAGAGCATACGCACACACACACACACTCAAGCGCTGCATATAGAAAGTGGGCTGTCACATGGGTGGACCTAGCCATTGAGAAAATCTGGCCACACCTGCCATCTAGTGGTGATTGTTCATACTGAAAGCATTCCCAAAGACTTGATACTTACTAGGTACCTGTGCAAAGGCTTTGATTCTAAACAATCAAAGCATACAGGAGTGCTTCTCGGATGTTTTGAGTTTTCTCCAAAATGTATTTTTGGTGCTCGAGGGGTCTTGAGTCGAGGGGATCAGCGCAGGACTTCTAAAAACAGGAAACGTAGGCACTCAGAGTGATTCTAAATTAAAAGGTCTTTATTTAAATATAGCCAGGAAAAAAATGCCTGCGCTTTTCAGCCTTGGTAGGCCTTTGTCAGGGCAAGTTTGCAAACTTGGCATGTTATGATAAATACCTTCTAATTCAGAATGACTTTGAGTGCCTCAGTTTCCTGTTTTTTGAAGCCCTTTATTATAGTTTAAAAATGTAAAAAAAACCCAAAAAAAACTGAAAACGTAAAAATACGTTATGGCATCCACGAACAACGATTCTGCAAACGTATTTATACGTTTTGGCATCAAATGAGTTAAGGACACTACTATGAGTCTTGAAAAATGCAGAGCTGGGCATTTTACAAAAATTGTCGTCCGTCTGCAGCGCGGGTACCCTTCCGCTGTCCGTCATTCGCCTTTTTTTTCTGGGGGGGAAAAATAGTACGTCTATAAATAGTACGTCTATAGGCCGGTCCGCCTCTACTTTTAATTGAATATTACCAGAACTGCATGTTTTCACCTCCATAATATTGCTAAAATTCTTCTAATTTTATCTAATATTGACGCAGAAATCATAATACATGCGTTTGTTAGGTCCCGCCTCGATTATTGTAACATTTTGCTCTCTGGTTTTCAGAGATGGGCACGTTACCCTTTTTAGCGGTCCGTCCTCCGTCCGCCACCTGGATACCCTTCCGTCCTCATCCGTCCATCCTTATTCATACAAATAATTGTCCTCCGACCCCGTCCGTCCTCGTCCCTCGTCCTTTTAAGCGCTTCCGTACTTACATTCCATCAGTCCAACCCGCTGCCCAAAAAACAAACAGAAAGAAAGAAAACATCTGTGTAGTCATAAACATGATTTAAAGCTCATTTGCTGGCTAATTTCCTATGCACATCCACTTACTGGCTGCGGGTATCAAGTGAATTGAATTGTTTACAACAGTTTAACCAAAATAGCATGTAGCTGCCAACACAATTCCGTCGTGATGTGATGGTGATGAAGATGATGATGATGCGGACCAGAGCCCGCCCGGGGACATCAGGACGATATTTAAGATTGAGTAATAACCTATTGCGTTTTATTGCAAGACTTTTGCATTCAAATCCAAGACATTTTCAGTTTTTATAAAATAATTATTGCAAAACAACACAAGATTATTTTGAGAAGGAACAAAGACTTCCACTTCCGGGTCGTTTAAATGTATTCTACGCGCTGGTAGAGATTTTTACGGTCTAAAGATTTCCCACACAAGGACTTACTTCACATGCAAAGGGATAATGCTGCATGTTAGAGTTTTGTGAATGGGTTATTGATGAAACCTTTCGGTACCACTCACAACATTGGACAGTAGGAAAAAATGTCACTGATCAATTTATTGAATTTATTTATTTTTTGTTTTAAATTAGAAGACCATTTTGCACAAAAACTTAATCTGGTTAAATCTCCTTGAGGAGGATTCTTTGTGGAGCTTCTTCAGATCATCTAACATCCAAACAAGTAGTTCAGTTTAGTAATTAATCTGTCAGGGATTATTCTGCTACATTAAAGCCAGCGCATTATTCATGATGCCTTATAAATGGTACCGAGAACAACACTTTTTGATTCCCAGCATTCACAGAATGGATAACACTCATTCACAGCTTGTTCTAAATACTTTCTGTATACCGGTAGATACTGTCAATTGGCAATGTCACCAAGTTGAACATGCCGATGGCTGGCCCCCGCGGACAGTCAGATATTAAGGTTTCAAAACAGGGTTAGGGTTTCAAATTAGGGTTTCAAGTCAGGTGCAGAGATTCAGGACTACTGATTTAAATCAAAATTATGGTTTTAAGACTGGGTTAGGGCTCTCAATTAGGGGTCAACACATGTAGGGGTTCAAATTTGGGTTTCAAACATAGTTTAGGGTTTGAAACTAGGGCTAGAGTTTCAAAGCAGAGTTAGATTTCAAATACGGGTTTCAAGTCAGAGTTTAGGTTTGAAAGTAGAGTAACGGTTTTAGATTAGGCTGTCAAGTCAGATGTAAGGATTCAAATTTGGCTTTCAAGACATGGTCAGGGTTTTGAATCAGGTTTAGGTATTAGGTTTTCAAGCCTTGGACAGTGTTTCAAACTACAGCTAGGGTTTTGAGATAGGGTTAAGGTTTCAATTTAAGATTTCAATGCAGAGGTAGGGATTCAAATGTGGCTTTCAAGAAAGGGTTAGGGTTTCTAATCAGGGTTTCAAGCCAGTGTTAGTGTTTCAAATTGGTGTTCTAAATCTGGGTTTTCAAATTAGGTTTTCAAGCCTGGTTTAGGTTTTGGAATCTGGATTTAAAATCAAAGTTATGATTTCAAGACAAGGTTAGGGTTTAAATGTAGGGTATTAAGTCTGTGTTAGGTCTATAAACTTGGGATAACATGTCAAATTTATTTTGAAAGCAGGGTTAGAATTATAGTCTAGTTAGGATTTGGTTTGAGGTTGTGGTTTGAGAATGGGGTTAGGGTTTTAAATTAGGGTGTGTTCAGGTCTGAAAGCAGGTTTAGGTTTAAATTGGGCTGCAAGACAGTAATATGGATTGCAGTTGGGATTTTAAATCAGAATTATTTTTTTCAAATGATAGTCTAAATCCTAGTTTAGCTTTTTTTAATAATTCTGATTTAAACTGGTTTTAAATCAGTTTTGGTTAGTGTTAAAAATCATGGTTCCTACCTAGGGTTAGGGTTTCAAATTAGGGGTTCAAGCCCTAATGGCAGAAAAGTTATATTAATTATGAGGAAGATCCAGTATATCATGAATGAATTATACCACTTGCGATTGGCTGGCAACCAATTCAGCGTGTCCCCCGCCTACTGCCCGAAGACAGCTGGGATAAACTATAGCACGCCCGCGACCCTTGTGAGGATAAGTGGTTTGGATAATGGATGCATCCATCCATTATACCACATATCATCTTGAAGTGACATAAAAGAAGTATTGGTACTGAACATATATATATATATTTTTTAAGTAAGTCAAGTTTTAAATATGTTGAAATTTTTAAATTGTCAATTTGATTTAAAAATAAGTCAGTTACGATTTTCATTAACTCATTTAAATTAAAATTAATTCATTTAAATTTCAAGGAATCAAACACATTACAAATAAAGGGTGCACCGATCACAATTTTCTGGCCCATCACAGATCCCCGATTGTTAAAAAACCTGACCTGCCTATCCAGATTTTTCATAACCAAGAGCATACACCTTCAATGTTGCAATCTTGTTTTATTGTAAAACACTGAACAATACCTGTGAAACAATACAAATGGGTTGGTTTAACTGCACATGAAGTAGTTCTCTGAATAAAAATGAAAATACTATTGGTCATCTCACATCTAAAAAGGATAGTGGCTGATTTTTTCAGACCTCTGTGGTGGGAGATGAGATCGCTAGACAAGATCAGTTATATTTTAATAAGGGATCGGACGATCACCGACCCCCCCCAAATTAATTAAATGTAATTAATTAATTAAAATGGACACCGGTCCCGGCCGATCGGTCGGTGCACCCCTAATTACTAAGTATTACAAATCAATTTGATGAATCTTTAAAAAAAAAAAAAAAAATCTATTTACTTGAATGTTTTCATAATCAATGTAATTAAGAAATTCAATTTCATATTGTTTATTTTTATTTTCATCCAAAATGAAACAATTTTCATTGAAAAAACAAATGAAATTAATTAATCAATTACAGTGGAACCTTGAGATATGAGGGCCTTAACTTTTGAGACACGAGTGCGCTTTAGACCCCCACTGCTAGAAGCAAATTTCACAGCCAATATCAGTTCACATTGGTTTTCTTGCTCTGGCGGGATAGTTGGGGCCAATCACCAAACGTTTATGCCGGGTTTGCCTTTACCTTTGTTGGATTACGTCATCGAGTTAAGGAAAGATAAAAAGATGGATCCTTTCCAACACTCAAAAGGACACAGTTTCACATGAATTTGACTCCACTTTTCCTAACAGCCGTCATTGCATGACGACGACTATTGCTGACGCAAGTGTTTCGCTTGCAGACTTTACCTGCGAAATAGTAGCTTAATGACGAAATGAAAAAGATACAGACTCTAATCATTGATTTGGTGAAGGATCACTGATGATGTTTTTCATTGATTTGTGAATTGCCCATTCTCTAATAAATAACGGAAAATGTGTTCATTATTGTATTTCTATTTGTTTGTAACCACACCTTTCCTTTTGCTTTGAACATACATTTCTTGGCCTCATTAACTATCCACTTTTGACAGAAGGAAAAAGTTTTATAAATGTTTTTTTGATTTATTTTTTTTTCAAGCATTAGTTTTTTAAGGCTTCAGTGTGAATGTCGAGCGTCTTCGTGTAGTCTGTGAACTACGTCGGTGCCCTGATTCTTTAAATGTTGCTGGCGTGATGAATTGTGGGGAATATCTTTTTGTAACGGTTGGTCAGGAGTAACCTATGCTAAAGGTGACTTCAAGGTTGCATCTGTGGTGTAATCAGTGGTATTACACGTATGGAACCTATAAAGGGCAGCCGAGGCTAGTGAGTGTGGTGTTGTTGAAAAGGGAAATGAAGAAAGCACCTTTGTGATAACACTACAGAAGTGAGCGGTGGTCTTCCTTTTAAAATGAACCCAAAACAACATGGTGTCAGAAGTTGGTGTGTTTTGAGGAGGTAAAAGTCAGCTTTGCAATCGGCTAGCGGCTATGACCGAGCGAGCTCAAGCGGCAGCTTCAGCGGCAGCAGGTGGCCAAGTGTCCGCGCCAGCAGCTCCTTTCATGGCGGGGGCTACCCCAGGGGCGACCTTCACCATAAAACCACCGG